>NW_021703770.1:52011958-52071582 GCF_005190385.1 Monodon monoceros
CCTTCCTTCCTTCCTTCCTTCCTTCCTTCCTTCCTTCCTTCCTTCCTGCCTCTCTCTCTCTCATTCTTTCTTTCCTTCATCATAACAACTGATGGAAAATTTTGGTGAAACTTTCTAAAGATACCAATGGGAGTTAAAAAAATTTTTTTTCTATTCCCTGTTTTTTACTTTTTTTTCCAGTTTTATCAATGGTCATTTTTAAGAATGAGGCAACAGAAAGCTGATTGAGAGGCCTGGGTATGTGGGTGGGACTTGTCAGTTAACTCTGAGATGACTGGACAAGAGTCAGTCATCTCACTGGAGACACCTAAATGCCTGAATGGAGTGGACATTGATATCTTTATAGAAAAGCCTTTTATTTCTGGCTTGTGGTGGAAGTAATGAACATAGTATATCCAAATCCTGAGACCATGCAAGATAAGTTAAGCAACTCATTCAAAACTATTCAAGGAATCAAAGACAAAATTAAAAGTAGGACCTGGGTCTTCTAATTTCTAGTTTGCTTTCCAGTAAACCAAGCTGCCTTTTGCAAGGACAGCTCAATTTAAATTCTGGCCATGCCATTTACTTGATGAGTAACAACTAGAGTTTTAGTTTCTGCAATTGTAATTAGATTATTGTAGGATAATAATCACCCTACTTATGTATTCGTCACAGAATTGCTATGATTGATAAAATGAGACAATATTTGTGAAATTGTCTTTCTTATAAACTATGTAGTTTAATACACATATTAAGTATAAATTTCCTACATAATAAAGTAACTTGCATATACTTTAAACTTTTTTTCTTTTCAAATTAGACTTGTGGAAAAGATATTATATTCATATGATTCCAAAATCAAAAGAGTAAAAAAGAACAAAACAGGAAAAGAATTGCTTCCACAGCTGCCTCAATCCATGTTCTTATCTCCTAGGAATGTGTACGAGTAACTATTTCCACGTAGCCCTGTGTTGTCAAGTTTCTGGATATTTGCCCTTCTAAAAGAGGTGAAAAAGAATAATCGTGGCTGCTCTGGTTACCTATTGGCTATTTCAAAAACCATGCTAAGTCAGCCCTTAATGGCTTAAAACAAGATAATCATTTAATTTACTCACAAATCTTCAATTTCAGCAGAACATAGTGAGGACATCTCATCTCTGCTCCACGCAGTGTTAGCTAGGATGGCTCAACTGAAGCTGGAGGGTCTCCTTCCAAGATGGCATACTCTCATGGCTGGCAAGCTGGTACTGGCTGTTGGTTCCTGTCCACATGGGCATCTCTACTGGAGGCTTGTGCTTCCTCACAGTATGGTGATTGTGTTCTAAGAGAAAGAGGCAGTACGTCCAGTGTCTAGAAGCTCTGGCCCAGAAACTAGCACTGAAACACCTCTGCTGTATTCTGTCAGAACATTACAGACCCCAGATATAAGGGAAAGTGATACCACATGATGGGAGGAATGCCAACTAATTCTGGGGCCATGTTTTGAGACCACAAGTATGTTAATGTTTGAATTAGTATTTCTTTATTATGAGTGCAGATGAACAGCTTTTTACAAATCTAGAGTTGTTTATATTGCCTTTGCTTTACTGTCTATTCATATCCTTTTATTATTTTTTCCCTATTTGTTTAGTAGACATTTTCTTATTTATTTCAAAGACAGTTTTATATGAGGAAGGTGAGTCTTTCCTTTGTGATATGAGTCACAGATAATTTTCCCACTTTTTCACTTGTCTTTTTAATTTGCTTATAATATTTTTACCCCATGCATTAGTTTTTTTAATGTAGTTGAATTTTACAGTCTTTTGTTTTATGGCTTATAGATTTGAGTCTATAATTTAAAAAACTTCCTCCTTTATAGGAGTTTACTTGTATTTTTATATTATATTTTTATTGTTTTATTTTTTACATTTAAAACATTGATTCATTCAGAGTTATTTATCAGGATATATGCATGAGGTATGCTCATTTTTCAAAATGAACTTGAGAATCACCTCTACTAGATATAATCCCTCGATCTAAAAACAAAAAAGAACAAGGCTTCCCTGGTGGCGCAGTGGTTGGGAGTCTGCCTGCCGATGCGGGGGACGCAGGTTCGTGCCCCGGTCCGGGAAGATCCCACATGCCGCGGAGCGGCTGGGCCCGTGAGCCATGGCCGCTGAGCCTGCGCGTCCGGAGCCTGTGCTCCGCAACGGGAGAGGCCACAACAGTGAGAGGCCCGCGTACCGCAAAAAAACCCCCACAAAAACCAAACAAACAAACAAAGAACAATAACAAAATCAACGGTAAACAGTTGGCATTTTTATTGGGATCATGCTAAATTAATAAATTGACTTGGAGAGAATTGACGTTTACACAATGAATGTGCCTATCAAAGAACAAGGTACATTTTCTCATTTCTTCAAGTATTATTTTGTGCCTTCAGAAGTGTTCAAAACTGTTTTCTCGTATAGGTTTTTCATATTAGTTTTAAATGTTTCCTTATTTATTATATTTATTGATACTACAAATGGAATTTGTTCTTCTATGTCCTATTGCCATATGCATAAAGCCCATTGATTTACCATTATTAAATTTGTACATCATTATATTAATAAATTTCTTTATTGTTTGAAGTAATTTTAGTTTAATTATCTTGCAGTTTTTAAGAATGAAATAATATTTTCAGTTATGATAATTTTAACTTTTCCTGTTAACTTCTGGAACTCTAATTTCTTTTTCTTTTCCTAAATGCATTTGTTAATATCTTAGTCCAATTTAAATTGAAATGTGACAGTAGACATTGTTTAATGTTTTCTGGATATCAACAGAATATTTCTTTCTTTTTTTTTTTATTTTATTTTTTATTTTTTTTATTTTTTTAAACATATTTATTGGGGTATAATTGCTTTACAATGGTGTGTTAGTTTCTGCTTTATAACAAAGTGAATCAGTTATACATATACATATGTTCCCATATGTCTTCCCTCTTGCGTCTCCCTCCCTCCCACTCTCCCTATCCCACCCCTCCAGGCTGTCACAAAGCACCGAGCTAATATCCCTGTGCCTTGCGGCTGCTTCCCCCTAGCTATCTACCTTACTACGTTTGTTAGTGTGTATATGTCCATGACTCTCTCTCGCCCTGTCACAGATCACCCTTCCCCCTCCCCATATCCTCAAGTCTGTTCTCCAGTAGGTCTGCGTCTTTATTCCTGTCTTACCCCTAGGTTCTTCATGACATTTTTTTCCCCTTAAATTCCATATATATGTGTTAGCATACGGTATTTGTCTTTTTCTTTCTGACTTACTTCACTCTGTATGACAGACTCTAGGTCTATCCATCTCATTACAAATAGCTCAATTTCATTTCTTTTTAAGGCTGAGTAATATTCCATTGTATATATGTGCCACATCTTCTTTATCCATTCATCCGATGATGGGCGCTTAGGTTGTTTCCATCTCCGGGCTATTGTAAATAGAGCTGCAATGAACATTTTGGTACATGACTCTTTTTGAATTATGGTTTTCTCAGGGTATATGCCCAGTAGTGGGATTGCTGGGTCATATGGTAGTTCTATTTGTAGTTTTTTAAGGAACCTCCATACTGTTCTCCATAGTGGCTGAACCAATTCACATTCCCACCAGCAGTGCAAGAGTGTTCCCTTTTCTCCACACCCTCTCCAGCATTTATTGTTTCTAGATTTTTTGATGATGGCCATTCTGACTGGTGTGAGATGATATCTCATTGTAGTTTTGATTTGCATTTCTCTAATGATTAATGATGTTGAGCATACTTTCATGTGTTTGTTGGCATTCTGTATATCTTCTTTGGAGAAATGTCTATTTAGGTCTTCTGCCCATTTTTGGATTGGGTTGTTTGTTTTTTTGTTATTGAGCTGCATGAGCTGCTTGTAAATTTTGGAGATTAATCCTTTGTCATTTGCTTCATTTGCAAATATTTTCTCCCATTCTGAGGGTTGTCTTTTGGTCTTGATTATGGTTTCCTTTGCTGTGCAAAAGCTTTGAAGTTTCATTAGAACAGAATATTTCTTGATTGTTCCCATAAAACATGCTGGCTCAGTGTTTTGTTTTTGTTTTTGTTTTAGCATTGCTGATGATGGTCATATGCATTTTCTTCTTGGTTCTATAATATGACGATACAGGTAATAATATTAACTTAACTTACATTTCTAGAATAAAGCCACTTGGTAATGATCTACTATTTTTTAAGGAACTACCGAGGTTTTCTTTTATTGAAGAATAGTTGATTTACAATATTATATTAGTTTCAAGTATACAACATAGTGATTCAATATTTATATAGATTACACTCTAAAGTTATCAGAAAATAATGGGTATATTTCCCTGTGCTGCCCAATTTTTCCTTGTTGCTTATTTATTTTATACATAGTACTTTGTATATCTTAATACTATACCCCAATCTTGACCCTCCTCCCTTCCCTCTCCCCACTGGTAACCACTGGTTTGTTCTCTACATCTGTAAGTCTGTTTCTGTTTTGTTATATACATTCATTTGTTTTATTTTTAAGATTCCACATATAAGTGATAACACAGAGTATTTGTCTTTCTTTGCCTGACTTGTTTCACTAAGCATTCTACCCTCTAGATCCATCCATGTTGTTGCAAATGGCATTATTTCATTCATTTTTATGGCTGAGTAATATTTCATTGTATATATAAAGAGAGCATATCTTTATTCATCTGCTAATGGACACTTAGGTTGTTTCCATATCTTGGTTATTGTACATAATGCTGCTAAGAACATTGGAGTGCATGTATATTTTAGAATTACTGGTTTCATTTTCTTCAGATATATCCCCAGAAGTGAAATTGCTGGTAGTTCTATTTTTAGTGTTTTGTGGAACCACCTTACTGTTTTCCATAGTGGCTGCACTAATTTACATTCCCACCAACAGTGTACAAGTGTTCCCTTTTCTCCACATCATTGCCAACATTTGTTATTTGTAGACATTCACACATTCTGGCAGGTGTGAAGTGATATCTCATTGTGGTTTTGATTTGCAGTTCTCTGATCATTAGTGATATTGAGCATTTTTCATGTGCTTGTTGGTCATCAGTACAACTTCTTTGGAAAAATTTCTATTCAGGTCTTCTGTCCGTTTTTAAATTGAGTTGTTTGGTTTTTTTGGTATTGAGTTATATGAGCTGTTTATATATTTTGGATATTAACCTCTTATTGGTCATATCATTTGCAAATATTTTCTCCCATTCAGTAGGTTGTCTTTACATTTTGTCAATGGTTTCCTTGGCTGTTCAAAGCTTTTAAGTTTAATGAGGTTCCAACCAAAAAAAGTATTGCCATGATTTATGTCAAAGACTGTTTTGCCTCTGTTCTCTTCTAAGAGTTTTATGGTTTCCAGTCCTACATTTAGATCTTTAATACATTTTGAGTTTATTTTTGTATATGATGTGAGAAAATATTCTAATCTCATTATTTTACATGTAGCTGTCCAGTTTTCCCAGCACCACTTATTGAAGAGACTATCTTTTCTCCATTGTATATTCTTGTCACTTTTGCCACATATTAATTAACCATAAGTGTGTGGCTGTATTTCTGAGTTCTCCATTCTGTTGCATTAATCTATGTGTCTGTTTCTGTTCCAGTATTATGCTGTTTTAATTGTTGTAGCTTTGTGGTATAGTCTGAAGTCAGGGAGCATGATACCTCCAGCTTTGTTCTTTCTTCTCAAAATTGCTTTGGCAATTTGGGGTCTTTTATGGTTGCATATACATTTTAGGGTTATTTGTTCTAGTTCTGTGAAAAATGTCATATTTAATAGGGGTTGCAGTCAATCTGTAGATCCTTTGGGCAGAATTTTAACAATACTAATTCTTCCAATCCAAGAACAAAGGATATCTTAGTTTGCAGCACAGGGGATCTCTCACTGAGACACATGAGCTCAATAGCTGCAGAGCACAGGCTTAGTTCCTCCGCGGCATGTGGGATCTTAGTTCCCCGACCAGGGACCGAACCTGCACCCTCTGCATTGGAGGGCGGATTCTTTACCATTGGACCACCAGTGGAGTCCCTATCTTTCAATTTTTAAATCACCTTCAGTTTCCTTCATCAGTGCTTTATGATTTTCAGAATATTGATTTTTCACCTCCTTGAGTAAAATTTTTGCTAGGTATTTTATTCTATTTGATGTGATTTTAAACAGGATTGTTTTCTTGCTTTCTCTTTCTGATATTTTATTATTAGTGTAAAGAAATGCAACAGACTTCTATGTATTAATCTTATATCACAAAACTTTGCTGAATTCATTTATTAGTCCTAATAGTTTTGGGTCGAGATTTTAGGGTTTTCTATGTATTGTATTATATCATACAATATACTTCCTTCCAATTTTACTTCTTCCTTTTCCATTTGGATGCCTTTTATTTATTTTTCTTGTCTTATTGCTGTGCCTAGGCTTCACCTCTGCTCAATGGCCATCAGCACCCTATCCAGGGTGAGAGTGGGTCCCAAGTTGCTGGAGTAGAAGCCCTGACTGTTGGGTTTGAGCTGACTCTGTTCCCTTTAAGTGTGCGCTCTCCCCTCTCCCAGAATTGGCATCTTCAACCCAGACGGGAGTAGTGCTGGAGCAAGAGGGGCTGGTGCAAGTGCTCAGCATGGATCTGGACATGGACAGTGGCTGCCCTGATCACATTCAGTGATGTGGATGGCTTCTGATGTGCTGCCTGTTTAAGCACCAGTAGTGACTGTCCCCCGCCCTGCTCAGATGCTACTCCAGGTCTGAGTTGCCTTTATCCCTCACAGCTGAGCTCTCCCCTCAGCCACTGCCACTCTTGTCCTGGTCATATTGTAGAGCTGTGTCATGAAACAGGCAGGGCCAGAGAAGATGCTTAGCTCAGGCAGGCGCATTCTCCAGAGAGGCTGCGGGAAACCTGCAGTTTCAATCCACCCCCCTACCCTGTTAAAGGAATAAGCAAGCATGTGCGTGCTTCTCATGAGTGGGGTCCAGGCTTCCCTCAGCCCGTCTGTTAGTCACTGCCCCTCCAACAAAGCAAAGGGACTTGTCTTACCTGTGTCTGACCCCAGGGTGGTGGTGCCCAGTATGTGGCTTGAACTGCTCACTCCCCAGGGAGAATCTCCACCCAAGCGATGTTCCTCTTCTTCTGAGTCCCCTCCCAGGAGCACAGTTCACAACCTGATTCCTTCTCCTCCCTTTCTACCCGATTCCTTGTGTTCCTTTGTTATAGCCCTGGTTGTACAGGAATCTTTCTTCCAGTCTCTGGTTAGTTTTTGTTCCATGGGTAGATGTATGATTGATAGATACATTCATGGGGGAGGTGAGTTCTACATCTTTCTACTCGGCCATCTTGGTCTCCTCTCAGGAACTACTGAGTTTTATTTGCTAATATTTTATTTTGGATTTTGAACTTTATTAATAAATGAGATTGGTTTATAGATTTCCTTGTTTGTGATCTTTGTCATTCCTTTGGTATAAATGTTTTACTTGCTTTATTAAATGCACTTAGGGACTTTCCTCCTTCTCTATGATCTGAAACATTTTAAATAACATTGGAATTATATGTTCTCTAAAGATTTTATAGAATTCTTCCAGGAAAACATTTGAAGAAACAAAAGCAACTTTTGGACTACTTTATTTATTTTTTGGAAATCTATCTGCCTAGATTTTTTTTTCTAATCTTTTGGTTAAGTTTTGGTAAGTTATATTTTTCAAAATATTCTTTATATTATTCAGGTTTTCAAAGTTATTTGCATAGAATTAAACAAACAAACAAATGAAAACCCCCAAACCTCATGATTTTTTAAATTTCCCCTTTTTCTGTGAATCTACCTTACATTGTGGTCTGAAAGTTGTATAAGCTCATTTCCATGAACTGAAAGATTAAATTATTTTTATTTCCAGTTTTTGAAAGAAGAAATTCCAGTAAAATGTTAAGCTTCTGGGCTTTATTTAATTCTTGTCACAAGAATCTATCTATCTATCTGCATGATAGATTTATGCTGATGACAATTCTATCCTCTTATGAATATTAAAGTCTACTTTAACTGGATTTAAATGAAATTCTTTCCTAGAAGGACATCTTGGTGATGATGTACTGAGTATTTTAACCATTCAAAAATGGTCACAAGCTCTTTACAATCCCTCCAGAGAGTGCATAAGAAGACATAACTCATTCTATAAACAATACTTTGACAGTATGAAAATGGCCCTTATGCATTGAAGAATTAGTTCAATTAATACCAGTCTTCAATTAAGTAAGAAATTTTACTTTAAAATCCAGCTAGTGTTCGCTTTTGATTGTTTATTCCATAACAGTTGCTGTCTTTTAAATGAATTCAGCAGGCTGCCAGCCTGTTCCTCACGTTAATTTTTTCAAGCATTTGATATGTTGCCAGAGCATGTTCTGCCATTACAAAATCATTCAGTAACAGATTTTCAACAACCAGTTTCTAAGAAGGAAGAAAGAAGGGAAGGGAGAAAAAGAAAGAGGGAGAGAGACAATGACAAACCAAGGACAAATCCTATGAAATCCCTTCTGTTCCCATTTTTTAATTGTTTCTTGCCTTATTTTGCCATCCCAGTAACATTTGTTAAGAATGTGATAATACATTAAAGGCTACTATATCTTAATATCACCTCAATAACAACTTTTCATAAATTCTTCAATTTTAACTTAGGACTCTTAAGGAAGGGTAGATGTCCACAGCAGCAAAATTGACAGAGGTGCCCTTTAAAAGAACCAGGAACAACATCTTCAGTGCACTGGTCACGTCAGCTCTTTTCTGAGCATAATGATCAGGGATACAAAGCAATGACAGGAATTGTTACTGACTTTCTCAGTGAACTTCTCAGGCTGAAGGGCATTCTGTGGAAGAAGCAGAAATGATGAAAGGTTAGCAATTATTTTAGCTCCACGGTTAGATTATCTGTGGTCTTGTTTAAGGTGATCATAGTTATTGTTTTCTTCATTAGGCAATCAAAGCAAGAAAGAAAATGTTCCTTAACCAATAGAAGCAGATAAAATATTTTCCAAACCTTCTTTTGGAAGAATATACTGAAAAGAAGAAGCTAATTTACAAATTAATGGGACTAAATACAACTTGTAATTGTTAGCTGATAGAGGCCCTGGCTTCAGCCCTGACGGCCAGGTTGGTGGGTTTCTTCATTAGATTTCACCAAGAAAAATTTATATCTTGCCTACTGTGAAGAGATGAGAGTGTAGGAAGTAAATGATGAAAAAAAAACAATGGTTTTTTTTTTTCATTTTCTTTTTTTTCTTCTTTTAAATGTTAGTAGTTAGATAATTACACTTAAATATTGACTGGCTCTTTTACATACACAAAAAGGACAGTATTATACTTAAATGTCAATCTCATCCTCTGAACTATGTCTTTTTATGAATAATTCTTTCCCCTCATTTTTAGAAGTTTAGGAATTTGCTCCAAAATTTATATTACTAAGGGTTTTACATTAATTAATGATTTACATTATTTTTAATCATTTGTATCCCTGTGAGAATCTGACAAAATCTTATGCTTACAGATGACTATTATTCAATAATGACAAAAATAGAAATGATATCCTCAAGAGGTTTATAATTAATTTCAGCAGTGTTTTCAGCTTAGTTCCCTGCATCTCAGTAACCTCATCTACAAAATAAAAAGATTTGGATGAATAATTTTGAGGGATAATTCTGTTCCTAAAATATCTTTCTTATATTTATATAGTTTAAATAGACTATTTTTTTCTTCTTTAACTTGGTAACCCACTTTAATTGGCACCTGAAGCAAGATTTTCTTTCAATGTTTATGATGTTTCACTATCAACTTTTTCTGTAATTATATTCCCATATTTTATTTTACTTTTTTAAATTGTGATATAATTGACGTATAAGTTTATATTAGTTGCAGGTATATAACATAATGATTTGATGTATGTGTTTATTGAAAAATTATCACCACAATAGGTTTAGCTAACATCCATTGGCACACAGTTATAATTATTTTTTCCTGTAATAAAAACTTTTAAGATCTACTCTCTTAGCAACTTTCAAATACACAATGCCTATTATTACCTGTAGTCCCAGATTTTAAAGGACACTATCTATTCCCACCTCTTTGGCCATAGAGGATAGTTCCTTTTGATGATCTGTAAGTTGGCAAACCACTGATGAATTTTGATCATTTACCCAAAGTGTGTCTCTCTCTCCATTGAGGTAAAGTTCATTTACTCACGTCTGACATTTGTCACAGAAGAGACATCCGTGCTTCAGAAGGTTCAGAGAGCATCCAAAGTGTTCATAGTGTTGTGGAGATGGCTGTCACGCAAACAGACAACAATGTTTAGGAATCAGTCTGGAAAGATGATTTGCTGAGTAGTTAAATTTGATAATTTGTTAAAAATTAAAATACTAAAGTCGATAATCACAGGAAGAGGGCACAAGAGATAAGTATAACCATTCAGTGTTAATAGTGTGATACTGAGAGGAAACATTTTCACTGTTACTCCATGAAGTGCACCCTTATCTAGTTTTCATTTCCATGGCTGGAGCTCCCAGGGATCAAGCCAGTTACAGTATAAGTCGAAGCCAACACTGAAACTCAGAAAAGTAAACGTAGGGAAACTAAAAGGAAGAATTACAATACCCAACCTAGACTAGTACTTTACTTGCAAAATGTGGCAAGTATTGTAGTCTGTCCCCCGTATTTGTTCTCCCTTTCTTTCATGGTAATTGAAATAAATTACCAAAATGGAAGCCTACATTTTCTTTCTGTTGGGCAAATGGTTTTGGACATTAAAACTGGGTTTCCCAGCCTTCCTTGCTGTTTGGTGTGGTCATGTGATTATGTTCTTAGATGAGATGGGAGTGGAAGTTTGCTCTGGCAGCTTCTCTAATCCTCCTTACGAATACGCTCGGGCACACCTGCCGCTGCTTGTCTCTTCCTCCTTCCTACTGCCTGGGACACAGCTGTGATGGCTGTACCACGAAGATACAGGCACACACAATGGAAGTAGCCTCATGAGCGGGCAAAGGCTGGGTCACCGTGGATTAGTGCTGCCATATGAACCCTGCATTGTGCACCTCTGGACTTTACATGAAAGGTATAGAATTTTATCTTGTTTAAGCCATTGGTATTCTGGGACTCTGCAACATGTAGTGAAACCCAATCTCAACAAATATGTATGGCAAGTCAAAATATAATGAAATTTTGGGAATTCCCTGGCTGTTCAGTGGTTAGGATTCCACGCTTTCACTGCACAGGGCACAGGTTCGATCCCTGGTTAGGGAGCTAAGATCCCACAAGCCGCACGGCGCAGCCAGAAAGAGAAAAAGAAAAGAAAAAAGTATACATACGATGAAATTTTGTAAAAGATTTATGGGTGTGACAGATCAAACATGGCTCTGAAAGTATGAGAAAGAGTTCTAGTATGTTCCTTATGTGCAGGTTGAGAGCCAGAATCTCAGGTGTCATCCCATAAACCATCCCTGTGGTCTTAATTGGGGCCTAATCCTATTCTGGTTGATCATAGATCTGATTTACAGTATTAATTCCTATTAACTTCTGGGGGTTTTATGCAGAACATCCTAATAGCTAAGACTAATGCCCCAAAATATTTGTAAGTAATTCTAATCAAGTCTTCTCCATACTTAGCTGAGAACATGTCTCTTTTCCAGGTGATCCTATGTGTATAAAACATCTGTGAAAGACTGCTTCTCCTGGGTATGGGGGTAAAAATTTGACTAATGTGTTTGATTGACTAAACCATTTTAGCTCAGCGTTGCACTGACTGAATGAATGTTAGCAGTAGATGTTCTACTGTAGTCTCAGGGATAAATATTCAGAAGGTAATGGAATTTTCCACCACTTCTGTATCAGTTAGGATCTGTCCAGCTCTTACTGTTGTCATTGTTTTGCATTTCCTAAATGTATCAGAGACCTCTATCATTTATATTGATTTCCTTTGTTCACCTGAGGAATTTTGACAGAAACAAAAATAGTCTACAAACGTTTAAAAACTCTCTTCCTCGAAATCCCCTATTGTTATCTCTCAGGTTGGCAGAAAAAGGAAAGCTTCCTTGAATATTTCAGGATATCCTTTCTTCTCCTAGTTTCTTGTTCTTGCACATGGAAGGCAGTTTCCTAGCTTAGTGTTTGTTATGTGTACAAATCCCACTTTGTTCACTGACATCAGTGAATCAAAACAGTTTTTTATTTCTTCTTTTAAGCAACACCATCTCCCATCTCGCCTTGCAGTCACTAACTGTAGCATTTTTTTTTTCATTTTAATCTCACACACTAATGACATTGTCCATTTCTACTTTCAGTAATTTACTTGCCTTACTTGGCACTAATTTATTATCTTGCTTCACTATGCACCATTGTCGGTGGGAATGTAAAATGGGGCAGCCACTGGGGAAAACAATGTGGTAGTTAGTTCCTCAGGAATTTAAATATAGAGTACAATATGACCCAACAATTCTACTCCTTAGTATTACCCAAGAGAAATGAAAACATATGCCCACATAAACTTGTATATGAACATTTATAACAGCATTATTCATGATAGCCAAAAAATGGAAACAAGTGAAATTTCCACCAACTGATGAATGGATAAACAAATGGGGTATATTCACACACTGGAATATTATTCAGCCATAGGAAGGAATGAAGTCCTGATACAGGCTGTAGCCTGTATCATAGACGAAAACAGAAAACATCATGTTAAGTGAAGGGAGCCAGAAGCAAAAAGTCATATATTGTGATTCTATATTTATGAAATTTTCAGAAAAGGCAAATCAATAGACACAGTAAGTGGATTAGTGGTTGCCAGGGGCTTGGGAAGGGAGGAGAAAGGGGACTAATGGGAAGAGGGTTTCTTTTGAGGATTGTGATAATTTTCTGTTATACAACTTTGTGATGGTTGTACAACTTTGTGAATATATTTAAAAAACCACTGATTCGTAAATTTTAAAAAATAAACTAAAAAATCGTATATAAAAACTTGTCATCTCGCTAACTAGAAACATTCATTCTGAGAAGGGTATGAGATGAGGCATTAGAAGGGAAAAATAATCTGACAGATATTGTATCATGTCATCTCGAGCAGAAGGAAAAGGAGAAAGTGGGGGGCTGTGGTGGTATGATGAATTGGGAGATTGGGATTGATATATATACACAATATGTATAAAATAGATAACTAATAAGAACCTGCTATATAACTAAATAAATAAGAAGGAAAAGGAAATCTTCCCAGGTCCCTTTCCCTTCATTCTCTAGCTCTGTTCTTCCTGAAGCTGCAGCAGGAGAGGGGAAGCAGCATTGAGGCAAGAGTGACAGAGCACATAGCAATCACCTGTTACACCCAGACCCGTCACTAGGGTAGAAAAATTCAGGATAATCACTCCAGGCTGGTCAGTGACAGTTACAGAAAGTGACAGGAAAGGGAGGAGGGGTTATTTGCTGGCTGGTATTAATAAAGAGCTAAGACTCATACAACATTTCAGCCCATAAACATCTCATCCCAATCTACCCAAACAAAAGCTTGCTAGATGCCAGTCAAAAGCATCCCATATGCATCCCTCTTGGTCTGTGGACCTTGACAGCTGGATCCCTTGAACCAGATTTGAGCACATGGCCTTCAGTTCTATGCTTTGAGGTTAGAAGACAAGAGACCTCACTTTCCTCCCAGCCATACAGGGTTGACTGACATCATTCCAGAGAATAATCAGTTCCAGGCTGCTCTTAGGAGCCACAGCCCATCCCTTTGTATCTATCAGACCTAACGGCCTTAGAGGGGAAGAATGGAGAACTGTGCTGAGGCGCTGGGACCAGCAGGCATCTGACTTTGCTGAATGTGGAGCTGCAGCCATGACCTGGAGAGGCCAGTCTCTAACCCCCTGCAAGCTAGATGCCCAGACCTGACCTATCAGCTGTGTCACCTCTACTGCCACTCCCACACCCTCAGCAAGGCTGGAAACCTTCCCAGTCCACCTGCAATTTGCCCCAGATGCTACAATCTGTGGAACGGCTGGACTCTTTCTATTTAGACAGTGAAACAGGAGCAACCTCTTTCTTCATCTCAATCTTTATAGATCTAGGGCAGAGATGGGTCATTTCCATCTTGCATTTCACAGCTTGGGAACTATATTAGGCAACCTGGCCATTGAGACAAGAAGTTTTGATTCTTCCTCCCCAGGTCAATTTATATTATTAACTTCTTTGAACCCCAAATCCCTTCTCTGTAAAATTATAATAATAATACCTTATTTGAAAAGTTGTTTGTATTCAGTGAAGACAATTACGGCAGAGTACCAAGCCCAGCGCTGGTTCACTCTCTACTGACGATAAATGTTGCCATTATTATTGATGTTCTTGTTTGTATTTTTAACTACAGAATCCTGGATAGGGAGGCAGGCCAATTCACTAAAAATCAATTCTTGAACTAACTACTTTGCAGAATGACAAAAATTTACAAACTGTAGTTTTAAGTAGTTTTAATGAAAATATTTTTTATTACATGTAATCAAATATATTTTTCTGCATATTGGCTAAATTGAGCTTGATTGGCTACCTGATAAAATAATCCTAATAGAATGCTAAAATGGTGGCAAATAATAAATTTACTGGATGTACCAACATGAACCACTTTTTCCATCCAAATTTTTGGCATTCAGCATGTGACTTTTTATTTTTTCAGATGTTTTGTCATGAAATGATTCTTTCCAAAATGTAAGCACACTTAGAATCATTTTACCAATTCCCCGAATGGCATGTCAGCCTTAAATTACATTTTTAGCAAGTGATTTTTAGTTTAACTAATTTACATTGTAAAACACAGAAAATTAAATTTTAATTAAAATTCACTTAGAATTAGAATTAAATTGAATTTTCATTAAATGAAATTTAAAATGGAAGAGCATCAGAAATAAATCAGAATTAGCCAAGAGTCCTATCAGAGATAAAATGCTGATATTTTGGTTTCTATCAAGAATTTCAGAAACAGAAAGATAAGTAACAGTTTGCAGAAAGTTTCAACTTAAAAACAGAAAACTGCTCAAATCAACAGAAAGGTAGTAAGGATATTTTGCAGGGAACACTTTAATGGATTGGGTGATTTGTTCCTCAAATTAATTTGATATTTAGTCATGATCTATGTAAAGTTGTAAGGAAAGCTAAGGAATCTTAGCTTTAAAAATTAAAGCTAAGTTAAAGTTAAAAATCCAAAAAGACATTAAATTTAGATGCTAGAGTGTTAACAAACTGAAAGTGATGTTTAAAATTTTGAAACAAAAATCGATATAAACTGAAAAGTTTCTACTTGAATTGGTAAATATTAACTGTGATCAGAAAAATGTATTTAATCATCATGACTATATTTGGACATTTTTCTAAAAGTTGTTAAGCCATTTCTTTAAAGCTATTAATTCTCAGCATATTCATCTCGGACCTCTGTAAGGGAAGGAAAATAAGCGATTTTAAATGCTCTAGATTCTGCTTCCTTCTGCATGACTTGGAGAGAGAGGTGCTGCAGCCTCATCCGAGGTGAGCATTGTGGGGGAGTCCTGGTAAAGGAACAAGACTGTCTGGACCCAGCTGGACCATAGGAAGTTCTACCCACTCCTCCCCAGCCACCCGAATAGAATACCTCTTTTTGTCCCATGTCCCTGCCACATCGTCTCTAGGGTCTGACTCAGGAATTCCACCTCTACTTGCAGGAAGTAGAAGCCCAACGGAAGGAAGGAACCACGGGGCTGAGCATTGTTGAGCCATCACTCCCGGGGTCCCCAGTGGGAAATGAAGAAAGAATTAAGTTACCAAATGATTAAACTGACAAAGAACCAAACTTATAGATTTAAAATAAAATAAAATGAAACACAAAATGGTTTTACCAGCTTGAAAAGCAATAGCTTAACAACTTTTAGGAAAATGTCCAAATATAGTTACTAGTGATTAAACATTCATCTCTGAACCTGGTGCAGTATCCTTCCTGGCCAAGATCTGTGTGGCAAGAGGCCTGGCCCACAGGTTTTACTCACATGAGTGAAAGGCAGAAGCTGAGACACACAAATCAGAATCACAGAATCCCGTCCAATGGAGCATATGGAGGAGGTGTGGACAGAAGGAGCCGAGGATGTAAGCAGGTGAAAGGCAATGACTGGAAGCCAAGATGAGATGCTAAACAAGACCAGAGAAACAGGATGAAATTGGAGCTTGCCTGCATGAATTCCAGGGACTGAGGTGATGAGCTAATACCACTGTGGTTTGGGTTTGTTGCTGGGGATTTCGTTGGTTTAAAGATAGGAGAGTAGAATTCACAGGCTCCTTTCTGTGGCCCAGCAGTGAGATTTTACCCTTCATTCATTCAGGCATCTTCCAGGCAGCCCTCCTCGGATTTCACTTGTTCTTGATTGAGCGCCCCTGGTACTCACCTAGATGAGGAACAGCAGAAGCATGAGCTTCGGATGTGGAATCAGAACGGCCTGGGACTCTCCAACGCCACTGTCTGTGAGACTGCAAAATTTACCTAACTTCCCGATGGTAGGCATCTGCAATACAGAGATAATTATACCAACTTCATAGAGTTGCTGAGAATACATGAGATCAAATATGTGAAGTGCCAAGAACAGTGCTTGATAAATAGTAGGTGCTTAATAATAGTGGTAGTAACCCCCTTGCCTATAAAAATCCCCCCCTGAGATGACTTTCCTTCTTACTCTTGATGTATCTGGCCTGATCACACTTCTTTCAAGAAACCTATCTCTTCAAATTAAGAAGTGAAACCCTGGGGTTGAGTTACACACGGTTGTATGTGATTGAATGTTTGTGGTTTGCTGCTTATCTGAGTCATTTGTCCTTCCAGACTTCCCCACCAACTTTCTTACTGGCACACAGATAAGATTAAACTTGTTATATTCAGTAGAAAAAAAAATCCCTTGCTTATTATAACTTCATAAAAACTGGCTCATGGGTATTTTTCATAGTTGCTCCCATTTTACTGACATTTTATGATGTATAATAACTAACAATAGCAAACACTTATAGTGGCAGCACGTTAAAAAAAAAAAAAAAAAAAAAGCTGCCACGTGCCCAGGCAGCCAATTCTGCCAAGGCAATTGCATTTCTGAAACATACAGTGCCCACGATCAGATCTTTTGGTGAAACCATTATGAATTTAGTAGCTAGTCTCATAGGAGTTTCTAAAGAATTATTCTCTGAAAATTTTCTGGAATTATTTCCCCTGTGTCTTTTCAGCCTTTTAATTAACACTGAGTTATGATCTCTAACCTAGACATAGGGGACTCCTTGAGAAAGCTCATCGGTCCTTACTGCATCTTTATAGTATTTCCCAGGGCGGTATCAGTATCCCAGTCCCTGACCTGCCCAAGGCAAGTTGTGTTGAGTAATGTGTCCCAAAGGCTGTGGTCATGAGACTTCTCTGTAAGGGTGTATATACACTGTGCAAGAGATTTTCCAATATTTAGCACTTCCATGGAGTGAGTCTAGAAGCTATTAAAATTACTGGGGATATCAACTGAAAAAAAATGCATAACCTAAAAGTTGAGAATTATATTTTATTCGGTGGATTTTCTGAGGACTTAAGCCCAGAAGACAGCCTCTCAGAGAGCTCTGAGGGACTGTTCCAAAGAGGAAAGGGAGGAGCCAGGATATACAGGAGTTTTTACAACAAAAACCAGGTAGTTGGAACATCAGATGATTACTGTTAATTAAAGAAAAACCAGACATCTCAGGGTAGTGAATTTAGAGCTTTTCTACGTACAGGAAGATGCAAGAGTCTGGGACCATTGAAATCATTCCTTTGGCACCTTAACTATCTAGGGCCAGTATCTGGTTCTTTCCCATCCTGAATGCCCTCAGGGTGCACTGTTGAGGCAGTGGCTGACGACTTGGTGGCTGGCAGCCTGTTTGTCTCCACCCTGAGTTTCTTCAGAGCTCGCCGTTGGAGCGGTTATAGTGGCTGATGGCTTGATGGCTGCAACATCCTTTGTTTCCTGATATGGCAAGTGACATTTTTCATCCACAGGAACATCTGCTTAGAGAATGAAGGAATCAGAATTCTTAGTCTTTCAGAATACTGAGAACATAGAAATGGTTGTGTTTGAGATGCCATGAGTAAACTGTTAAGGGAGAAGCATTTTCCTGGGACAGAATGAAAAAGAAAAGTCAAGAGAGATAGATAGACACAGAGACACAGAGAAAGAGAGAGAGACAGGCAGACAGACAGACACAGAGAGAAACAGAGAGAGAGCTTTCCCACCAGTGAGTAAGAAGTTAGAGGAGGGCTAGGAAGCAGGGCAGAGAGGACGGCAGCACGGGACCAATGTTTTCCCATTCTTACTTCATTGTCCTGTTTCTCTGTCTCAGCACTTCTTCGTGTTATTTGCTGCGTCATCTTCTGTGGAGTAACGTGGTTCTTCAACCTGAACACGAACCCGTGAAGAGGGAAAGGGGCAGTGGAAGAGCTGCTCTCCTAGCTGCTCAAAGCACTCCTTTTCCAGAGTAAAGGGAGCGTCATTTTCCGAATATTCATTTTTTGAGATTATTTCTATTTAACTGGTTTCCAGAACAGATTTGAACTAGTTGGTTATGGTGTGATGGTCTAAATACCATTCTCCCAAGGGAAAATGCAGGTACATTCAGGTTAACTTTGCTTATACAGCAAAGGCAATCATTCCAATAGTTCAAGTTCAGAGATATGAGATGATAGTAACTGGAGTCTTTTTTCCTTTCCTCTTTTCTTTCTTTCTTTTTTTTTTTTTTTGAAGTCAGATGTAGAGATAATAATCTATTGCATAATTCAACAGCACATATTGAATATTAATGATATTCTACAGGTATTTAACACTTCTTATCTAATAACCCCAAAATGCTTGCTTTTAGCTATCACAACATATATTTTCTGTTAGCCTAATAGATTACAGAGGCACTTCCAATTCAAAGGTGTAAAGATGACAACTCATAAGAAACAATGTTAGGTCCCACTCTATCTCTTTGTTGTCATGAGGAAACTTCCTGCTTCAGACTGGCAGAAAGTCACCAAGAGGGCCAGGAGTAGAGGAAGAAACCGTGGTTTCAGTTTCTGAACGAACTCTCATCCGTAATGCCCTCCCCAATCAGTGAAGCTCTGGGGTCCCCCATCCCTCTGCATATACAAATTCTTTGGCACACTTCCTGAGAAACAAACTGATAGCTAAGGAAGATTTAGACCCTGACACCCACAGAAGGCGGGGGCTGTTTTAGCACATGTTGCACAGGACTAAGGATATCTCCTGCCGTCATATCTGCATACCTTGAAATTGAATTTTAAAAGGTCAGAATCTAGATATATAAACATTAAAAAATATTATCCCCTAACTTATTTGTTTAGCTTCTAACACGTGTTAATCTCCTTCTGTTTTATCTGTAGTTGTGGGAGGTCTATGCCCAGAGCCTACAGAGAGCCTTTGTCAGGGTGGCTCTGCTCTGTCAGCAGAGGGGGCGGGGCTCTGCCTGGGCCCTGGCCGGGCTGGCAGCGCTGGGGTGCAGTCAGCACTGGCTCTTGTCCCGATCAGGCCACTTCTCAGCCTTGCTATTGGCCCAGAGACCAACTTTCTGCTGCCATGGGACAAGCCCGTTTCCTGCTGGCTGGTGGATACCTGATGTTGCTTCCATTTGCCATCCAATTCAGTCATCATCACACCACTTTTACAATCTGGACACCTCAGCACATTCCTGGAAAAAATGAATAAATGTAAAAGATCATAAAGGATTTATTTGTATAGCTCTCAAGCCCATCAAAAACAAAAAAAAGAAAGAAAGAAAGAAAGAAAGAAAAGAAAAAAAAAACCTGCTAAAAGCCATAGTATTTGCACTCAGTCAGGGAGAGAGTTAAAGAGCAAATCACTTCCCTTTAGGAGTATTTGCTGTGTTCAAAGATAATTAAGAAAGCAGCCAGACCTCTTGGAAGCTGATGCTTTCTGAAATAGAGAATTTCCAAATGCAAAGTGTTCCTGATGGCAAGATTAATTTCTTCTTGTGCCCCTGTGCATTCTTGATGTGGCATATATCCTGGGAAAGGCATAGGGCAAACTCAGAAGCTGAAGCTTGCCAAAGGATACATCAGTATATCCTGCCTTACCGTTTCCCATTCTCTCCACACTTCGGAAAGAAAAGAATGCAGCTTTTTTTCATCCATTACCAGGCTTACAGAAGAATAATAGTTTATTTGGGACAATCATGTCGTCCCCCCTTTAAATCCATAGACGTCTAATCCAGTGCAGACGCAGGGTAGAGACAAATTCATCTCTCAGTGCTGAATGTCTTTCTGAAATAACCCAGAGGAGTGGTAACCTGGGCCCAAAGCAAAAAATAATCTTTTTTATAATAAAGTGATTATATCTAAAGAGTGTTATTCCAATATAATATTTCAACGCTACCTCAAATCCTATTTGCTCTGACTGTGGAGGGGATTCAGGATGGAGAGAAACAGGATCCTGGCCCTAGGTAAGGTGCATACTGCTAAAGGACTGATTCCAAAGAGCCCAGACTTACATCTTCCCATATAGGAAAAGTGCTAAATTCATGAACTTGAGATGTCTGTTTTTTCTTTAATCAACAGTCGTCTTTTGATGTTCCAACTATCTGGTTTCTGTTGCAAACATTCCTCTATATGCTGGCTCTTCCTTTACCCCTTCAGAGCAGTCCCTCAGAGCTATCGGAGAGGCTGTCCTCCGGGCATAAGACCTCAGAAAGTCTGCTGAATAAAACGTAATTCTCAACTTTTGGGTTGTCCTTTTTTATTCAGCCGACATGACTCTCTAGACAGCTGTCAGCTGGTCAGCTTCAGGCACTGGGCCCAGACCTCTGGATCCCCCTCTAAAAGGTCAATTCCTGCCATCTTATCTGAGTTTCTGGGTGTGGCGGGGAGGAGAAGAGCGGCCGTGCAGTCCTGTGTCCACCGAAACCTTCACAGGTGATGACCTGATACACCCCTTCCTCCTTTCCTGTCCCCCACCTTCTCCCCTCTTCCTCCTTCTCTAACCCTTCCCCTCACTGGCAGCTTCCCTAAAAGATATTACTCAGCCATATAAAGAAACAAAATTGAGTTATTTGTAATGAGGTGGATGGACCTAGAGTCTGTCATACAGAGTGAAGTAAGTCAGAAAGAGAAAGACAAATACCGTATGCTAACACATATATATGGAATTTAAGAAAAAAAAATGTCATGAAGAACCTAAGGGTAAGACAGGAATAAAGACACAGACCTACTAGAGAATGGACTTGAGGATATGGGGAGGGGGAAGGGTAAGCTGTGACAAAGCGAGAGAGAGGCATGGACATATATACACTACCAAATGCAAGGTAGATAGCTAGTGGGAAGCAGCCGCATAGCACAGGGAGATCAGCTCAGTGCTTTGTGACCACCTAGAGGGGCGGGATAGGGAGGGTGGGAGGGAGGGAGACGCAAGAGGGAAGAGATATGGGAACATATGTATATGTATAACTGATTCACTTTGTTATAAAGCAGAAACTAACACACCATTGTAAAGCAATTATACTCCAATAAAGATGTTAAAAAAAAAAAAAGATATGCAGAACAGTTGACTGCAGTGTTGCTGTTACTACCCCGCAAGTATTTTAGATAAGTTCTAGTTATGAATAAAAAAGGTAATGGCTGGAGCTGAAAGGCAAATTGGGGGATAATTGTAATTTTAGTCAGCAGTACTGTGTGGTGGTGACATCTGGACTTTACAATCAGCCTGAGTCTAAATTCCCCCCTCACTATTACTCGACTTTCATGGAAACTTCCACAGCCTCAGCTTCCTCATGTGCAAAATGAGAATAATTCAAGAATTAAATGAGATAACATATGTAAAGATCTCATTATGTTTCTGGCACATAATATCTGTTTAATAAGTGTTAGCTATTATTGTTAATTCCAAACCTATAACACCTCCTTACCAGTGATGTCATATTTAAAGGCCAAGAAATTATTAACAGTAGCAAAATCCCCAACAAGTTTTGGAAAGCTGAGATTGAAATGGAAGAAATAAAACCTCTAAATGCAATAAATGTGTTACGGAGTATATGACAAAGCCAATACTTTTCTATGAAAGGATTGTTATACTTTGTAGTAAACTTGAAACTAGGAACTTAGTAGAATTAGTAAAGGTCAGACCTCTGGACAAAATACCTGCTCCCCTGGGCATTGAGTCTAGTAAAATTACTGACCTTCTCCCAAACCAGGCTGTTCCTGTATATGAAACAGTGTTGAACATGGTTTTTGGTCTCCAGAAAAAAGATACTACAAAGTATTACTCTTGATTAATAACAAGCATCTTCTCTGTTGAATTGTGTCCCCCTAAAAGATATGTTTAAACCCTAACCCCCAGTACCTCAGAATGTGGCCTCATTTGGAAATAATGTCTTTACAAAGATAGATTAAAATAAGGTCATTAGGGTGGGCCTTAATCCGATAAAACTTGTATACTTATATAAAGAGGAAATTTGGATAAAGAGACAGGCACACAGAGAGAATGCCACTTGAACGTGAAGGCAGAGATCCAGGTGATGCATCTACTAGCCAAGGAAAGCCAGAGATTGCCAGTAAACCTGCAGAAGCTGGGACAGAAAGAAGCAAGTAACAGATTCGCCCTCTGAGCCCTCAGAAGGAACTAACTCTGCCAAAAACCTCGATCTTGACTTTCTAGCCTCCAGAACTGTGAGAAAAGAAATTTCAGCCGTTTAAACCACTCAGTTCGTAGTACTTTGTCATGGCAGCCCTAGAAAACTAATACGTAAACACAGTGATCACAACCATGACTATATTAAAATGCCACAGGTCATACTGAAAATTATATTGAAGAATCACAGCTCCCCAGGCCTAACAAACAAATACATACCCTTAAAATTCCTCTTGTTTTCCTAAACTGTTGCAGCTGCCACACTGGCAGCAGCCTCAACCTTTCTTGTTGCCGCTGCATTATTGATTGCTATTTCATATTCTCTCAGGCACCCATTAGCTCTTCTGTTGTGATTGTTTTCTGTTTGTTTTTCGCCCCGTTACGTCTTTAAAATGATTGGCATGCAGCCTTATTTTGTATTTCAATATTTAAGACTGAGAGTCAACTCAGTCTGGAAAGCAAGTGGGGGGCTCAGCTTAAAGCAGCACACTTAGCTCCAAGCACCCATGAGGGCTGTAAAATCTCCCAGAAGCGCTGGGTTCATTGTGTCTGTGGAGTTAGGTTAATTATAACCTAGTGTTCTACCTACACCATCCCTCAGACTTCCTTTCACCTTGATCATGATTTTAGCTGCTAACATGACTCATCTATCTGGTCTTTTCTCCAGTAAGAAGATGAGTATTACAGAAGACTTTTGCCATTCTTTGGCTCTCCAGCATCCAACAACTCACTCCAATCAACACCCTAATACAGGAGTCCCCAACCCCCAGGCTACAGACTGTTACCGGGTGAGCCAGCAAAGCTTCATCTGTATTTACAGCCGCTCCCCATCGCTCTCATTACCGCCTGAGCTCCACCTCCTGTCAGATCAGTGGCGGCATTAGATTCTCATAGGAGCTTGAATCCTACTGTGAACTGCGCATGCGAGAGATATATGTTGCGTGCTCCTTATGAGAATCTAATGCCTGATGATCTGAAGTGGAGCTGAGGCAGTGACGCTAGCACTGGGGAGCGGCTGCAAATACAGATTATCATTAGCGGAGAGGTTTGACTGCACAGAGACCATGATAAATCAACTGCTTGCAGACTCATATCAAAACCCTATCAGTGGGTGTCAAGTGAAAAAAAGCTCAGGGCTCCCACTGATTCTGCATTATGGTGAGTTGTATAATTATTTCATTATATATTACAATGCAATAATAATAAAGTGCATAATAAATGTAATGTGCTTGAATCATCCCCAAACCATCGTCCCCCCTTACCCTGGTCCGTGGAAAAACTGTCTTCCATGAAACCAGTCCCTGGTGCCAAAAAGGTTGGGGATTGCTGCCCTAATATCTCATTAGGGGAAGTCCCAAAAAAATATCCCTTTTGGGAAATTCCCCAACAATGACTGCCTCCACCCAGGAATGAAGGGACTCAAATCCTTCCTGGCCCCTTTGTGTAGTCAGGGAGTGGGCATAAAACCAAAACTCAGTCCATCAGGCCTCCTTCCTGGAACTTTGAATTCTGAGCAAGTAACAAATCCTTTTGGCTTTCAGAGTCATCCCAACAGCAACACAAAGACCAGATGGTTTCTGCATTATAGTTCCTGCTGCCAAGCCTGAGGAGCTGCCTGGAACTGCCAGTTTTCCAAGACGGATGCTCCAGACTCTTGTTAATACTTGTGCACCTGATATGCTTCTGATATACATATTCTGGCTTTCTTTTTTCATTTCTTTTTCTTTTTCCTTCCCTTCCTCCCTCCATTCCTTCCTTCCTCTCTGTCTCTCCCTTCCTTCCTTCCAAACTACCTTCCTTCTCTCTCTCTCTCTCTCTCTCTCTCTTTTCAACCACATTTGGTCTCAGTGGCTTACAGCCAAGACTCTTGACAGATTCAAGGCCTAATGAACAGAAACTACCAGACTATGGTACAGCTTCATCTCATATAAGTGGTGGGATATGAGGAAAATCTTATACCCAGTCTGAGCCTGTTTGCTCATGTGGAATGTGAGTCTGATATCTGCCTTCCTAAACTCTGAGCTTATTGTACAATCCAAAGAAGCTCTTTATTACTGTTAAGCAATGGAATAATGATAATGGTGATGATAATGATACTAAAGATACTTTATTAGAGTTTCATAAGGTAAATATTCAGGAAAAAGAAATACATAGATGTGAGGTGGAAGGTGGAATACTTAAAGCACTTTTAAAAATTATGTAATAAATTTCTTTCTGAGTGTTAGAATAAAATATTTGAAATTCACACTACATTTCAATGTACCAAAAAAGAGAGTCATTCCTTAAGGGATGCATTTAATACTATGTAAATAATGCTGCTCTTCATTTATTTTTCTTATAAATGTAAATTTCTTTCTTTCAGATTTTCTTAAGGGGAATTCTATCTGAATGTGTTACAGCTAAATTCATGAGTCCACCCATATCAGATTGCATATCATATCCCCAAATGCAATGTCTGTTAGATCTTTTGTTTGTACCTTAACTGTTGGCTATCTTTTTTCAATAAACATTTTTATTGAATTATACATTCAGAAGGGTATACGAATCATAAAGGTACAGTTTATTGAACTATCACAAAGGGCACACACCCATGTAAGTGACAGCTAGGTCAAAAACTGAATACTCCTAGAACCTGAGAAAGTACCCTCATGCCCCTCCGAGGCCATACTTTAGCTTCCTGAATTGCCCTTAATTTTAACACCACAGAACAATTTTTCCTGTTTCTGAATTTTATTTAAGTGGAATTATAAACTATGTATCATTTTGTATAAGGCTTCTATAGATCAACAATATATTTATGAGATTCATTCAGGTTTTGAGAGTAGCAGTGGTTTTCCTTCATTACTGTGTGTTATTCTATTGTATAAATCTACCACAATTGGTTTATTCATTCAACTCTTTGAAATGTTTTCAGTTACAAATGATATTGTTTTCAACATTCTATTTTATCTTTTGGTGTACATATGTATTTCTTTTAAATATTTACCTGGGGATGTAATTGCTGGGTCATAGAATATGAAGATGTTTAACTGTTATAGATAAAAAATAGTCTTCCCAAAGAGGTTCTGCAGTGTTCTGCATCCTTGTCAACACTTGGCATTATCAGTTGTTTTAAATTCTAGTTATTCTAGTCGGGTTTAGTGTTATCTCCTTGTAGTTTTAATTTTCATTCCCTTGATTCTAAGCACACAACAAAGAAAAACTACATTATCTTTTATTATTTACACTGAGGGATATGCAGGGAGACAAACTGTACCCAAAGTGAGCTCAAAACTTTACAGCCTTGCCCTCGAAACAAATACACGTACCTGAATCTGCATGTGTGTAGGAGAGCAAGTGTATAACTGAGGAGTTCTTCAAATAGCTTCCATGCAGAATTAAATGTTTATGAAAAGATAAATAAGTAATAAACACAAGCTAATGTGAAACTTACATATATTATTAAAATTCAACTTAAGCACAACAACTATTTAGAATCTAGACCAAAAAAAGATTTTTTTTCAGGGGGTGGGTTATTTTATCATAAGGTTTGCTAAAATTGCTGGTCCATGATGATATTCAAAAGCACACCACCTAGATGATTTTATTATCATTTTTAAACTCTCTACAGACAACACAACCCCTTATTGCCTGCACTCAGAGTGGACCACTCTCACTGCCCCATCCTTGGTTGCCACTAAGGGATTTTATGCCTTTATATGTTGAATCATCCTTGCATTCCAGGAATAATTCCCAACTGATCATGGAGTATACTCTTTAAATTTTTTTTCTGATGTCCTAAATGATTTCGGCCCCATCCCAATTTACATCACCTACTTTGAATGGGTTTCTGTGCCTTAAAACTCAAAGAGCCTGGTGCATAGTGGATGCTAAATAAAATATTACCTTTGGACCTAAATTTATGGGTTTCTCTGTTGACTTGGAGTGGAAACTCTTTCTTGGAGGCTAGTGGGAGTCAAAACATCATACTAATATTAGCATCTCTTCTTCTAGGGAGTTAGAGAATCAAAAATAACTAAAAAATAAAAGAGCACTTTTGTGGGAAGTTAAGGAAGGGACTTGACCCTTGGCATCATTAGCTTACTTGAGCTTGCACTCATCTCTTTACTGTCAGTGAGTTTACTGGTTGGCAAATGGACATGGTAAGGACAGCACCAACTTTCAACTAGATACAGACAGGAAGAATCAGAAGTAGGAATATACTTTATTGACATGTCATCATTTCTCTAGATACCATGATCATTTAGAGACATGGTTTATAACATCTGTTTACAGTTTACAAAGGCATTAAGAACCAAGTGACAGTGCAGTAAGATTGCATGAGACAATACTCCTGTGTTCCCCCTGACTTTATTTCTGTGTTGTATCAGTTATATGACAGTTATTTAACCTCTTTACTGTGACATACAATGGTAGGGTGTGCTATGCTGTATTAACATAATTATGCTCCTTTATTGACTATAAAAAAAGAATTTTTCAGAAGTCCTGGGCACTGCAAACAGTAGCTTCTTCAAGCTAATGCACAGGAGTGTCAGCACAGAACTGCAGAGCTTAGTTAATGGAGGCCGAAATTCTGCACTACTAATAAAGCATGGTATTTAAGAATTGAAGTGAATTAGCTATGAGGTTTAGGCATGGAGCGCTAGGAAATAAATATTTTATATAATTACAACGTAAGATTAACTGTCTAAATATTATTCATTGCCTTACAATTTTTAGCACTTTATCCCTCAATAATTAATATTATTTACTAAATATCTATCATTATCATTAAGAGGTAAAATACTATATGTAATAATAAGTATTATGAAATCATTATTTATACATATCAAACATGGGGCTGAGGAGGACCTGGGAAGGGAAATCTGGGCGGGGGCCAAAGGCCGCCTGGAATTTATAACTTTATTATTATATTTAAAACAATAACTATTCAAATTTCCTGTACACGATTCATTGCATGATAATATATAACATTTATTGCTATATAATGACTAGTATTTCATTTATTAGTATTTTGTACTAGTAGTACTAGCAATTAGTAACCATTTACTAAATAATAAATATATAGAAAATGATTTTAATTATATGCAAAGCCTCTCCCATCTCTCCCCCCACTTCACCCCCAGGCTACGATTCCTAGAAGAACTGGGCAGTAATTATCACATTTTCGTGCTTCTCTGAATGATCTACAATTTGTGACACTTGAGCCATATCTGGAAGGATGAATGGGGTTAGTTAGGAAAGGGGAGATCGAAGGTCTTTCCAGGGAAGGGCCAGCAGGTACAAAGACATAGAGACGTCTGGCACCTCAGAGGCTAGTTGGAATGGCTGGGGGCTGGCTGTCACCCTTCACAGTCTCACATTTCTAGTGCAATTTCCAAGTGTCCTCTCTCTTCAGCAAGATAGTCAAACTTCTTTAACAGAGGCTGACTTCTAAAAGAGCAAAAGTGAGATTTGCCAGGTCTCTTAAGGGCTAGACCAGAATTTGCAGTCATTTTTGCCACATTCTGCTGGTCAATGCAAGTGACAAGGTCAGCATAGATTCAAGGGGAAGAGAATTAGCCCTTACTTGTTGATGAGAGGACAGACATATGTCTGTAACCATGAGGAGAACTGGATACTATTATATGACACAGGATTGTTCCTTGAAATTTGGGAATGAGAACATCCCAGATTAGCCACACCCCTTCTACTTTTAAATTTCACTGTGTTTTGGACTACCTTACTCAAAAATTGCACTTCTTTTATTACATGAAGGAGAAAACAGAAGGAAAAGAAAAAAGAAATCCCTGTACAGGAAATCCGCTTTTGAAGTTCCCCAAACTAATTAAGAACACACTCAAGTCTCATTTATTTTATATTATCCATAAAATAATCCAAAGTTAACAGGTATTTACCTATGCCTGTTAGAGCATTAATTTCACTAGTAAAATCATCTAAAGTATCAAATTCTAGACATCTGTTTAAACTAATAATCTTAAAGAAACTTTGTCTAAAGCAGAGTTGTGGCTCACTAGATGAAATATTTTTGTTAGATTTGAAATTAGATGAAGTTCATTTGTAGAAAACAGACACCGCTTCAGGTACTTAAGAAGAAAGGGATTTAATACAGTGAATTTGGTGCATACAAACTAACTGGAAATGTTGGAGGTACAAAATCCAGGATGCTGTAGATCAACACCACAGAACAAGCCCAGCAAAGGACTGCTAACTGTCATCATCAGGAAGCTGGCAAGTCAGGAAGCTGCAGTCTCAAGTGGACCATCATCTTAGTCATCATATAAGGAAAGAGTATTTCCTACAATTGTTGATCGGGACAAGAGGATGGAAAGCCACCACTTAAATGTTGACCTCTGGAACATGTACGCATAATGATTTATATAAGGGCAAAAACAAATTAAAAATAAGAAAAAAACTTTAATTCTTTGTACTGAAATAAAATGAAGCATTTCTCCCTCTCCCTTTTCTTAGAACATTCACTTTAGAAAACTTATAATTCCTGTTTCTTTGAAATATTTGTAATTCTTTTTAAAAACTAAATATGCCTCTTGCCAATTTTATAACCCAGGAATGTTTGCTCAACCTAGAAACCAACTCTGAAATGTTAGCATCAAGGAAGAAAACGCCCCTATCTCTCAGTTTTTATGGGAGGGTAGAAGCTGGCTCCTGCCTCTAAGTTGCAAACCTACCTCCTGTCATAATGATATAAGAAATTTATTTTTCCTTTGGGTAAAGGCAATGAGCACAGGTGGTTACCCTAATTACCAAGTGAATTTAGGACCAACTCTGTGTGATAAATTGTGCTGTCCTGTGCTGTTTATCTTGAGAACCCAGATGGAATGGGTTGTGTCTGCTCGGCTGCACAAAAGGGTGAGATTCCTTTCTCTCCTTGCAGTCTCCTACCAGATTACCTGTAATTCACATCACATTCTGGTTCAGGCTTGTTCAATAACAACATTTTTTTCTTTTCTATTTTTGTGGGGAGGATTTCTCGGTTGGCAGGGGATCTTGTTTTTATATTTCCCCAACACTTGCATGCCACGGCCTCTGTGCCTCTGTTCCCATTTATTTTTTTTTCACTTATTCAAGTCTTGCATGAGTGCATTTGATAGGCAAAACCTAAATCACACCCAGAACCCTAATTTTGGGTGAGCCTGGGAAATGTTTTTAGCTTTCCAGTCCCTACAATGTATGTTTCATCAAAAGAATGAAGTTCTAAATTTCTAGACAAGTAGTGAATAAGGCATCATAAAAATCATGTAGTCTACATGAGTTTAATTCTCTGCTTTAAATCCTGGAGGAACTCTAGTATTTGAATTTTTCTAACCACGAGCTGCAACTAATACACACCTCAGCACATGCCAGGTGTCAGTGAGAATTAATGATCAGCTCTGAGCATCTTCCCTGCCAACAGGCCTGAGCTAATCATTCTACTTTTTAGCTATCACAACAACTGTGCAAGTTGGCTATAATTACCTGGATTTTGCTCATTAGGAGACTGAGGTTCGAACAGTTTACATGTCCTGTCCCAAACTATACAACTAGAAGGGGAAAATTCAACGTTTAAATCTAGGTGGTTTGATCCATTCCCCTACTTGTCTCATGATTTTCCCTTTTTACCTTCAGGTTCCTAGATCAACCCAGTGGGGTTTCTCCTGCCATATCACACACAGTCTCAATGCTACTACTAGAGTTAAGAAAATGCTTTCAAGATAAAGAAGTAGAGGCTTTTCTAGATGAGGCTTAACTCAGGAACGTGGTTTGCAGTACCACCAGCTGTCCCTGCCCTTCTGGCCAGCCTGTGCCCAACGGCTTCTGTGGATGGACAGCTAGAGGGGGAGGCAAAGCAGCTTCCCAGCGGGGCTCTGCCTTTCACCACAGGACCGTATTGGGTAGGTTACTCGACTTTTCTAAGCCTCGACTTCCAAATCTGTAAAACAGAGATAAAAACTCAGGCTGCCTCACAGGTCTGTGAGGACTGAATGAGAAAACAGATGCAAAGCACCTGCCCCATAGAAATCACCAAATGAAGGTCAGAGCCCCTGATGATTTTATGATGATCAAACTTAACACTTCACGAAGCAATGCATTCTCATTTGAGACAGCCTGAGTTACTGACAAATGGTTTCTTATATAGAGCAGAATTTTGCCTCTAGTACATTTTATTCATTGGTCTTAAGTATTCCCTCTGGGAAAAAAGCAAATTAGGCATCACACTCTTCCACATGACAACCCTTTAAATAGTTGAAGGTACATTTCCCCCGTTCACCCATATGAAACTTGTGTCTGCCAACTTCCCTACCCAACCCACGCTCAAGTTTTTATATACAAACTACTCTTTAGCCAGTTCTCCTCAAGTTTATTCTTGGAAATATTTTTAAACTGTTGGTATTTACATTTATATTCCATTTTATTTCACAACAGCTTTGACTATCATCTCAGCCCCTCAAGAGTTTTTTTTTTAATTGAAATATAATTGATTTGCAATGTTTCAGGTGTACAGCAGAGTCAGTTATACATATATATGTATATATACATATTCTTTTTCAGATTCTTTTCTTTATAGGTTATTACAAGATATTGAATATAGTTCCCTGTGCTATACAGTAGGTCCTTGTTGTTTAGCTATTTTATATATGGTAGTGTGTATCTGTTAATCCCAAATTCTTAATTTATCCCTCCCCCTAAGAGCTTTTTAATCTGGATTTCATTATTCTCTATATAAGCAAGCTCTCTGGATTAGCTAGGATTAGGTTTGGCTATGAATTACATGACACTAAGATATATATACAGACACTTAGGTTGTTTCCATACCTTGGCTGTTGTGAATAATGCTGCAGCGATCATGGGAGTACAGATATCTCTCTAGATAATGGTTTTGTTTCCTTCGTATGTCAGAAGTGGGATTGCTGGGTCATACGGTAGTTCTATTATTGATTTTTTTGAAGAACCTCCATACTGTTTTTCATAGTGGCTACAGCAATTTACATTCCCACCAACAGTGCCCGAGGGTTCCCTTTTCTCCACACCCCCGCCAGCATGTTTTATCTCTTTTTCAAAATAACCATTCTAACAGGTGTTAGGTTATATCTCACTGTGCTTTTTATTTTCATTTACCTGATTAGTGATGTTGAGCACCTTTTCATGTACCTATTGGTCATTTGTATGTCTTCCTTGGAAAAATATTTATTCAAATCCTTTGCTCTGACTGCTCTACCCACCAGCCTTTCCTTCTCTCTCCATATCTTCTGGCCTCCCTATTCCCTGAGACACAACAATATTGAAATTAGGCCAGTTAATAATCATACAATGGCCTCTAAGTGTTCAAGTGAAAGGAAGAGTCACACGTCTCTCACTTTAAATCAAAAATTATAAATGGTTAATGTGAGTGAGGAAGGCATGGTGAAATTCAAGATAGGATGAAAGCTAGGACTCTTGCACCCAACAGTTAGCCAAGTTGGGAATGCAAAGGAAAAGTTCCTGAAAGAAATTAAAATTGCTACTCCAGTGAACACATGAATAATAAAAATCAACTGTAACAGCCTTATTGCTGATATGGAGAAAGTTTTAGTGATTTGGATAGGAGATCAAACCAACCACAATATCCCCTTAAGCCAAAAGCCCAATACAGACCAAGGTTCTAATTCTCTTCAATTGCATGAAGTCTGAGAGAGATGAAGGCACTGAAGAAGAAAGGTTTGAAGCGAGCAGAGGTTGGTTATGAGGTTTAAGGAAAGAAGCCATCTCCATAACATAAAAGTGCAAAGTGAAGCAGCAAGTGCTGATATACAAGCTGCAGCAAGTTATCCAGAAGATCTGGCTATAGATGATTAATGAAGGTGGTTACACGAAACAACAGACTTTCAGTGTATATGAAACCACCCTATATTGGAAGAAGATGACACCTAGACTTTCATATCTAGAGAGGAGAGGTCAATGCCTGACTTCAAATCTTCAAAGGACAGGCTGACTCTCATGTTAGGGGCCGATGCAGCTGGTGATTTTACGGTGAAGCCAATGCTCATTTACCATTCCAAAAATCCTAGGGTCCTTCAGAATTATGCTCAGTCTGCTCTGCCTGTGCTCTATAACTGGAACAACAAAGCCTGGGCTTCAGCTAAAGCAGCAGAAGCTGACCTGCTCCCATACTCCTTATTTGCTGCATATACTTCTCCAATGTGTTGAAGCCCTTCTTCTAATCTAGTTTATATCCCAAGTTTGTAACCACCTTGACAATAAAATTCTTCCACTTACTCTAGGACTTTTTGAAATAAGATTATAATGTCCCAAGTCATGTAGGGACTGGGTTCACAAATGCCCTATATATATCTCATTTCTTAGCAGTAGCCACGGTGATTGGTTCAGTGGGTGAACACGTGAGCTAAGTTGTCCAGTCTGTCTGTGGAATTTTTATATAGCAAAATGGGGAAAAAACGTATTCTTACTTTGCTCTGGAATCACAAAATTTGGAGACTCTAAGCCAGGAATTAGCTACCTTCCCACACCCCCACCATGTATATGAATCCCTCTCTCTGCAATAGAAGAGGACAAAATCAATAAGCAGTAAAAACAGAGACAAAAGACAACCATGATGGCATTGTGTCTCCAGGTCCTATATCTGAAGTTCCCCAGTTTGCCCAATCCCTGCAGCTCTTCCTTGGCTTCTCTGAACAACCCCTTAGAAGACTTCATTAAAACAACCTTGGTGCTTAATCTTTCTTAAGTTGGAGTTTATGTCATTGCAAATATAAGAATATTAACTGTAGCAGAGATAGCTGACTCTTATGCCCAAAATGTATGCATTTCCTTCCTGGAGTTGCTACCAGGAACTGCAACCCAGTCAGGAAACACACTTTCCAACCTCAATACACCTAGGTGGGGCCATGTGACTTGTTCTTAGTAATGGAAACAAGTGTGTATTAATTCCAGATCAAGATTGTTAAGAAGTGGTTATATCTTCTTCACTCTTTTCTTTTCCTTCACTAGCTGAATACAGATAAGCACAGTGTCAAATGGTGAACCTACAAGACAGAACAAGCTGAAATCCTAAATCACTAGTTGGAGGAAAGTTTCCCACTAATCTCTTTGGGAGTTGATGTGATTGACAAGTAAACTTCTATCATACATATTTGAAAAATTATATATTTTGAGGATTGTGTGATACAGCAACTACTCCTATCCCAAGTAATTCACTAACTATTGAAGTCTTTAATCTCAATTTTTTCATGGCAATTAAAATTTTCTTTGAGCTTAGGAATGAACATGAAATATATCCTAGAAGAGGTATCACGTGAACCAAATCTGGAAATATGAGAAGCATTCAATTGTGTGATAAAGGAAGGGAATGGCATTCCAGTGGAAGAGAAGCACATATGCAAAAAAGTACAGCAAGAAAAATCATGGAATATTTGGAGACTAGCAATACATTTATTATTAATAAAGAAAGAAGAAGAGTAATGGGATATCAGTTGAAGTAGCAGGGGGGAACCAGATCGTAATATGTCTTGGACCAAAACAAATTCTATGAAACTCTGGGTTCCCACAACCACAATGATTATATCACCCTTGACAGAAAGAGCAAGTAATTCTTTATAGAAATTTTTTTGTAGGATTCATGGCATGTATATCAAGAGAAGAAAATGTTGATACTCTGCACATAACTAATGGAGTTAGAGTTTGGGCTAATTTCTGGATTGAACTTGAACTTGAATGTAGTTAATGGTCTTTGCAGTAGCTTGGGATAAAACTGCTTAGTAAGAGTTCTTTGTATGGGATGGTGGCAAAATAATCTAAATGAATTCTCTCTTGCAGGATATAGAAATGAAAAATACTCACAGGGAAAGCAAATCACTTAAGCAATGGCTGTATCCAGAAATATTGTTAACAATTCTCTGTGAGGTTTATGGAATAAGCCAGTTATGGAAGTATCAGGACCCAAAGCCAACTGATAACAAGAAAGTGAGACAGTAGCCAGGTTACCTTGCTTTATCTTGCTTTCTTGTGCTAATCCCACATAACCAGTGGTGATCTGGGTGTACCACTTCCATGCCACCTTAGAAACGACTGCACTCAACCTATTATGCCACACTAACGAGTTCCTATTCTATGTTGAATGTGAAATTTACTCCTACAATAAGGTAACAGCCATAATGTCAACTCCCAGGAAATACAATTGTAATTTTAGTCCAGGCTTATTTGACCTCTAGTAATCAATCATGGACTCTGACATGGAAAAATTTTACATTAAGTGAAAGAAAATAAATGGGTTAGAGGAAATCAACTGAAACAACTGTTTTATAACATGCAGGAAAGTGATATTTTAAAATAGTCCATCTGTTGACAGGATATTGATACTTGGAAATTTCTGTGTATAAACTTAGCAGGGTTTTGGCCTTTCATGTTGCAACTATGACTCTTACTGGCCAGAAAGTAGCCATGGAGGCAAAGGGAATACTGTTTAGATACTGACAATAAATGAGATAAAAATCCAATAGAAGGATTGCACATTGCAAGAAACAGAGTAGTTGATTTAGGATTGTATGTCATTTGGGCAATCGATTTCTCAACCTGTTTTTCACAAGATGTTATTTGGTATTTTACAATAACGTTTCTGACCAATGATGCTTGGAAAATGTTAGCTTCAATAGATTTGAGCAAGTTTCTTAACTGAAGGATTTTTCAGAGCCTGTAATACGCTAAGCAGCATTTTTAATGTCTAAGAAAGAATTTCAAGCATACAGCCTATTTCTCTAACTTATTTGACCTTACAACATTTTTTGGTAAAACATCTTAAACAATGCTCAGAATTACTAGTTTAACTAGTTCCATGCACTGTCATTGTGGCCAAAGAATTAATTTTTAATTCAGTCTTTCAAAATTTGTATAAGAGAATTTAGGTAAAGTAATTGTTTAGTATTGTAATTAGGGGAAAATTCTTACCCAAAAGAAATTCTGCGCCTGGACTTACCATGGAAACCTCAGTCAGAATAAACAAAAGGGCCATATTTACCAGAGGGATATGAAGCGTCCTCTCCATGGGAACGGAGTGAACACCAAGGACATGGACCCTTCAGGTCTTTTGATCATACAAGGACAGCGCTTCTCATCTCAAGTAATAAAGTACCTTACACAAATAAAATTCATTATTTTATGGTACAGCTACTTAAAATGCAATATTTTTACTGCTTTTATAGTCAAATGACTAAGCCTATCTTGGTGAGAACAGTAGTATTCTTTTTTACTTAGAATACCAAAAGATTATCTTTTCATTAAATATGGTCATCTTCCTTAAAAAATTCATTGAAAGATATGTATGGGTCTGGTTGACTTGCAATACAAAGAAAAGTTAAATGGAACAGTTATTCCATCTGTCTGAATTAAAATGAAATCTGCAAATTCTGTAAAATGAGAGCATTAAAATTTGTTTCCTGTCATTGTGCCAACAACTAACAGGCTACTTCTGTTTTTAACATTAAATCTCCACAGAGGAAGCTTACTGAGCTGAGATTTTTGTTATAATATTGAACACAGTCTAAGGAATACTTTGGTTTATTGTTTTTTTCAAAATTCCAAGGCAGATACATGAATCTATCCTAAGAACAGTAAGAACTACACAGAAGACCTAGGATGCCTGGGAGTCAGAAAACATGCGTTCAATGTGTAGTTCTGCTAACATCTTTCGACAATGAGCAAACTACTGCAGGTATCATTTCCCCAACACAAAATGAAAAGGTTAGAATTGATCAACCTAGATTTAAAAAGCCATGACTTGAAAATAATCTTCTAATGTGTCAGCCCCTTCAGCTGAAACTCAAATACGTAGAATGTTAGTGGGTTCCAGTGTCTCATGAGTATCACTATTGCAAAGTAATGCAAAGATTTCCGAAGGCTATTTCAATGTGCTCTTGTGAAGCCCATTCCTAAAAGGAGGTGCCTATTGATTTCATACAATGAGTCTAAGGAACCTCTGGAGGTCAAGTAAGGAAGGGGTTCTGGAAGGAACAAGTTCTGCAGAGTTCAAAGCTACACAGGTTTGCCCCTTTGACAAACCATTTATACACCACAAGATTTCCATTTCATTTTTCCTTGATTTTGTGACTTTTCCTGAACCTTCTAACCTGAATTTGAATCACATGTAAATTGGAACTAATATGTGAGCCCAAATCATATAAGATTGCATATGGAAAGTCATATATTCAGGGGCTCATTTTAAAAGAAAGTTTATTTTTACATCTTTGAGGCATTTGTGTGAATACTTATGACACCTAGTGGTCAAAAACTGGGAAATGAGATGTTTAAGGAAGAGGAAGTGGGAATGGCCTGAAAGAGGAAAATCTATAGGTAAAGGAAGAACAGCTTTTTAGCAAAACACTTGTCCATAAAGATGTCTGATTCTGGAATCCTTTATATAAGAAGAATCAACTTAAAGGAAACAGAAAATGCAAAGGGTCACATGATCCTTAAAAATAAAGAGTCTAAAGAATCTGGAGCTCTGCCATCTTCAGAGAATGAAGAAGAATTTCATCCACTTGTATTCTTCCAATCTAGCAGTTTGAAAAACAATCATTCAAGAACTTCTGCGATACATGGATGCACACTGGTCTTTAGGACAGTGAACTGACAGGTCAGCATCTTTTCATTTTGTATCAGAACACCTTTTTATTTCCCATGTGTTGATGCAGTCTTTAAAAAATGTTTCCAGTAAAAGAAAACTCTAAATTATTCATGACGTCTACTTTGCAAAATCTGCAAAGAGAAGAGATGTAAAATATGGAATTCCTATTCAATAAAAACAGTAGCTTACCTTCTCTTTTAAAAAGGTGAGAATCAGAAAGATAATGATAATCAGAAGAGAGGAGATGCACAGAGTTCGAATGAATTTGAAAAAATAATTCACTGGGATGGGGGGCAGGCAGGAATGAGCACAATGGGTTACAGGGAAAGCGTCGTTAATAATATTTCTAGAAATTGTTACAAGTGATCACTCCTCTTTGTTCCTCTCTCAACTTTTTAGCATTTCCAAATGAGATCCACCCTAGGAACTTTATCACAGAAGGCCTATCAGCTCTACTATCCCCTTTCCTTCATATATTGAGTATATTCCATACTTTAAAACAAACCATAACCAATTGCTTAGACTTCTCCTATCCGAAGTATATTCCAAAATATTAGTTGCTCTTATAAAATTTATTTTACAGGCTGTAGGGATAGTGCTGAATGATGTCATGTAAGTCCCCCCTTTTTGAAAGCAAAGCCCTAAACATTCTGGTATATATGCCTTGCCTAAGAAGCATGATCCCATTAATATATCAATCTAGTTATTAATTTCCATATTTAATTTAGTTTGAAATTTCTCAAGAATTATTTGTTAATTTGGATTACCTATACTACTGCCTCCTTTCTATTACTGTAAATAGCCAAGAACTGGGAGGCTCTGGAGTTCTTTCCAGACACTGAGAATTGTCTGAGAATTGAATTGGTTCAGTAGATAAATATTTCCTATAATTTTGAAGCCAAAAGAGTTTAAATTGGAGTTAGCTGCTTAGTATAGAGAAGGAAAGAAAGGAAGAAATAGAGAGAGAGGAAGGAAAGGAGGAAGGAAGGAACGAACGAACGAACGAACGAACGAAGGAAGAAAATAACTTCTTAGAATCTAAATGCCTAGTAAACATGTTTTCATAAACTGAGGGAAACCAAAATACTCTTTATGCATTGAAGTTTCTCTTGAGATCTTTCTTAGAGCCCTGTCTGGAAGTCAAGTGAATGGGACCTTGCAGAGGCTCTACCATTAAGCCTCTGTGTATCCTTGGACAAGTCACATAAACACTGTGTATCTTCCTCTCTTCATCTTACAATATGGAGATATTTTGCTAGATGATATCTAACTGAGGTCCCCTCCGCTTCAGAATTGATTTTTTAAAAAGTTTATTGTATTTACTTTTTCTTAGCTTATTTTCTCTGCTGATTGGGCCCCTCAAGTTTCCAGTTCAATACCCTTTGAGATTGGAACCAAGAAGAGGAAAACAGAGCTAATATCTGTTTTTTCACTGTTATGAGAAATGAGAAAATAGAAAAATATACTGGAAGATTATCTTGGGAAAGAAAGAATTACTGTTTTAAAGCAAAATAAATAAATCATGAACATAATTTAGGCAGTGACATATAATGTTATTTTTTTGTGTTAAGTTCAATAATTACAACATTTTAAAATACTATTGGTTTGAAAGTTAGGAATTGGTAATTAGTGTTTTGAAGGTAGGAAGGGAGTAGGCTTAAAAAACTTAACGGTTCAAAAAGCTAGAAATTGCTTTTAACAATTCTACATATTTCCAGGGAGATTCAAATATGTGATATGGGGTTGTATTCTCCGAAGTTTCCTTCCAGCCCTGAAAATCTGAGAGTCTATGTTTCTCCTGGATTTTTCTACCAAATGGCCTTTCCAAGTACCTCCGGGCTTAGAGTTATTTAATTTCATGACTCCTATTTGCTGAAGGAAACCAGAATGTCATCCCAAAGTATGCCTCTTTGACATAAAAATTATTTTGAGCTGAAGGCAATTAAGAAGCAGTAAATGCAGATAAAGTTACCTTCTTTTCTGCCTAAACACAGGAAATAAATTCTCCTTTCACTGGAGACAGACTCTTAGCCCAAAGAAGGCACCAGAAGAATCTGCAAAGCAAGCTTGTTAAACTAACTCTTATCTTCCAAGTTACTTCTTCACCGTTTACCACCCTTAGCCCAAACCCCTTTTTGTTTTTGTTTGTTTTTTTAAACCAGTGAATTGTACACTTTATTTTTTTTTTTTTAATTTTTATTTATTTATTTTATTTATTTAGTTTGGCTGCGTTGGGTCTTCGTTGCTGCGCCGGCTTTCTCTAGTTGCAGCGAGCAGGGTCTACTCTTCATTGTGGTACGTGGCTTTCTCATTGCAGTGGCTTCTCTTGTTGCAGAGCACAGGCTCTAGCCGCGCAGGCTTCAGTAGCTGCGGTGCCTGTGCTCACTAGTTGCGGTGCGGGCTCTGGGACGCATGGGCTTCAGTAGTTGTGGCTTGCAGGCTCAGTAGTTGTGGCACATGGGCTTAGTTGCTCCACTTTATGTGGGATCTTCCCGGACCAGGGATCGAGCCTCTGTCCCCCGCATTGGCAGGCGGATTCTTAACCACTGTGCCAGCAGGGAAATACCCCAAACTCCTTTTTCTTGTCAATTCTTTGCAAATTTATTGTTTCTTTGTCTAAAAGATACAAATGCTTCCTGCTCCAATCACTTCTTCCAGCCTTCATTCTCCTGTGCAAGCTCCATGTACATGTAAAAATTCAATACAATTTGTATGCTTTTCTCCTGTTCATCTGTCTTTGTCAGTTTAATTTTCAGACCCAGCCAAGGACCCTAAGAAGGATGAGAAAAACTTTTTCCTCCCCTACAATACCAACCCACAAGAACAGGAAAGTCCATCAGTGGACTGATGAAGACAGGAAAGTGAGAAGATTTAGGAATAAAGATCATTTTCACTGTTTTTACCATCTTTTACCTGGTGAGGAAATGATGAAGTGTAGGTAGCCTAGAAAGAGTAAGAAATAAGAAGCAGGATTGTAGGCACACTAGTACTACCAGGCAACGCCTGGAAAAATATCAGTGTCTTATTTGTTTGTTTTTAGAAGAAACTGTATTTTTTGCACTCTAGCCCCTCCCCAAAGGAATGAGTTTGTTCAAGAAACTCATTCATGTGGTATCAAGTACTATTTGTAAGTGGGTGATGTAGCTTGTATACTTATAGTAGCACTTCTAAGGAAGTGCTGAAGAAAATCCTGTGGCTGAGGAGAGTGTTAGATTGTTTCAGTTCCTGTGATATTTATTTAATATAAACTAAAGTGTGAGAGCACACATACCAGGCACACAACTCAGAGAATACTTGCACCCTGTCCCAGTGGACATTTGCTGTAAGATAAAAAGCCAGGGGCTTCCCTGGTGGCGCAGTGGTTGAGAGTCCGCCTGCCGATGCAGGGGACATGAGTTCGTGCCCCGGTCTGGGAGGATCCCACATGCCGCCGAGCAGCTGGGCCCGTGAGCCATGGCCGCTGAGCCTGCGTGTCCGGAGCCTGTGCTCCGCAACGGGAGAGGCCACAACGGTGAGAGGCCCGCATACCGCAAAAAAAAAAAGTCAAAGCTATAGGGCCTACTCGGCTAGTATTCCTTTTCCAAATAATAAATTTACCATAGAACTAGATTTTTAAATCTACCAGAAGAGTTTTGAAAGGCAGTGAAAAGATTAATTGTGGAAAGGGAAAAACCCAGGATACAGAGGAATTAAAGAACCTGTATTTTCCCTTTTAAACTAAATTCTTATTACATTAGCCTGCTTTTGTTGAGGCTTATTTCAGGGTCTAGTTCAATACGCTTGACTAGCAGAGAATTACGGAGTTTAAAGAAATCTACACCATGTATATTACTTATGTTTTATACTGTAGTATATGCATTCTGTTCAAAATGATTCTGTGTTTGTTTAGAGAGCATCTTTGTTTCCATGTCAGTCTATTATTCTATAAATCTACTGAGGGCAGGGGACATTTCTAACCCCACAGCTGCCTCAAAAAATATCAGTCTATAACAAGAATTTCATGCATGCCACCCCGTCATTCCATTTTCTCCATCATTTTAGCAGCCAGCAAGAACTGCCCTATTCGATGATATACTATACTACGTGCCCTTGTCAATCTTCTGTAACCCCCAAACCCAGCATATATCTCAACTCTGAGCAAATTGGGCTCTATGTCTTCCTTCCCTGTAATGAATCTTCCCTTCTGTTACATATTAACATAACAAACTTCCAGGAGCCTACCTCTCATCTGTTCTTCCTTCTCTAAGGCTGCCTTTCTAGAAAGGAATGCTACTGACTTATAGGCCTTTCTGCTTATCCCAGAAACAGTCTTTTTAAAATACATTCTTGTCTTTGTGCATGTGAGCAGTAGGCAATCCACTGTCAAGTAATTCCTTTTAGAAAATGCACTGACTCCCAGGTGACATTAAGTACAATGCCATGAATTCTCACTCCTATGGCAAATGATAGCCATATTTGTATTGGTAAATGGTTATTAGTTTTCTTGGGGAGTTATTATAAAGGATTACATGCAAAATGTATTCATATCCACTCAAAAAATTCCAGCATACTTATTGGAGGGCAGAATAATTTTAAATATCAGAGAACATAGATAGCATCCATTGAACTTCGTCTACCTTATTATCAAGTAACGTACATCTCTCCTCAATTCTATTAGGAGCATTTATCATTTCAATCTGTTGACCTGCATTTTGGTACTTAGACTCTGGAGTCTCTTTAAATTAAATAAAGCAAGATAGCCCCGACTTTGGTTATCTATAAAAGCAAAAGACTGAAAACAATCCACGTGACTATTAAGCCTTTTTAAAGAACTGTGTAATTATTAAAAAGAACAAGGCAATTCCAGAGGGGCTGATAAGACCTTTCTCCAAGATTGGCTGTTAAACTAATAAAGAAAAGTACAGAGATGCATATATAATTGTACCTGCATTTACAGAGAATATTGCTAGAAAGATAAATAAGAAACAGACTACCATGATAGCCTCTAAATGGGAGACCTGAGTGACTGGGCACAGGGGTGTAGGGAGACATTGTTTACTCTGTTGAAACAGAGTCCCCCTAAAACCAAGTTCCCCTGCTGAGTTTATGATTACTCTCTCTCTCCAAACCTTTATTCCCTTTCTTGTCCCTTCTGACCTCAATCCTGTGCTAATTGAACACTAATCAACCAGAGTCAGATGACTAAAATTGCTGTTGTTGATAATATGTTACTGTACTAAAATTGCTATTATAGAAATCATTATTAATATACAAACCAGGTTGTTTCTCCAGAGCAAGATGAGCTAACAGACCCCTAGCCATGGACCACCTGGCCAGAGAATCGTAAACCAGAGACGTCCTGACTTCCAAACCTCCAATTAAGAAATGTCACAAAACGATGATTAACCCCAGCTTCTTTGTTCTTCCCCTTTAAAACACTCCCAACTCAATGATCAAGTTGGAGTGGATCTGAGGCTTGTCTCCCACTCCCTTGCTTGGTGCCCTGCAATGAACACTTACTTTGCTACAAACCCACTGTCAAAGTTTGGCTCTCTGCCCAAAATCCCTTGCTTGGTTACAATATTACCTTTTGAATTTTGTAATATGTGCATTGAATTTATTTACAGATTTTAAATGATTTATTAATTAAAAACCTCATAGGTACCAGAATTAGACTTCGGCTAGTGTTCTGATACAGTTGCCAAATAAAATATAGGACACCCAGTTAAATTTGAAATTCAGATAAACAATGTTTAAAATTAAAGACAAGTATGTCCCAAATATTGCATGGGACATACTCATACTAAAAAAATTGCTGTTTATTCAAACTTCAAATCTAACTGGGTATCTTGTATTTTTATGTGCTCAGTATGGCAACCCTAGGTCTTGATCCCACCATTTATTTTGGTTGTGACCCTGGAGAGTGAGTTAGGTCAGATTCCTCGAAGCAGAAGAAAGGAGAGGATGAGACCTCAGCTCATCCTGGTTCCGTGGGGGTAGTCAGAGGGCAAGTTCAGCTTCAGAACAAGGGCTTTTGTTCCCCACAACATCACCGGCATCCCTGTGGGGAAAGGAGGGCATCTCCAGCCCTCCTCACTTGAAAGTAAAATGTCTCTCCAGTAGGGCTTCCCTGGTGGCGCAGTGGTTGAGAGTCCGCCTGCCGATGCAGGGGACACAGGTTTGTGCCCCAGTCCGGGAAGATCCCACATGCCGCGGAACGGCTGGGCCTGTGAGCCATGGCCGCTGAGCCTGCGTGTCCGGAGCCTGTTGCTCCACAACGGGAGAGGCCACAACAGTGAGAGGCCCGCGTACCACAAAAAAAAAAAAAAAGAAAATGTCTCCAGTAGTCCGAAGAGGACAGTCTGCCCGTGAAGAGCCACAGCTGTGGCTTCTGGAAGTACACCAAAGCTGGGAGAGCGAGAAGGAACTATAGAAGCAGATCCAAAGGAAAAAGAAGAAGTAGGTGACTGGAAGTGATGATGAGCAGGGCCATTCCTATTCCTGCCTCTGTTTCTGGGACCTCTATACTCCTCCTATTGGGTACCCAGTGGTATGTAATTGCTGTTACTCTGTGGTACACAACACACCCTGAAGGACCACACCTCATCTTTGCTTTGCCTTCAAAGTACTGTTCCATGCTCTGTCAGGCTAGCATCTTCCAAGTGAGGTACTTCATGGTAGGACGAGCGGATCCCATGTCATGTACACTTTGTCACACCTTATTTAGTATAAAGTGGGTCCCTTAATCCAAGACAATGCTGTTTCAGCAGATCAGACACTCGGTGGGCCCTGAGATAGTGTTGTTAGCTGATACACTACAGCAAGAACAGAAACCCTATATCTGGAATGTGTGTGTGTGTCAGATCGGGATGGACTGAGCCACAGATCCTGCTGAGGAAGAGCTAGGAACTCCTTGCTGCATACACGTACTGAAACATTGCAGAGAGGTCTGACTACCTATTACTGCCTATCAAAGTGCCCCAAATCATGGTTCAAGCAACAATCACTAACAACAATCATTATCTCTCATGGTTTCCATGGGTCGGGAATTCCCCAGGGCTCAGCAGGGCTGTTCCGAGTTCTCCAGAAGCAGAAGCAGACCCTGAGGCAAGACTTTTTGAGCAAGCAACTTGCTAAAGGAAGTCGGGAGAGATCTGGAAGGCAAGGAAGAAGGGGAAGCAGGAAGAGGAGGAAACCAAGGCAGGGTGTGGTCTCATCAGTTCTGCAGAAGGCTGGCTCCACCTGGTCCACTGTACACCTCTGGAGTGGCCGTTACATCTCAGAGTTGTCCTAACCTGATGCGAGGGGCCTGAGCATTCTCATTCCACACCTGTCAGTCATTGGTCCTTTACTACCCTGGACAGCAGGGGGTAAACCCCCAGGCATGCCTGGCTCTACTGATGCAGATCCAGTGTCCCCTTTAGATTGCTTTTAAAACTCTTTCTTGATTTGCAAAAAGGAAATAATATTCATATCTATCTTATTTTTTAGGACTAAGTGAAATTATGCCTACAAATTTCTTACTTTAGTATCTGGTACTATGCAAGAACAGAATTGAAACTCATTATTTGGAGCAGGAATTATCCAAAAGATAAAATTGCTCCCTTAATTATCAAAAGCAAATGTGAGTATCAGGAACTTCTGAATGGATTCCAAGAGTATCACATTAAAGGATTTTTAGGGATGCCAGTTGTAGATTCTAGCCCCTCATTACCCTCTTACAAGAACTTATTCTAGATTCTCTGAGTTAGCCTACACACCAAGATGCTTTGTGCTGGCTTATGGGGTTTCTTGTTTCTCTTAAGTTGTTGTTAGTAATATTTTACTATATTGGTATAAAATTAACATTCAAACTTATTTAGCTATATTTAAGAAAGTAGGCTTTCTATTTTAAAATACATAAATATTGTCATGTTGAATACATTTCTAGACATTCAAAACACTACCTGATATACAGAAAATCCTTCAAAAAAGAAAGTGTTGAATAAATGAATTACTGAATGTTAGTCATAATAATTGGGGAAAGTGGGGAAAATTACAGATCTATAACCTCTAATCCACAAATCCAAATCCAAAAGGCTCTGAAAAATGATTATTTTCATAATTTAGTTGGTGGCAAAACCTAATTGGACCTGAACTCATTTGGCAGCAAAGCCTGAAGCAAACCGACAGAAGGCCATGTCAAAAAAAATATAGTCTTTATTTATCCCGTTTTGTGTTAATATTTAAATGTTCCACTGCAGATATATTAATGTGTTTGTCCCCAGGTGTCTATGGGAGACATATAATACATGGGTAAATATATGGATATCATATACACACTATATTGACTTTCTAAAATGCAAATTAAATTCTGAATTCAGAGATATATCTGGCCCAAGGGACTGGGATATGAGTGTCTACATTTTGCTATGACTTTACCTCGTGTCACTAGCACTCGCTATTCCTTCTGCTAGAAATACTCTTTCCATTCCTTTCCCGCCTGGATCCTTTTCTTCCTTCGGGTTTTGACTTAAATTTCTCCTCCCCAGAGACACGTTATTGATTCATGCTGTTATTCTCCATCAAGCACCCTGTTTAGTCTTTCACAGCAATTTTGTCAATCTATAATTATTACCTTAGTGTTCTGTTTATTATCTATCTCTCCCTCCAGACTCTAAACTTCATGAAGTCAGCGACTTTTCACCTTTATTCAATTTTGTATGTCCAGCTCTTAGCACAATGCCTGGCACATTGTAGGGACTCAATGTACATTTGCTGAATTGAATGAATGAATCAGTCAAACAATTAGTCCATTCAGACATGCTAACATTGGAATGGGACTCAAAGACCTCATCTGCTAATTAAGCAAAGCTAATACAATAAAGAAGAACTGACTTGTATGTGAATTTGTTCTTGGTACAAAGAAAATATTTCTCTTAGGTCCAAAAAGAATGACTGCAGGTATACAAATCTATGTATAGTGAAATAAGAGACATGATAGAGAAGATGTGATTCTCTACTTGGCAAATACTCTGATGACACTTTAATAAAATTACCTCCTGGACATATAACTGCCTTCATTAACATTGTGTTACCTCATTCTAATCTGGTGCCTTATTTCTTATTTTAATATGTGTATTTGTGCCCGTGATACGTGGACTTGAAACAACACCATTTTCCCATCAACTGCCCAAACAAACAGAATTGACAGATTTAAACTTTCTGGGATCCTAGAATTACCACCTATTTCCAGAGTAAAGAATTTAAGTTCTCATCAGAACTCATCATTAATCACTTCAACATGAAATCAGAAGGTTTTGAGATTATCTCATCTGTGTCATGATGATTTCTCCGAGGTTTCTGGGTGTGGTACACACCTTGTAGGAGGATGCGTCGTATAGGTCAAGCTCCAGAACTAGCCATTTTCCAAAAGTCTGCTTGTTCAGAAAGAGTGGCATTTTTTTTCTTCCTGTGCTTCTGCCCTGTGCAGCTAAGAGAGGAAGCTGAGTTTAGTGGTTAGTGCAATAGCCTGAGTTAGCAACCTTCATTTATATATTTGGTTATGTGATTTGCTGAAAACCTTTTTCAAACCAACTCTGTCTAAATTATGAAAAAAGTCTTTATTCTCTTATATGTAACTTTTCTGAACTTCTGTGTAAACATTATTTTCACTGCTACTGTTCTGAAACCCTGAAACATATTCCTGGGATTTTTTTCTCATGTATTTCTTTTAGTAATGGTCTGGTTGGAGAATTCAATAAACCAACAAAATAACCAAGCAAAAAACAAACTAAACTGAATACTAGGGTCTCGGTGGCATGCCCCATAATTTTCACACAACCTAGAGCCATCCACTCAGATGAGAATGAGAATGGAGGCCCTTGGAATTATGCCCAAGTGAACATAATGGCCTTGTGTAAAGCCCAGCAAATGAGAAAGAGCAAAACTGCCCATCATAAATAACTTTAACTTTTCAAAAAGGATGACTTTAGAACCAACATTTCCCTCACTCTAGATCTTTAATTGTATAAAGGAAAAGATGTGCTCCTTGCTAAAACAGTTAAATTGCATCTTGGGGGCAAAATATTTTGTAGGGTAGAAGTTTCCTTAATCACGTGCTACAGCACTCTACCACTTTGTGAGGTTAGCTTTGTTTGCAGCCTGGCAACTACTTGGCCTGTGTTTTAAGGAAGGCTGAGTAAATGCTGTGGGGACCTATCTAAAGGGTAAATGCTAGTGTAAATGTTTTTTAATGATTTTATTACTTTAATGTATATGAATGTTCATTGAACCATTGTTCATAACTGAAACTTTCAAAAACTTAAACATTTATCAATAGAAAATTGATAAAATAAAAAATTGAGTTGAAGTAAAGTTAAATACTGTGAGGTTTAAAAAATGTGAATCTATATTTGTTTGAGTTAAAAAAAAAACAAGTAAGCCAACAGAATACTGTGTTTTATGATCCCATGTATAAAATGTTTGGGGTCTATATGCACATAAATTTATAAAGAATTATTTCAATGCCTCATAACCAAATACTAATATTGATTTTCTACAGAAGTGAGTCTTCCAGGACTATTTATTTTCTTATTTGTATTTTTCTGCAGTATCTTCTAATATACTATTTATTTATCATTAAAAATACAGAGCAATTTGCATTAGGTTTTTGCATTTTTCTTATTACAGATATATAAGCAAGTAAATAAGAAATTAAACATCACCCCAATCCCAAGAGATAACCACTGTTAACATTTTTGTATATTTTCCTACATGTATGCACATAATGTTACACAAATGGGATGTGTACATAATTTTAAAATGTTTTATTTTATATTAGACTATAGTTGATTAACAATGTTGTGTTAGTTTCAGGTGTACAGCAAAGTGATTCAGTTATACATATACATATATCTATTCTTTTTCAAACTCTTTCCTGTTTAGGTTATTACAGAATATTGAGCAGAGTTCCCTGTGCTATACAGTAAGTCTGTGTTGGTTGTCTATTTTAAAAATAGTAGTATGTATATGTCAATCCTAAACTCCCCTACATAATATTTTATAGTCAGGATTTTTTTTCACCTTAGAGCATATTATGAGGCTTCTTCCAAGCTCTTGTTAGTCTTTTTACTTTTTTAAATGCCTGTTAGTGTTTTATTGTATGGACACATCATGATTATTTAATCAGCCCTCCATTTCTAGAAAGTTATGTGCCTTCCAATTTTCTGCCGATATAAATAGCACTTTGATGAACATCCTTGTAACAAAATTTTCAACCACTAGGAACTATTTTTCTAAGACAATGGAAGATGAAATCAGCCTGTCTACCATCAGACAAAGGTCAATTGTTCTCTTTGTTGCCAAAAGTACAGCTCAGCCTCTCAGCCACTTCTTCTGGATCCACAAATAAATACTTCAGGGCAAAACCAGCCCTATTAGCTGAACTTGTATCTCTGGATTCCCAGATCTACACCAAGTAATTTCTCAGTATTTTATTAGCTCTTTGTCACTTTAAGGAAATTTAAATATATATATATATATATTTTTTTTTTTTTGTCCAGTATTTTCAGTTGTTTTTAGTAAGAAGAATTTCCAAATATCAAGTTTTCCATTACCGAGACTGAAACTAGGGTATTTTTTAAAGGGCTCTGGCATTTCCTACTTGAGACCCTCCATGGTTTCCCTTGACCTTCAGACAAACTCAAATCCCTAACTAGAAGTACCAGGTCCCACAGGCTCTGCTTCCTACTCAGATATCAGACCGCATCTTGTCCCTCATTGCTTCTCTGTCCATCAGCTTCTGTCACTCTGCCCCCTGTCCGCTCCACAAAGGGTTTTTGCAGTTGCCCTCCTCTGCCTGGAAGACTATGCCACCAGACGTTACTTGCCTACCTTCTGCTCCTGATTCAGGTTTGGGTTCAAACAATACCTCCCCTGAGAAGCCTTCCTAGCCATCCCATATAAAGAGTCTTCAACCCTACTCACTCTTTCTCATACTACTTGGTTTCACTTTTTTCTTGCTGCATTTATCACTCTATACCACTTGGTTTAACTGTGTGTATTCTATCTTTTCTCACCAGGATGTCAGTTCCATGAAAAGGACCCTGGCCCTGCTCTATCTCGTTCTTCATATCATGCGTCACAAGCACTTTTAAAAAGTGCTCTGTGAAAAGTATTATTATTTCCTTTTCATACATTTTCAAAGCGTGCAGTGTGGGAGGAGGAGCCTGTGAGGAGATGGACTTGCTCCTAAGTAAATGTCCACGTATAATCTGGTGACAAGAGCCTGACAGACCAGATGTCATAAGACAAGTTATTTTCCAGCTGCTGTGGGACCAATGATGTGTCATCCCACCCTGCCTTTCACAATATTTCAAAACATGTGTCACTCAGCTTTTTAAACCACTTCACCATCTTCATCAGTTCTTCCTACTAACCCACATCACATGTGACCCACCAAACAGCAGTGAATTCTAAGGGGGAAACAAGAAAAAAGAAGAACAGTGAGTACAGGGAACCCAGGGGAAATCTATAACTACTCTCATAAACTAAAAAGTGAATTTTACTTTGCTAATAGGTTCATCTGTACCATTTTAATAGAGACACAGATGTAGAGAACAAACGTATAAACACCAAGGGTGGAGAAGAGGGGGTGGGATGAAGTGGGAGATTGGGATTGACATATATAAACTACCATGCCTAAAATAGATAACTAATGAGAACCTGTTGTATAGCACAGGGAACTCTACTCAGTGCTCTGTGGTGACCTAAATGGGAAGGAAATCCAAAAAAGGGGATATATGTATACATATAGCTGATTCACTTCTCTGTAAGCAATTATACCCCAATTTTAAAAAAATAGAAAAAAGTGAATTTTAAGTACAACATTAATAATCATTAATTAATAAGCAGCAAGAATTGAGTAAGAGCCTCAACTGAGCTAGCAAAACTAAAATCTAGGTGCTAAACACATGGTCCTCCATCATTTTATGGTCCTAGCATAATTTCAAATACCAGAATTTTGAGAAAACAGTTGACGAGGTTAAGACTCAAGAAACTGCTAAATTAGCAATAAATGAAACATAATTATACTAGCATAGAGCAAAGCCACATATTGCCTAGAAAGACCTCACAGGTGTGATGCGCCAATAACCCTGCATCCTTAGGCACTCATTCTGCTTGAAGAGAACAGTCAGTGCCTTCGCAGCACTCAAGGACATAATCTGAAAGTTAAGTCATCTCTTGCCTGTACATTTTTCTTTGGTGAGAACTTGACTTATGTTAAACCATTTGACTTGTGGTAAATTGTATCTAATCTGGACCACGCTCCACAAACAACTCAGGTCAAGTTCTGTTTGACAGACATTGCCTGTTGGCAAAATACTCAGCTGCAGTAAAATAAGTTTTAAATGTTGCTCACAATCAGGCAGACTAGTTCTTGGTGAGGCAGTGTCACAGCATGCCAGTTCAGAAACTAGGCTGCGTTCCTTACTTCCTATTTCAAACATTCATATTCTACAGTCATCAAGTACACTTCCTCTGGGGTAAGTAAATGACCTAATTAAGTTGAATGATTTGTACAAAGGTAAGAAATATGGTTTAAAAAAATAACATAAATTGAAGCAAAATCATAAAGCGTCTTAAATAATATTAAAATATGTTAAATACCCACAGAAGAGCCATTAATTTATTAATGAATTTATTCATTTAACAGATATTTATTGAGCATCTTCTATGTGCTAGGTTGTTTCCTAGGTGAGTGATAGAGAACACGATAAAAACAAAGCCCCTTCTTCATGGAGCTTACTTTCCAGGGAGAGAGACAGATAATAACCATAAAAAAAAATTTTTTTTTAACCGAAAAACCAAGTAAACATATAGTTAGTCAGGACTAGTGATAAGGGCAAGGGCAGCATAGGGGAATACAGAGTATGTGGGAGGGGTGGTAGCAAATATACACTCTGGGGATGACTCACTGCTAGGGTGACATTTGAGAAGAGACTTCCTTTAAGGAAGTGAGAAAGCAGAGAAAGCCTGGGCATCAGATTTCAGAAGGTAGATTGTTCCAGGCAGCAGCAACAATAGGTGCAAAGGCCCTGAGGCAGGAGCATAGCTGTGTCAACAATGGTCTACTGGAAGGGAATATTTGCTAAGAGAGTGAAAGGAGAAAACAACAAGGAGAAGTGGCAAGATCACATAAGACCTCTGCAAATATTTTGGCTTCTACTCTGAATGAAATGAGAAGCCAGTGGAGGATTCTCACCAGAGGAGTGACATATTTAAACGTGTATTTTAAAATGATAGCTCTGGAAGAATAAAAATGCAAACAGGGAGATCAAGGGAGAGAGAACAGTGGAGTCTGAATCACGGTGGTATCTGTGGAAGAGGTAAGAAGTACTTGAATTCTAGATACTTTCTGAAAGTAAAGCTGAAATCATTTGCTAGTGGATTAGCTATAGCATGGGAAAGAAAGAAAGGAGTTAAAGATGACTCCAAAGCATTTAGCTAGAGAACTAGAAAAATAACATTCGCATGGATTGAGATGAACAAATACCACAAGAGGAGTAGGTTTGGAATCAAAATAAGAAACCTGATTTTGGAAAACATGAGGTTACCATCCTGTGCTGTCCAAATCAGCAGTTACTGACCATATGTGGGTATTTAAATTTACATTTTAATTAATGAAAATTAAATAAAATTTAAAATTCAATTCCTCAGTTGCACTCGCCGTATTTAAAGTGCTTCCATACCCACCTAGACGGGGTTAGTGCCGATGTGTTGAATAGTGCAGATGATACACTGCATTTCCATCACTGCAGAAAGTTCTGTTGGGCAGTACTGGAGAGACATTAAGCCTTTACTATGTGCTGGGCCCTATGCGAAGTGCTACAAGTCAGGCAATGTTGTATCTTTTTTTTTTTTTTTTTAACATCTTTATTGGGGTATAATTGCTTTACAATGGTTAGTTTCTGCTTTATAACAAAGTGAATCAGTTATACATATACATATGTTCCCATACCTCTTCCCTCTTGCATCTCCCTCCCTCCCACCCTCCCTATCCCACCCCTCCAGGCGGTCACAAAGCACCAAGCTGATCTCCCTGTGCTATGCGGCTGCTTCCCACTAGCTATCAACCTTAGGTTTGGTAGTGTATATATGTCCATGCCTCTCTCTCGCTTTGTCACAGCTCACCCTTCCCCCTCCCCATATCCTCAAGTCCGTTCTCTAGTAGGTCTGTGTCTTTTACAAAGGGTATAACTAGAGTTCAGAGGAGTTAAGTAACCCTGCCCTAAGTCACACAATCCTTAAAAGGGTAGAGAGCCAGAATTGGATTCCAGTATTGTCTGCTTCCAAAGTCCAAACACTTAAATCATCACACTAAATTTTAGAGAGATTAAACCAGTTTGAAATTAAACGTGACATCTATAGGGAAATGTCCAATAAGTTATCGGCAATAAAGTGTTGAAGCATAGAGAAGAAAACAGATCTGATAGACCTGGGTGAAACTCAGGGAGTGAAACTCCCAACACATGCAGTGTGTTGCAGAACTAAACAGAATACATTCCAACATACTACCAGTTAAGAGAAAATAAAAATATTCAATGAAGGCACTAGTTTATACCTTTTGACAAGGGGTGAACTGATGTTAAAGGATTGCTTAGCAGAAAGAAGGGCTTGATTGACACTAGATAATATGAAGCTGAGCTACATTTGTTCTTGTTCTACCCAGTGGTTCTCAACTAGGTATGCTACCATACCCTTAGAAGACATCTGGAAATATATAGGGTGTTTGGGGTAGACTGATGGGTGCCATGGGCATTTTGTGGTAATGATCTTAGGACACTGACTTGCCACAGCTCAGCACAATGAAGAAAAGTTCTCTCACCCAAAATGTCAACAACTCCCGCCATGGAAGAAACATGGGCCTACCCTTCCTCTAGTAATACTCCACTGTCCATAAACTGAAGCAATACAGACATTAGAACATGGTGCTGGTTGCACAGGTTTTAGTCAGATGAACTTGTGCTCCAATCTGTTCTGACTCGTACTAGCTGTACGGCTTGGTATCATTACCTAGACCCTGAGACTTAGTTTCCTCACCTAAGTAATGCAGAAAACATTTGTTAATACACATCATTTAGGGTGGTTCTGAGAATTATAAAACTTTTAAAAGTACTTGGCCCAGTGTTCGGTTCAGGGAGTCATATAAATGTACACTATTATTAGAAGTGGAAAAGGGGGATGAAAGAGGAACTCTAGTATGGAGACGAAAATAAACAAGATGAAATTCAAATAGAAAAGGAAGTCTAGAACAGCACTGTCCAACTAAAAATATGGACACCCCCCCAAAAAAAGGCCAGCACATGTAATTTTTTTTAGCACATGTAATTTTTAAATATTCCCTAGCCACATTAAAAAAGACAAGAAACAGGTAAAGTTAATTTGATTAATATACAATATTTAGGTAACCAACTGTATCCAAAAATATGATTTCAACATGTAATCAATATAAAAAACATCAGAGGTGTTTTCCATTTTTTTTTTTTTTTTTTTTGGTATAAAGTTCTTTAAATCTTATGTGTATTTTACTTACCCAGTGCTCATCAGCCACCTGGGGCTACAGCTATATATTGGACAACACAGAGCTAGGGTATCAGTGAGTCCAACTCTTTCATTGACTGCTAGCTTTCAGTAATTAAAGATTCTTGCCAGCTAATATTTTAGTGCATAGAGAGTAGTTTCAGAAAAGTCTCAGTTACTACATTTAGGTACTTTAAACTCAAGATCTTTATACCACTGAGAAGAGGCAGTGCTGTAGAATGATTGACCAGTCATGAGTGGACTCCATGAGTTGTAGGTTCCCACTCCAACTCTCCTGCTTCCTATGTCCTTGAACAAGTTAGGTAGTCAAAAACCTATTTTCTTATTTGCAGCACATAGATAATGTTACAAGCTCCCCTAAGTATTGCTCTGAGGATCATGTACATAGTTTTAGCCCAGTGCCTATAGGAATTTCTCCAAATGTGAATTGGAGATATTTGTTATTTGGCTTAAGAAATAGGACAGGAGTCACCAGAATTCTAGTTATTCTTTATATATACACACAGGTATTTCATTCAGAGCTCAATTACTATTACGGCTTTTGTTAATGAGCACACTATGTGCTTTCAAAGCTGAGTGCTTCTTGTCACAGTGAGTGCAATGACTTGTCCTTGTGTTCAGATATACCTTAACCTCTGGAAGACTGCCTGGCACATGGTAGGTCCTCAGAAAGTTTATTAAATGAATTTCTGGCTCAGAATTCCTGAGTAATAGTTATAAGCACACTATTAAAAGTATGATTATTAGTCAATGATGGTGATTTAACCTTTATTCTAATATTTAAATTATAAAGTTTATTTATGTAGCTATTTTTCAACGAGAACAGTCTCTGCCACAAATTGAAGATTCTTGAGTTGATACAAAGTTCAAATAGCATAGGGCAAGATTAATGATTGGTAGTTTATTTGCCACAGAAGTAGCTCTACATATAAATTACTAAAATATAATCTCAATATGGTAACCTCAAGGCTACCCCAGAATTTATTCCATTCATAAATGTTAAAACTCATCACTAAATTCCTATAAAGCTTAAAAAAACATGCAAAACTGGTATAGCACAAACAGATTTATTTACTAACCAAAGAGATGATCCTAATTAAACCAACACTTTGAAATAGTTAAAGTAAAATGTTTGTGATAAAGAAAATTGAACACAGTAATGAAAAAAAAAAAAGCAGTATGGAGATTTGCTCATTGAACTGAGCTTGTTCATCCTCTCAGCTTCCTATCCAAAATGATGATGAAAGTTTTACTCTACTTTTTCATAGACCCGAGTACAGGTGACATTGTTCATGACACATACCTAGGAGAAAGAGTGATATTAGAAGAGGCAGGTTAGTCTTACATCACAGAGCAATTGGTGATAGTTAAATGCTAGGACCACGATCCTACAAAACGTTGTAATCTACTTCATAGACGAAGAAAATGCACTTTAGGATTCCTGGGTTTGAAAAGCTAGAACCTGTTATTTTGCTTATGACGTGCATATGCTTAACTGAAAACTAAATACCGATTTGCAATATCTAAACTATTCATTCAGTCTCAGCAAACACTATTCCTCATATTAAAGAAGCAGAAAAACGTATGCCTAAGAATATATAGACATTTTTTTACAAATTGAAGGTTTGTGGCAACCCTGCATTGAGCAAGTCTATTGGCGCCATTTTTCCAACATCATTTGCTCACTTCCTGTCTCTGTGTCACAGTTAGTAATTCTCACAATATTTCAAACTTTTTCATTATTATTATATTGGTTTTGGTGATCAGTGATTAGTGATCTTTGGTATTACTATTGTAATTTGGGGGCAGTTATTAGCAATGAAGTTTTCTTGTTTGGTTGGTTTTTTTTTGCAGTACGCGGGCCTCTCACTGTTGTGGCCTCTCCCGTTGCGGAGCACAGGCTCCGGACGCGTAGGCTCAGCGGCCACGGCTCACGGGCCCAGCCGCTCCGCGGCATGTGGGATCCTCCCGGACCGGGGCACAAACCCGTGTCCCCTGCATCGGCAGGCGGGCTCTCAACCACTGCGCCACCAGGGACGCCCTAAAGTATTTTTTTAATTGAGGTATGTATATTGTTTTTTCAGACATAAGGCTATTGCACACTTAACATAATAGTATAAACATAACTTATATGCACTGGGAAACCAAAAAATTCACATGACTCACTTTATTGTGATACTCAGTTTATTGCGGTGGTCTGGAATCCAACCTGCAATATCTCTGAAGTGTGCCTGAACTGTAAATGTAGCAGCAGAGCATGGACTAAACCCAGCTCCTGCTACATCCTCTAGTACATCATCTCACTTCTCTATCTCTACAAAGGGCTTTCTTAGTTATTAGTGTTTTGTATTTACCTTGTTACTTTGCAGTTTTTTCCTTTCCAAACCTAGTTCTCCTGCTCATGATCAGTGATACAGAACACCTATGTGAACTACGAGTTCAAACAAGAAGCCCAATAAGATAGAAGATGTCAGACACTTACCACCACTAATTTTCCGTCTTCCACTTTTCTTGTTATTATGCTTTCCTTTCCATCCCATTCCTGACGTTGAACCAATGCGCCATCTATAAAGTTGCAGACAGTCTGCCAAAATAAAGTATACTTTTTAATCTTCCAAAGCACAATAAAAGAGAGTTTCTGTGACTCATAACCTCCTTAACCAACATTTTTTTCATCTTTTCCCTTCCGAGTCTACTTCATTAGCCCATACTGATTTCACTCGTAACACAGTTTACGCTTTTCAATCTAGATGCACATAAGAGATACGCACTCTTTCTCGTGTCCCTTCAACTATTTTTACAAAATAGACTATGTTGTGAAGCTGGTACTTTCACTAATTTGTCACAACTCAATTCATAAAACAACTTGTGACTTTTTCATTAAGTTCTTGCCTGGAAGCAGTAAGACTGTTATTAATAGAATCTATCACTCTAGAAGCTTCTGTGATATTATAAGTTTGGACTGACCTGAGTTTTTCTGCCATCAGCTGTAGTCTCTTCAAAATTCTCTCCCAGGAGGCAGGAAAACTGTGTTGTTTTCAAAGCGGTCTCAGTTTTTATGGTGAGGTTTTTGCCGTCGGAAGTGATGATGCAGTCCGGTTTAGCTATTGCACCCATTTTTCGCAGAGCTAGCCCCACTCCTGTAGAATGTTATATCATGTTAAACAACAGGAGGACCAAAGTTACAGTTTACATAATAAAAGCAGCAATTCAATTGTAATCACTATGCTGTGCATATTTTCACCTATTCACTTATCAATAACCACCGTGAACACATATCCAGTGCTCACCATGTGTTCATACTTGACATATATTATTCATGGCAGCCTTATGACAACCTTGTGGAAGGTGGCTACACTGTCTCCATTTTACAGATGAGGAGGTGAGGCACTGATGTAATTTACTCAAGCTCATTCAGCTAGGGAGGGAGGGGGCTGCGAACCAACAATGCAGGCAGGCCGTGGGCCTCCAAATAGCTCAGCCACCATGCTCTGCTGGCTTTCAGAAAGTTCGGGAAGATATCCGAACTTCTACAGTTTCCTCAATTCTGGCAACCATTGTATTCTATGACTCCAGCCCACAGTCTGGCACATAAAAGGTCCCTGATAAACATTTGATTAGCAGACTATACAAAATCCACATTGATCCTGAGACACGCCAATTACACAAAGTTTTAAGAGTTAACTGCACAATCATAACGCTAGCAAACAGGAAAAATCTTACCCTCAAACAGAGTAACTATTTCAGAGCTGTGTAACTCAATTACTGTATTGATATATTTAATTTATAATCTGTGCATTTCCCCTTAATGTTAACATTTAGGAGGAAACTTAGTTCTAGGCGAAATCTCGGTTTCACAGATGAGGAGATTACAACCTAAACAGAGCAACTGACTTGATGATGAACACTCAACCAGGCTTGCAATGTCCCCGTGAAGACTTCTCTTTTGCCAGCTCAAGGCTGGTGCCTTGTTTTGTTAGAGTCATTAGTTATTCTCACTTTGGACAAATAAAAGGCTCTGCTTTTCCTACACCTTGATTGCTCTCTAATGAACTGAGCCTTGACAACCTTCATGACTCTGGAACTCTGGAAACCAGCCATCTGATAAACACATTCACTTTCAACGGGCAGAGAAACAGCCTTCTCCAATCCTCACACATGTGAACAAACACAAATGTGCTTCTTTGATTTGAGTACGTTAGGTGGCTTTACTCACAGGCTCGTAAAGACACTCAAGAGTCACCACAGAACCAGCCTTAAGCAGCCACTGTCTTGCATAAAGGTTAGTGAAGGTGTGTTTCTGAAGTACCTCAGGGCCTAGGTCTTTGTAGCGACTTGTGCACCAGAAAGCAGTCATGTTAACATTTGTGGGAGGGCGGCTTCTAAAGCATCCCCCAGTCCCAGCAGTTGTCTCAGATAGGATCTTTGCCATGCTTCACCATCCCACTTCCTAGGGGCCTGTGACAAAGGTTCATCTTTGTTTGCCAATCTACCCAGTGTCTCAACCAGCATGCAATCGTTGTCACCGGCTCAGGAAAAAGACAGGAGAAAATTCAGCACTATTTTGAGTGACAACTTGAATCTTCCTACAGAGACTCATCCTTCCTTGGAAGGCTTTTAATAAGTCAAGTGCCTTCTGCAAAGCCACAGCCATCTTGGATGTGGTAGGAAAGCAGCCGCAGGAGGGACCGGCAGTTTCTGATCGCGGTTTCCCAACAAAGCCTCTCTGCCCTCCACCCTCTAGATGCAGAGGCCAGGGTCGCGGCGCACTGCCTCCCCATCCCCGGGCACAGTCAACCTCACTGCGCTCCTCCCACAGGCCACCCGCCAACAGGACAGCGCCGCCAGTGCCACGCCTCTGAGCGCCGCTCTGGGGCGCGGAGGCGAGGATGCCCCGATGCTCCCCGGGGAGCCGTGCCAACCCAAAGGGCCCGGCGCACCCGGAGAGGGCGGGTGGGGGACCTGCGAGTAAGGGAGATGCAGCCGAGAGCGGAATGGAAGCTGAAACAGTAGCCCGGTTCAGACCCTCTAAAGGGTTTCTGCTAGAAACCGCGTCCCCGTGGAGAAGAGGGAGGGGACCCCGCGCGCCATCTAGGAACAAAGATGCGGCAGGGTGGGCAAGGAGAGTGGGTGCGGCCACGACGGAGTGAGTGCGAGTGGGAGGACGGGGTCGGGATTAGGGAGGACGAGTAGTGGAGGAAAAAAAATAGGTAAAGTTAAGAGGGCTGCCTGGAGGGGTCGAAAGAAGTGAAGTTGGGCGTGGGAGGGGGGGTGAGCGCGCTAAAGGCAGGGAGCAAGTGCGGTGGCGCCCAGGGGAAAGCAGCAGAGAGCGGGGCAGACCAAGAGGCCCACGCTCTCCCCGCCGCTCGCCCGTGACGGAGGTGGAAGAGGATAACGGGGTCGGCGATAGGCAGCCAAGCATGCCCAGCCTCTGAGCCCAGCACGCCGAAGGGGACCTAGGGGCAGATAGACATACACGTGCCACGTTGCAGCGCCGCATGCTGGGGAACCTCACCTACTTCCTTCATGTATTCGTCAAAGCCTTTGCTCTCTACTAAGCACCATCTTCCTACCAGCTGCTGAATGGTGGCCATGGTGGGCGCGGGCGGGCGAGCGTGCAGAGAAAGCGAAGGAGGGTCGGGCGCCGGGAACCTGGCGTGCGGACGCCAGGCCACCGCGGCTGCTTTATAAAGGCGGAGCGCGCGCAGGGCGGCGCCCGGCGGCCAATGAGAGGAGCGCCTCGCCCCCCCCCCCCCCCCCCCCCCCCCCCCCCCCCCCCCCCCCCCCC
>NW_021703770.1:52071682-52096818 GCF_005190385.1 Monodon monoceros
CCCCCCCCCCCCCCCCCCCCCCCCCCCCCCCCCCCCCGCCTCCGGGCCTCGCTCAGGGGGTCCAGACAGGCAAACCCGCTCCACCTGCCCCGGCCACGAGGACTCCTCCGGCGCCTCCTGCAAGCAGGGACTCGCCCGGCGCGCCCCACACCACACCGGACGCCAGCCCCTGCACGTTCCCGCGCCTCCTTACGCCCAGGAAGCCAGAGGGGCTACCGGCGGACCCGGCCCACCTATCCCACGTCAAGCTGCCGTCCCTCTTCCGTTCAAAACACCCCCAAAGAATCGATTAGCCTTCGCTCCGCTCCAACGGCAGGAATTGATTGATCGGTAGTTTGATTGATCGATTGATAAACTTCTTTGCCTCACTAGTCACTGCTCGCAGACAGGGGGCAAACCCTCATCCCACACCCTCCTGAGACAACCCGTTCTCCCCACCCTCAGGCCACTCCCGGACCAAATGGGGCCTCAGGATGGGTGTATACCTGAGTTGAGTTAGACCATTTTATCAGAAAGTGCTGGGTGGGTGGAGATGTCCCAAGAAGTTGGTTTTCCAAACTCAGACTCTGTAGCAGGTATCAGCTTAAGTGACTGCCACTGCTATTAAATGTTCTCATTCAAGTATGTTTTATTATTTATATTTTCAGTTTCCCCTCACGCTCCCAAGTCTTTAGATTCCAGCGCTTCTCCTCTTCACCTTTAATCATAATAATACCCTGTGTTTGTATGTAGAACGTCATACTTTTCAAAGTGTGCTTGTCGCAGTATCTTACTTGGTGCTCCTGGGTTTCTGTGGGAGTGAGCTGGGATGAGGTGAGGAAGTTGCCACACAGAGAGGGTAGCCAACTTGGTGAGGATAAGGTCCATTTACTGAGTGCCTCCTTGCTGGATGCTGTACCTCCTGGCTCCTTTATATCCATTAACTGATCTCCGCTAGATTTTTGCTGAAGAATATTATCCCAACTTTCTGAAAGAGAGATATGGCAGGGAAAGTTTGCAGAGTGGCAGAACCAGAATGCCTGTCCAGATGCTTCTCACTCTAGACCTTGTGAAATAGGTCCACACCTGGCTCACTCTCCTCAAGGGATTAAGAGTAGAGGCTACAGTCCCCTGAACTATTCCAAGACACTAGCTCTTGTACCTTCCTTAACAAACTGAAATCTCAGCTTGGTTTGTCATCTCCCCGCGTGACTCAGGACATTTACTCTCCTGCACTGTAGCCCTTTCTAGTTCCTGCCCTAATTTTAGGGTCATCCCAGTTTTCCTTGTGGTACCATTTTAATACTGAGCGACTCAGGCCATGCAGTTGTGCCACTAAGGGCCGGTAGGTCACACACCTGAGGCTCTACTGCTCAGCAAACATTCACATTCTGAGGGCAGCTGAGCGTGTCATTTGTTCAGCAAAGCAAGTGCTGGCTTCCAGACACTTAGCGCGGCCCACTGCCCCTCCTCCTGGAGAAGCAGTTCCTACGTGTTTGGACTTGCCTTATTAATGTGCTAGCTCGGCAGGTTTCGTCCATTTTTGTATAGAATATGGTGATAATACCCAGGACTCAGTGCCGGAATACTAATGTTTAGATTATCATAGTCAACCATGCTATAGAAATATCAGAAGGAAATTGGCACTATAGTACTAAATACTCAGGTACTTAAATTGTTTTTATACCAGAGGCGTTACCCAAAACTTAACTTTTAAGCACACTCTTTGATGTGATGAGTGTGTAGATGAAAAATGTCCCTGCCACATCAGTAAACAAAGGATGCTGCAACCATCAATGCCTCAGCCACAGCAGTGCCCTGACTGTGCGCCTGAGGGGATTCAGGATGGAAAAAAGCAAAATACTGGTCCTAGATAGTTAAGGCCCGTATCAAAGGTGTGGTCCCAGACCCTTGCATCTTCCCATATATAGAAAAGCGTTAACTTTGTTAACTTGAGATGTCTGGTTTTCTTTAATTAACAGTAGTCTTCTGGTGCTCTTTCTGGGTTTTGTTGTAAAAATTCCTCTATATGCTGACTCCTTCATTCCCTCTTTGGAGCAGTCCCTCAGAGCTATTGGAGAGGCTGTCTTCCAGGCTTAAGTCCTCAGAAACTCCACCAAATTAAACGTAATTCTCAACTTTTAGGTTGTGCATTTTTTTCAGTTGACAAGTGGAAACAATCCTTTCGTGGTTAAAACACATCAACAAACATAAGAGATATAGGCCAAAATGCCTGTTACTGTCTCTCATGGAAAAAAGAGGAAGGGCATTGTGATTGCTCTGCTACTGTGGGCAACACACTTAATCCCTTGTTGTCTGATGCCTCTCATCCCTATTACAAATACAGAGAGAGATTGAAGTCAATTATTTCTAAGGGACCTCAAGCCCAAAATTCAGATTCCCTTCCTTTCTTAAGAATACTAGTAATGGGGTTTCCCTGGTGGCGCAGTGGTTGAGAGCCCGCCTGCCGATGCAGGGGACACGGGTTCACGCCCCGGTCCAGGAAGATCCCATGTGCCGCGGAGCGGCTGGGCCCGTGAGCCATGGCTGCTGAGCCTGCGCGTCCAGAGCCTGTGCTCTGCAACGGGAGAGGCCACAACAGTGAGAGGCCCGCGTACCGCAAAAAAAAAAAAGAAGAATACTAGTAATGGATTACAAGCTCTGAAAAACATTGAATACTTTCTTAACCTGCTAATTAAAGTCCTGTTCTAGACTACTTAACTTGAACCCAGTATAAGTGCAAAAACCAAATCTGTTGTGAAAACAAATCTGATTAAAGTCTTGTATGACTTTACGGGACTGTGGACAAAAAATATCTCCTGCTATTTCAGTAAACAGAGGATGTTGCTGTGGTCATAAAGCCGCCCCCGATGTGTGCTCTGAAGGGATTCAGGATGGAGGGAAAACAGCCTCTTGGCCCTAAGTAGTTAAGGTGCATAGCAAAAGAATAATTTCAATGAGCCCAGACTCTTGCATCTTCCCATACAAAGAAAAGCACTAAAATCATTAACTCGAGATGTCTGTTTTTTTGTGTTTAGCAGTAATATTTTGATATTCAACTACATGGTTTTGTTTGTTTGTTTGTTTGTTTTACCGGCACAAAGTCCTCTATATCCTGGCTCTTCCCTTACCTCTTTGGAGCAGTCCCTCAGAGCTATCTGAGAGGCTGTATCCCAGGCTTAAGTCCTCAGAAAGTCCACTGAATAAAACATAATTCTCAGTTTTTAGGTTGTGCATTTTTTTCAGTCGATGGGATGGTTGAGTATCTCTTCATTGGAAAAAGGGAGGAGAATTATCACTTGATTGAGATTAATTACATTACAATACAAGGAACAAGGGACAACAGTTTTATCCTAGCCTATCCTTACACACAGAAGGAACTGTGCTGGTCATTAGTTTGAGTGGCAGCACAGTGACAGTATAGGTGTCACATCATGTGTTCCTTCATGCTGGAGGATAATAATACATTATTCTTGTAGATGAAAATGGTTGAAGAATCCTGAATTACTAGCGACTCTTCCCCCAGCGGCTCTAGTAGACTACTAGTTATAAGACAGATGCAATTTTCTTTAATATCTCTAAACCTCAGTTTTCTCATCTATGGAATTAAGGAGGTAAGGATTAGACTAATTAATTTCTTAGAATCCTTTCAGTTTATGAAGTACTCCTGCAGTAGTTGACAGCCCTGAAAAACACACTCAAAATTACTCTATTTCCACCTAGTGGTAAAACGGAGTATTTTTCGCAGGTTTTCTTTGATAAGTGTTAGTAGCTTGTCAGCTTCCGCAATCGCACACATACTGTTGGTGTATATCGTGTAATTTTGCTTAAGACAAGTTCCCAGCTGCAGTTTGTATAGATGAATGTACATTCCACAAAGTTAGTTATAATGTATAATCATTTCCTAGGACAGCAAGCATTGGTGGCCTGGAAGCACACTGCTGGTAGAAAAAGAAAGAGCACTACATTAAATGAATCATTGCAGAGATTACACAAAGCAATCCGTGTTCAGACCATTGAGTCTTCTCTAAGTACATGCCCAGATGAATCCGAGAAGGAGGAGGAAAAGCAAAGTGATCACTATAAAACATTACTTCTCAAATTTTAGTATGTAAATCACCAGGGGGTCTTGTTAAAAACACAGAAACTGGGCTTCCCTGGTGGCGCAGTGGTTGAGAGTCCGCCTGCCGATGCAGGGGACACGGGTTCGTGCCCCGGTCTGGGAAGATCCCACATGCCGCGGAGCGGCTGGGCCCGTGAGCCAGGGCCGCTGAGCCTGCACGTCCGGAGACTGTGCTCCGCAACGGCAGAGGCCGCAACAGCGACAGGCCCGCGTACCGCAAAAAAAAACAAACTGGAAAAAAAAACACAGAATCTGATTTAGTAGGTCTCTGGGCATAAGATCGTGCATTTCTAATGAACTCCCAGGTGATGCCAGTGTTTGGGTCTGTTCGCCTGCCCACTTCAATCTATACCCTTAAGTTATATCAAACTTAAAGGTATAAATTGAAAAGCATGTAGTGAAATGTTTGCTTTATTCTCCCATGCGTTTTCCCCATGTTGTCTTGCCTCTTGTGTTCCTGAATTCCTCCTTTACAGCAATAGTTTCTCAGTTGAGTGACTCACTGTTAATAATGAGAAACCAATCCGAGTTTCCAATGAACCACATTCTGTTCTCTAGGTTGGCTAAACGCCATGATTTCCTACAGGAACTGGGAGCTGAGTGGGTGTTATCACTGAGGGGAACCATGATCTTGGTTTGGCTCTATCTTAGAAGGTGGATAAAGAATATTTGTGTCACAAATCTCATGTCTTGTCATCTGTCTTGTAGCTTCAAAATAATAGCTAATCCCTCAGGACAAAGCTGAGGTTCCTAATGGCCTTTCTGCCCTGATAGATTAGCAGAACTGAACGCAGTGTTTTGGGCACAGTGCAAGATATGGTGCTTATGGGTCCCAGGTAGCCTTGGGACAGGTCTGACTGATGATTGTTGTCGTGTTGTAATTATAAACAGTACTCTCAGCCCAAGTATCTCAAATTGAATGATGTTGGATGAAGAGTTGTGAAAGTAATTCTCACCTATCCGGCAGTTCCAAAGCCTAAATTTCAAGTATGACATTATCATGGGACTCTAGTATCATCTAATGTAAAACCTGAAGGTTGCCTTACAGGAGGGAAGAAAGGCTGTGAGGCAGAGTCAGTCCTTCTCTATTCATCTGACCTTACACAAATATGTCATGTGCGCACTGCTCCGCTTACCCACAAATGAAAGGCGAGCACACGACAGGCTCCTTTGATGCAAGTCAGCCTGCATTTTTAGACCACCTAACCATCATGTGGAATAGGCTGTAGTCCTTGTCTTCAAGGAGTCTGTCACCTAAGCTTGCACCAGTTAAGGAACTGCATTCATATATTTTTTTAAATTTAATCAACATTTAGTAAAATTTTTCAACACATTCTGAAAATTTTCAAGTATTAAATGTCTTTGAAAATATCAGATAAATTCAATCGATAACATGAGGTGAATTTTCCAAGAATTACCACAGTCTTTTGCGGGGTGGGGGGGCTGTGTATATCGTCTGTCCTAATTGCTTTCAATTGTATCTGGAAACTAGATTTTTGATTGTTTGTTTGTTGGTGTGTTAGTTTGAACAGGTCATCTCTTTGGCAGGAACAAGGTGGCTGTACCATCCTGTTTAAAACTAATGTGCCAAATGCCACAAAGCAACCTGAGGTAACCTGTGCTCAGGTTAGAAAGACCTTGTCTAATACTGGGTTACAGATTGTGAAGCAACCCACATCAGTACCCAGCTCTCCCTTTGTTTTAGTGTTAGTGCATCACCAAGTGAACCATAAACAGACACTCGGCTGTCGCTAAGGTTGTCGCATGTGGTGAGATACACAACCTGCATAGTAAAATCTGCCAGTGTACGACTCACAACAGGGATTCTCCACCACCCTGGCCAGGCTGGGTAAGGACCAGAAGATCCTGCTGTGTTCCCTTTCTTGTGTCATCGACATCCTCTTTTGCGAGAAGAGACTCAGAAGCAAAGCTTAATGATTTTCCCACACATCCTCTGATACGTCTGTCTTTCCATAGAAATTATAAGTGGATCCAAGGGGGGGAATATGGCTCTGTTATGACAAGTTTTATTGCATTTGTCGCACAATATAAAATAGTATCACTTCTGCAGCTGTATTAGCAGCACATCATACAAAGTAACAAAAACTCTACTTAGTCAAGAAAGACAGATAAAGGTACCATAACAAATCCTCTGAGAAGCTACAGACCCAAACCAGTCTTGCAACTGAAGCCTTAAACTTGTCTTTCAGCCTTAAACTGAAATAGATCCTGGAACTCCCTTCTCATCTACTATTCTAGAATAGGTCCAGCTTCTGGAAACAGGAAAGAATGTCACTTACCAGTGTCTCTTTGAACGTTACTTACTATATGAAAGTCACCTTATGCCACTTACCATACAAAAAAAAAAGTTTTTTTTCAAATTGAATTTCTCTCCATTGTATTGTATTTTTGCATTTTGGTTGACATGATCACTTCTGAGATATATTTATAGAAACAGAAGTTGGGCTCCATTACAGAACAGAACATCATAACTGCCTAATATCTCGTTTGAAAGCAAGTGAGGGTATAAGTCCGAATTGGAAACAAGATAAAAAGCGCTTCAGAATTCAACAAACCTTTTATTAATCACTTTCCAGTAGACATGAGTCTTGTGAAAAACGCAACAAGTTTCCTTTTGCTTTCATCTTTCCTGAGCAAGTGGCAGCAGCTCCTCATTTCATAGAGCAAGGCTCCAGCTCTTTCGCACACTGACTTTCACAACCCCAAGCCTTAAGGCCTGGGTGCTCTGAGGGAATCGAGCTAGTTCAAGTCAGTTATGCATATTCAGAAGTAAAACTTGATCTCTGGTGCCCACACCCAAGTCATAGAATTTTTATTTACATATTTTGGCAGTAATTTCTGGTCGGACCTGATCTCTGCCCAATTAGCTCTTATTAGTTGAGCAGACGTATTATAAGTAAATCCTTTAAAGTTATATACTTTCACTTCTGAATAGGGATGTGTGACTTGAATTCAGAACTAAAGGAGAATCTTATGTCCATGCCACTCTCTCACTTTGTCAGAGCTTACCCTTCCCCCTCCCCATATCCTCAAGTCCATTCTCTAGTAGGTCTGTGTCTTTATTCCCGTCTTACCCCTAGGACATATATACACTACGAAGCGTAGAATAGATAGCTAGTGGGAAGCAGCCGCGTAGCACAGAGAGATCAGCTTGGTGCTTTGTGACCACCTAGAGGGGTAGGATAGGGAGGGTGGGAGGGAAGGAGACACAAGAGGGAAGAGATATGGGGATATATGTATATGTATAACTGATTCACTTTGTTATAAAGCAGAAACTAACACACCATTGTAAAGCAATTATAATCCAATAAAGATGTTTAAAAAAATGAAGGTAGGAGAATTTTCTTTTTTTTGTCTCATCCAAGCCAAAATATTATTTATCAAAATAAAACTAATGACCTATTATGGTTATTGAATTTCTAGAGCCATTTTGCCAAAATCAAGCAAAGTATTTGTGGTATTCACACCAAATCTCAACCAAAGTAGTGGTCAGAAAAGCCATTGTGATAGATCTTTATGAGCCCTCATTTATCAGAAATTTCAATATAATTTATTATCTGAGAAGAAGCCAGATTTCCAGTTGCTCAGAGCAATCTATAGCATACAAGAGGCTGGGTGAATCGTAAAATAGTAACTATAGACCAAAGATTTAGGTTGTACATGGGCAATCATTAAACTCTTCCAAATAGCACTTTCACAGTATTGCACATCCAGTTAGGCAGAAGTTAAGCTTGCCGTCAAGGTGACCCAGAAGAACCTTCTCCCACAGCACTTGCCTTTTGTACCCTTCACTCTGTCCTAATAGGGCCACTCTAGGTACCCAGGAGCAGCTTCTGATTCTCCTGTCTCTAGGACATTGTTCACCTCTGGAATGCACCCTTCCTATTCAATCTTTTTTAACAACTTTATTGAGGTATAATTGATATACAAAAAACAAAAGTCACATATTTAATATATACTATTTGATGAGTTTGGGCCTATGCATACACCCTTGAAAGCATCACCACAATCAAGGTAATAAACATATCCATTACCTCCAAAAAAAAAAAAAAAAACGAAGATTCCCTTAAAACAAATAAATCCAGTCTCTTATTTAAATCCTTCTGGTGATAGAGACCTCGCTTCCCTACCAAGAAGCCCTTTGTGTGTTTAATTGGGAGAAAGCAATGATCACTATTGTGCTGAAATCTGCTTTCAATAATTTCTAGCTATTGGTCTTAGTTTTACCCTCTGGCATAACATAAAATGTCTGCTCACTTATTCTCTCATGGTGGGCCTATGAGGCCTGTATGTGTCTGAGGATGATACTTCATCCACATAACAAAGCGAGAGAGAGGCATGGACATATATACACTACCAAACGTAAGGTAGATAGCTAGTGGGAAGCAGCCGCATAGCACAGGGAGATCAGCTCGGTGCTTTGTGACCACCTAGAGGGGTGGGATAGGGAGGGTGGGAGGGAGGGAGACGCAAGAGGGAAGAGATATGGGAACATATGTACATGTATAACTGATTCACTTTGTTATAAAGCAGAAACTAACACACCATTGTAAAGCAATTATACCCCAGTAAAGATGTTAAAAAAAAAAAAAGAAAAAGAATAAAACAGAGTACTAAAATCTATTGAACTTGTAAAAAAAAAAAAAATCATAGGTCAATATCTCTGATAAAAAAAAAATTGCTTACAGATCCAAATATATTATACATAAAATACTTTGGAGAAAGAGAACTATAAATAAAATTCTATAAAATATACGTTATGTGTGTATGTGCGTGTATACGTGTGCATGTACATATATGTATATGTGTGTATGTGTATATATATTCTCTCTCTCTCTGTATATATATACATACATAGAGAGAGAGGTATTAATTATAGCAAAAGGAAGAGTGAAAAAGAACAGTAATTCCAATTACATTTTTAATTTAGAGTAAGCTAGAGGCTAGGAAGGAACAAGTAATAATGACTCCAAAAACTTGTTTAACATGACTATTGCAAAACATTCAGAAGAAAAATAATTTCCACTCTACTCAGCATAATTAGAGTATTTCATAATCCAACTGCAGCTATTGTCTGAACGCCGTTTTTCCAGAGTAAGCAATAACATAATCCCAAATTACAGGTTTACCAAGACTATCAAATATATTCAGTGATTCAGTATTAAAAACACTTCATAGAGAGAAATATTAAGGTGAAAAATAAGAGAAGGGGATTAGCCTAAAATTATTTCTATCAATTCATATTTGGCCTATGAAAATAATAATTAACAAGTGATGATTAGAGCAATACTCGTGTATGGATTTTAAATAGCTTTGGGAAATTTAAGACTAAAATTAATTATGTGGTTGTTTGGCCTCCACCCTTATCCCTCAGGAAAACCATATATCATAATAACAATATGTGTCATAAACACACACACACAATTTGCTCACTATTTAAACTGTCACAGGGCCTTTTAGTTTCCTTAGAGAAGCTTTTTTTTTAAGTGTCATAATCGTTGTGGTCTCAATTCTCCTTTGCCTTCATTTCAATTGGATAAGCTTATCTCAGAAAGATCGTTTGAGAATTGAGTCAGAACAACTTTTGTCTATTTCATAACCCTCTGCTTCAACATTTTAAGATACGCCAGGCAAAAAAAAACACTGGCCTCACTCATAAAACAACAATTTTATTAGTTATCCACTCTAAAGTCACAATGGTATAGTTGAAAGAATAGTATCCTAAGATGTAGGAAACCCTAGTTCTCGACTTTTTATTCTGCTACTAAATAACTGTGTAAACTTAGATTTTTGTTTCCTCATCTGAAAAATGAGAACAGAGTAAATCAAAGTTTCAAGGATGTATATATTAATTTCACAGAGCTTTTCTTTAACAACCTAAAAAGAAAGCTGCACTGACAAAAACAACAAAAAACCCTAATTGTGTACTTTAATTATTTGTCATCTAATTTAAGGGTGCAATATAATGGTTGAAAATTAAAATATATGTCACTGACTCTTCAGATTCAGACTCCTGGGAAAATGTCATAATATGATCCTTACTATTTTTGTCCAACCCCCTTCTGCCCAGCAAGATCTTGCTGAAGGGGGCATTATAAGCAGAGAGATGGAAGAGTCCCCTGAGTCAAGAAAATGGCAAGTGAGAAATTCTCAATGATTTGGGTGAGAGTGGGGGGCAGGTCCTCCAAAGAATCCATAGTAACATCTCATGAAAAAAAAAAGTAGGCAGCTTTAAATATTCACTAAGAGCAAAACAAATTTCAAATGAACTTTATTATTCAGATGTAAATAAGTTGTAGCTCAAACCGTTCCAGTCAAATAAGATTTTTTCTACCTTTTTATTTTTTCCTCTTTTCCCCCCGACTAGAGCAGCCAGAGGTGGAGGCAGGAAGACCGTTGAGGAGAGGTCTCCACCTTCCCCCTCAGAGGTTCTCCAAGCTGTGAAGAGGCTGAGGGAGAGCAGGAAACTGCTTGCTTCTTTTTTTTTTTTTTTTAATGCGGTATGCGGGCCTCTCACTGTTGTGGCCTCTCCCACTGCGGAGCACAGGCTCCGGACGCGCAGGCTCAGTGGCCATGGCTCACGGGACCAGGCGCTCCGCGGCATGTGGGATCTTCCCGGACCGGGGCAGGAACCCGTCTTTCCTGAATCGGCAGGAGAACTCTCAACCACTGCGCCACCAGGGAAGCCCCTGCTTGCTTCTTGCACAGTGAGAAGTTCCACTCTTTAAACCTGCCAGTTACACGTGTATTAACTTAACGTCTGTGAAATGTGCAAGTTACTCCAGGTTCCTTCTCCTTGCTTAACCCTACTCTCACTTTCCTTCTTTTTTCCCATGTACTAGGGGATTTCTACCGTTTCTTGAAATAATTGCCAGGGTTGTGCCGAACGTATTATAGAAATCAATTAAGTCAACTGATGCCACTGAAAGCTAATGGTAAGAAGACAGTATCAGTAGATTTGAGCATGAAAGCCTCACTTTGAGGTTACTGGGTTTGTTGTTGTTTGTCGTTGTTGTTTTCCATCACCAGACACTTGATGATGACAGCACCATCCTTCATATGACTCCATGTGCTGAAGAAAGGTAATTAAGAATATTGATCCTCTGTTAGAAATTGGTGAATTAGAATTGACCATTCATGTAATTAGAAAAAAAAAAAAAAGAGAGAGACAACCAAGAGGTTGAGAATGGATTCTGTGATCTAAGAAACTTCGGGTGCTAGAAATACCATGGAGATTAAGCCTCTGTTAATCTTCTGTTTATTAGGGATTACACTGTTTTTTCTTCTTTACCACTTAAGGTACGGGAGGCAGGGAGGAGAGGTTCTCTTTGAAGGCTACAAGTTTAACTTGCTTGTTCAGTTTCTCTTCACATCGGCAAGATGAAAAATTACGGATACATACCTATTACTCATAAAAAAGTCATTCTCTTTTATTCTCCACACCATCTCCACACTCTCACTGAACTTTTCAGAGACAAGTTAAAGTAACAGATCCATTTCATTTTGCAAATGTACTTCTGGAATTGTCCCTGGCACCTAGGATTACCTAAGGTAAATGACCATCTCTCACAGCTTTTCTCTTAAGGAAGTAAAAAGCAGGTATAGTCTATAAGAATTTTTGAAATAAGATTTATAAGAAACTTTCATAAAAGGGTTTGACCTACTTAAAAGAAATGCATCAGAAGTTTTAGGCACCTTTTGTCAGTTCAATTAATCCTACCTTCTAGAGTGGTGCATTGCAGAAGTTCTGGCATCCTTAGAACTTCCATCCAAACACTGTGATAACCATACAACAAATCAGGAAGACCTCAGCATTCATTTTTGCTGTGACCACAGCACAGCATCCGGGCTTAATGTGCTTCTACCCTCTGAATGGCTTACTGTGGCACTGTTCTTTTCAGACCAATGAATCAACAACAATACAAAGACGATTTTAAAGTGGTTACTCACACATGAGATCGTCACACTGGGGCCCTGCCATAGGTTATTAAATTGTCTCAGTTTACAGCATACTCTAGAAAACTGTTCCAGCTAGAGAGCTAACACTTGCAGCGAGGGAGTAGGTCACAATGAAGTCCAAGAAGACAGCTGAATCACCATGGGTGGAATAAATTAAATCTGCACTAGGACAGAGGTGATGCCTCCTCTGAGCACCCAGCCTTATTAACAAGTATCAAAAATCAAGATGAAAAGGTAGGGTAGGAACCCTCACATGGCTGGTAAGATTGTACATTAGGACAACCAATTCAGGAATCTGTTTGGAATTATCCACTACAGCTGAACCTTTACACCAAGAGACATACAAAAATGCTCATGGTGGTGTTATTTGTAATAGCCCCCCCCCCAAAAAATGGGAAGAACTCAAAGGTTCACAACAGTAGAATGAATTTTTTAGTGTGATATAGTCATACAGTGGAATAGTATTCAGCAGTGAATATGAAAGAACTATGGTTACTTGCAACCACTTGGATGAATTTCACAAACGTGTTGAGTGAAAGAATCCACACCGAGATTAAAAACGTGAATATTCTACTTATTAAAAATTCAAAGGAATTCTCTGGCGGTCCAGTGGTTAGGACTCTGCATTTTCACTGCTGGGCTCAGTCCCTGGTCAGGGAACTAAGATCCTGCAAGCTGCTCCGCACGGCTAAAAAAAAAAAAAAAAAAAATTCAAAAATAGATAAAACTCATCTATGATGTTAGAAGCCAAGACAATGGTTTCTTTTCAGAAGGAGAGAAGGTGGAGCCATTGGGAAGGGAATGAGGGGGCTTCAGAGTGCTGGCAAAGTTTTCTATCTGGAAGATGATTACAAGAATGGTTGCATGCTGTGATATTTCACCAAGCTGTACACATAGGATCTGTGTGTTCCTCTCTTTCTCATGTTAGGCTTTAATTGGGAATATTTATTTTTAACAAGAAAATAGAAGCATTAGTGAAAGAACTATGAAATATCTTAAGTGTCTCCGGAAAAAGTAAGTGGTTCAATGAAATTCTATGTCTATTACTAATCCTTGCTTATAAAAGATTCTTCTTATTATTTTAATAGTTAGGGGCTATCTAACTTTTTACTTTGTCAGTTTTAACCTGTCGGCTGAGTGCAGCTAGAGTTGGTCGAGTTCAGCAGTTAAGGAAGTGGATTTTGAGGGGACCACACAATAACTTGATTTTCCACTTTACAAGGTTACACTAACAACCACGAGGGTGATATGTGACTAAGAAATATCTGAGGGCTCCTTTTGGAGACTGTGTGACAGGGTGGAAAAGGGTGGAATTTGGATCCAGAGGGGACAGAGTTTGAATTTTAGCTCTATTACATACGAGTTGTATGATTTTGACCAAGTCACTTACTTTCTCTGTTTCCTCATCTTTAAAGAAAGATCATGGGACTTCCCTGGTGGTGCAGTAGTTAAGAATCTGCCTGCCAGGGCAGGGGACAAGGGTTCGAGCCCTGGTCCAGGAAGATCCCACATGCCACAGAGCAACTGAGCCTGCGAGCCACAACTTCTGAGCCCGCACGCCAAAACTACTGAAGGCTGCACACCTAGATCCCGTGCTCCACAAGAGAAGCCAACGCAGTGAGAAGCCCGCGCACCGCAACAAAGAGCAGCCCCCGCTCACTGCAACTAGAGAAAGCCCACGTGCAGCAAAGAAGACCCAACACAGCCAAAAATAGATAAATAAATAAATTTAAAAAAAAGGAGGATCATAATACCCATTTAAATGAGGGCTATATTATGTATGTATGTATGTTTACTGCATGTGTAAATATAACATATATTATCCAGTGAATGGGAACTATCATTATGAATAGAATTACCTAACCTATTTGTCAACAAAGTAAATAAATGGAACCAATATAAAATGTAAGTTTTATTTTGTTCTCAAGGTTTTTACCACATGTTAAAAATGTTCCAAAAGCACAGTCCTAGGCCCCAGCAAACAACTGGTCTATTTTAAAATGCCTGAAGCTCGTATTCTCTGTAGTCTCAAATGCTTTCTTCAGAATCTAAGTAACCATTATGCCCCTGAGGCTTACTTGGTACTACAGTATAACTAGTACTACAGTATAACTAATGTCTCCCAGATGAGGACTTCACACCCCTGCAATGACTTGCACTTGAACTTTTATCACAGAATGTGTCCAGGAAAAGGGTTAAGTGGAGAAGAGGGCAGGACATGAGCACCAGAGGGGCAAAAGAGCATTACTATTAAACTAAGGAGGGACAAGGAAGAAAATATGTAATTCCTGCATGTTGATCTAATCCGTTGAAAAGAATGTGTGGAATAGGATTTAGTGCATGGTATGTTATAGTTAAGCTTGGACATCCACTGTACAATGAGCAATATACAGCCTAAGCATTAATATCTTAAAGTTTTAGTTTCATATCTATAAAACAAATATAATTAGAGCTTTAAAATTTTTCTTTGAAAAAAATGGTTTAATTCTTTAATTGTGAAAAAATTATATTAGTCTCTCTGTTTGTTGTCTGTTTGTTTTTTACATCTTCAAAAAAATATTTAGGTCTGAAACTCCATAAAGGGAGTGGAGAGTTGTCGAATTAATATAGACCACTTTCCCTCCATGAGCCCCAAGCATACTGGAAATGATGTCATTTGTCTTAGGGGCTTTGAATTCCATTCAAATCACTCCTTATCATGACCACAGATCTTTACAGATAAAAGAAACTTTAAGAGCTTATTCTGGTCCAGTAGCCAGAAAGACAAAGAATTGCTGTTTCCATCTTATCTGTCTCTGAAACTTCCTCCAAAAAATTTTTTTGACCTAAAAGTATGGGTTCTGACATAATTTATTTAAGCATGTGTGAAACTGCAGTGTTCCAGAGTCTGAAACTGATATAATTAAAGTGAAATGCAAACTGTGAACCTCTGATACCGTTTTTTAATGTCACACTACATCACTTCTGCTTAACATCAAATCACAAGAGATATTTTTCTTCTGTTAATTGCATTTTACATGCCCTTCACATCATTGGCCTCAAAGCAGTTATATTCGAGAAAAAAATTACTAAAGCAAGGAGTAAGGTCCAAAATAATCAAGTTCACTAAAGTTACTTTCACTCAATGATGTCTCTAGCAGATGAATTACCATAGTTTCATTCTACTATAGCTATTTCACTCTCAAAAATACTTGGTTTAAAAACTGAGGAATCTAGAGCAAGATTTTTATTTTCAGAGTATGTGTGGAAATCTAGCAAAAAAAGATATCTGATTATTTCTAATCCTGTATTATAGAAATTATTATTCTTCACATAAAGCTTAAGCTATTGACAAACACTAAAAATGAAATTAATAGTTGGTCAATTTTCATTATCCTTTATCCATGAGTCTCATGAACCACAAAGTGTTCTTGGCAGTTTTACAGTTCAGATATTCTCTCTAGACTTAGACTTGGTAGTTGACACAAAGGACTTAAGGATCTGACTTCTAGTCAGTAAGAAACCTAACATATGATATTTTGGGATATTGGGTTAAATCATTAAATTGCCACATTTGTAGACTAAAAACAGTCAAATTCAGGAAATTATTATATGATACAACCAAAGAGCTGATAGGTTTTGAATACAGGCATCTCGGTGTACCTGGAAATATCATAGGGTTCCTTCTCCATTAAATTAATGTGAACATATATTTTGAAACAATTATCTTTTAAAGGGCTCTTCTGTTTACTGTTCTCTATCTTTTTTCATACTCACTTCCTCCTTCGTCCTTTGAGTGGATAGCTTCTATTCTATCAACCCAACAGAAACTCCTCTCTCCAAAATCATTGATGATCATTCAGGAAATTGTCAAATCCAAACACTTCGACAAAGCACATACCATGCTATGGAATCTAAGAATTTTACAAATATTAAATTATTTGATTCTCATAACAACTTTATGATGTGTACTATTAATATCCTTATTTTATATAAATGAGGAAATTGAGGCCAGGGAAGTTAAGTGATTGACCAATGTCACACAGCTAGTTAGTGGCAGAGCCAGGATTCAAATCCAGGCAATCTGGGTCCAAAGTTGAGCTGGATGTGTTAATCTCATCCCTCTCTGTCTGGAACACCATGACCCCCCCTTCCAGTGTGTCCCTCTCTATCAGATCTTTCTTGTTTGCTCACTACTTTGATAAATTCAACCTCTCTCTCTTTTGAAGGCCCTCTATAATAAGTACAAACATACTTGTACTTATTTCCATCTGCGTTTCCCTTTCATATAACCTCCTGGACGCCCTCTCTTTTACCATTTCCTACGGTTTTCTCTGACTCTAAATACTGAATGCGCCAAGGTTAAAGTCTTTGAGCTTTTGCTCTCTACTTACACCCATTCCCTTGGTGATTTCATCCACTTCAGGCTGCAAACGCCATCTGTACAGGAAAACTACCACGTCTATAGTTCCTGCCTGGAATTCCGTCCGGAACTCCAGACCCATATATAAACCAGTATCCTCTGTGACTTCACTTGGTCGTCCAGCGGGATTTCACAGTTAACTTGTCCAAACAAAACTCCTGACCCTTGTTCCCTCCCACAAACTCCATTTCAGTCTTCTCCATCCTGCCAGGAATAACACCATGCTTCCCATTGCTCAGGGCCAAAAATGCTGGCGTCAGCTTTTATTCCCCTTTCTCTCTCATGCCCTACAATCAATCAATCACCAAGTCTGATTGGCTCTACTTTTGAAATAGATCCAGAATGCAACCACTGGTCTCCACTTCCACTGCTATTAACTTGGCCTGAGCCACGATCATTTCTCACCTGAATTAGCCTCCTAACTGCTTCTGTTCTTGCCCTTTTAGTTATTTTTTTGCAGCGGAAGCCTAAGTGATACTATGAGAATGTAAGTCAGATCATGTCACTCCTCCACTAAAATCATTCCAGCAGGTTCTCATCTCACTCTTAGTGAAAGCCAAAGTCACTTTCACTAGTCTCTGTTCCCTCCCTGACCTCACCTTCTTCTATTCTATCCCTGCTTGAAATACTGGCTTTCTTGACATTCTTCCAGTTCTCCAGGCATGTTTCCACCCCAGGGCCTTTGCACTTAGCGTTCCTGCTGCTACTTGCTGCTCTGCCTGGAACATTTGTTTCCCATATACCGTTGCTGCTTGACCTGCATCTGGTCTTTGTGCAAATGTTACTTTCTCAGTGGGGTCTTCCCTGATCACACTATTTAAAACTGATAGTCCCTAATCCTAATATCCTCTGTCTTGCTCTGCAGCCTTACTTTCCTCCATATCACCACCTAAGAGGATATATTTTACTTATTAAGTTATTCTCTATCTCTCCCCACCAGAATCTAAGTTTCATCAAAATTCACTCTTCTAACCTCAGTGCCAGGCAGTGCCTATCATATAATAAAGACTCTAAAAATGTTGTCTATTATACTCCTCAGCCTGTAGCCCAGAGTAGAGAACACATTAGGTCTTTGATAAATGCTACGGAATGGATCAGTTCATTTGTGACTGAATATATTTTCTTTTGATCATATATCTAAGCTATCCTAAGATCGCTCTGAAGGCAACTCCAATCTCTAGTTCTATTCCAAATCTCTCTTCCAAACCTGAAACTTGCAGTACCAACAGCCTCTTGTTTACCTCATCCTAGATGGTATAGATCCTCCAAATTCAGTCTAGAGTTAAACACATCTCTGGATACTCACCACCCAAGCTCAGTTAGCTTTCTAATTTTTTAATTAGTGCTCAAGACCTTATCATCCCTCAGTCAACAGTCATTTTGTATCCACTGACTTCTATATCCTTGTATCTAAATAATTATCAAACCCTGAGTCTAGCTATATATACAACATTTCTCTAGTTTGTCTTTTCCTTTCATTCCCACTGATAACACCCTCACCAGACCTTGACTATCTCTTTATTCCATCAATCCAGTCAGCCATTCAGTCCTTCATCCGTCTCTTCATACATCAGCAAACATTTATTTAGTCCCCACTGCACTAAGTACTTGGCCCATAATTGTACAAAATGTGCCATCAAATGGTGTCCTTGATCAGAAAAAAGTCACTTGGTAGGACAAATTGATACAATATCATTTGTTTCAATCCTTTAACTGTATCATTAACTGGGTAAGCAAAGCCAACTCCTGAACCATGGAGTCAAATCATGGAGTCAAAACCCACGCCAGTCATGGGTTTTGAATTTTCCTGGCGATAAAGACAAGGGACAAGTATGGTCCACTTGCCATCTGTGTGCTGGTTCTCACTCCTGGGAATATCTTCTTTTGCATGTTGTAAACACCGTCTCTCCTGCTGACAAACTGGACAATTAGATTAAGAGTTCCTACTTCTTCTAGTGCTATGGTAAGGGACATCATTCAGCTCAGTGCTACATGGCTCAGTTCCTCCTGTGACCACTCATATCATCTACCCCAAAGGCCACTTCTAGGAAATGCACAAAAACATCTACCTCAGTTCCTCTCTAATCTTGGAAAGGGATCATATTCTATATAATTAGATTTATTTACGTGCTTTTGTTAACACCTGCTCTCCCCAGAACCATATGTATAATGAGAATAGGATCTGTGTTATAGGAGTCTCTTGTACCGTCAACATTGTTTGAATATATTAGGGGGTTTTGTGAATGTTGAAAGTAATTGAATATAATTGCCTACAGGTCACACTCAGTTTGAATATATCATATAGCTGTTTCGGCATTAGAAAGAGCTGCATATAATGTGGGCAGTAGGAACTATACATTGCAAACAATAACATTTTACTCAAGGAAGAGTCAAGAGGTCGTTCTTTCTTTGATTCAGCCAATGAGGAAAAATTCCCCTGGTCTTTAGGGATGAGGACTATAACACCAGCTCCCTCTATTGGTCCTTTTAGAAAAGATATGGCATTTGAAACTATTTTGGGCAGCCACAAAAATAGAAGACACCCTCCTCCAAAGAAAGACACAGTTGAAATATTATTTATCCAATCATGCCATTCTGAATATATAAGGAAAAAATATATAATATGGTTTTAAGTGGCAATTTCGTACAATGTCTCCTTCCGTGTTGATTATAATGATCAACAAATATATACTATGTTTAGGAGATCAATGAGAATGGAGTCTAGCGTAAACATGATTTTAGGCTCTTTGAAAATAGTGGTTATTGAGGTTTACTCTGCATAAGGAAAATCTGGACAAGTGGTTTGCAAGCTTTGGTTAGCATCAGAAATCACCTGGAGGGCTTGATAAAACATGGATTGTTGGGTCTGACCTGCAGCATTTCTGATCTAGTAGGTCTGCCTTGGAGCTGAGAATTTGCATTTATCATATTCAGAGAACCACTTCTCTGGGTCATGCTACTAACTGTGATCTACAAGTCGGCAGCATCAGCATCACCTGGGAGATCTGAGAGACTCTCAGGCCTACCCCAGACCTACTGAATCAGAATCTTCTTTCTCAAACGATTTCTAAGTGATTTGTATGCACATTTGAATTTGAGAGGCATTAGAACAGGGGTGGCAGAATTTTTCAGTAAAGGACTGGATAGTAAACATTTTAAGCTTTCCAGGCTGTAGAGTTTCTGACACAACTACTCAACTCTTCCATCTTAACACAAATACAGCCACAGACTAAGACTGGCTTTGTGTCAACAAAACTTCACCTCCAAAAACAGGCTGTGGGCTGGATTTGGTCTACTGGTCATAGTTCACTGACCTCTAGCTTAGTACATAGGTGTGTTTTTGTGAGGTTTTGTTTGTTTGTTTGTTTGTTTGTTTGTTTTTTAAGTAGTGTTATCTCCCAAGGTCTCTGTTTCTGTGGTTCTAGGGTTGGACCTGCTGTTTGTATTCTTAACAAGCACCTGGAAAATTTTGATTCATGTGGTCAGCATACCACACTTTGAGAAACACATTCTGTCATCATTTTTTTCTTGTAGTATCTAATTATTTTATTAAATATATATGGTTTTCTTGTAAATAGCTCACAACAAGACAAATTAAAAGCTCTGATCCATTATTCCTTTTAGCAACACCCTCCATGTTTTTCCAAATGTGTCCCACACAGGGTTGGGCTGGTACTAATAGTATGTATTTTTCCCCAATGGAGCAAACTGAGCACTAGAAGGAAACTTGGCTCTTGGAAAAGTTGCTACTGCACATATTTTCCCATCAGGAAGGAGGACAAACTGCATGCACATTTAAGCAGGAAACTCATTACAGAAGGAAATTAGAAGCCATGAGAAGTGCATATCCTTCTCCTTTATTGCTTCTCTAATTTTTTCAAACCAAAACTCAACTGCCCTAGCTAAACTCTTCAGGGAGTAGTTTTATGATTAAGGCCAAAAAAAAAAAAAAGAGTACTGTGCATTTATTTTCTCTCAATTCTATATCAAGCAGAGAAAGGGAGGGAAAACAAAGCCAGCTGTGAAATGGACTTTACTCTCATTCTCTAAATGGTTAGTTGTTTCTTTCATAAAAGTAGATTTGAATTTACCTTTTCATCACAGTTATCCCATCCCTCTCACCAACTCTCCTTTCTCCCAAAGACACTAGCTCTAAAGTAAGTCTATGAACTTTTCTGCTGCCATTCTTCTTATTTTGCTTAAAAGAGTTCTAGGAAGCAATACATGAAAAAACCTTAATTGCTAATGAACAAAGATGAACATTCTAAACATTATGTTTTTAACAGTTTTTTCAAAGACATGTTTTTCTCAAAGTGTGTAAAAATGTTTAGAATTTTCTTAGCCATTTTTTCCAGCTGCCTTAAAGTGTAGCTTTGAATTGTCATGTTCTTGGGAGCTAATATTTTTTTATAAGTTTTTCCGAACTATTTAAACAATACTGTTCATTGTTAAATTTTTTAAAATACAGATAAATGATGAAAGAAATCACGCATAACACCCCTAGTCAAAGATGACCTCTACTAACTTTAAAAAAATAATTTGAGGTAAAATTCACATAACATAAAATTAAATATTTTTTTAAAAAATTTTATTGAAGTATAGTTGATGTACAATATTACATTACAGGTGTACACTATAGTGATTCACAATTTTTAAAGGTTATACTCCAAATATAGCTATAAAATTATCCCCATTCCCCTATCCCACAGCCCCTGACAACCACCAATTTGTGTTCTATCTCTATGGGTTTATCTATCCTGGATAATTCATATAAATGGAATCATACAATATGTTATCCCGTGTGTCTGGCTTCCTTCATTTAGCATCTTTCTAAAATTCATACACCTTAAAGCATGTGTCACTAATTAATTCCTTTTAATGACTGCATAATATTCCATTGCAGAGATATAACCCATCTGTTCATCCATTCATCATGGATTGGATGCTTCCATCTTTGGCTACTGTGAAATAATGCTTCAATGAATATTGTGTACACATACCTGTTTGAGTAACGGTTTTCAATTCTTCTGGGTATATATCTAGCAGTGGAATTGCTGTGTCATATGGTAATTCCATGCTTAACTTTTTGAGGAACCGCAAAACTGTTTTCCATAGTGGCTGTACCATTTTACATTCCCACCAGCAGCATATAAGTGTTCCAATTTCTTCACATCCTTGCTAACATTTATTTTTGTTCATTTTCTTAAATTATAGCCATCCTTGTGGGTGTAAAATGGTATTTAATTGTGATTTTGATTTGTATTTCTCTAGTCACCTTGAAGTTGAGCATCTCTTCATGTGTTTGTTAGCCATTTGTATACCTTTGTTGAAGAAATGTTTATTCATGTCCTTTGTTCATTTTTTTAATTTGGTTTGTCTTTTTTGCTGTTGAGTTGTAAGATTTCTTTATATATTCTGGATGCTAGACCCTTATCAGATACATAATTTGCAAATATATTCTCAGATTCTATAGATTGTCTTTTTTACTTTCTTGATAAAGTCCTTTGATGCACAAGTTTTTAATTTTGATGAAGACTAATGTGTCTATTTTTTTTTCTTTTGTTGCTCATACTTTGAGGGGTCATATCTAAGAATTCATTGCCCAATCCAAGTTCATGAAAATTTACCCTTACATTTTTTCTAAGAGTTTTAAGGTTTTTAGCTCATATTTAGGCTGTTGATACATTTTGAGTTGACTTTTGTATATGGTGTGAGGTGGAGATCCAAACTCATTCATTTGTATGTGGATATCCAGTTGTCCCAGCACTGTTAGTTGAAGAGACTATTTTTTTCCCACATTGAATGATCTTAGAATCCTTGTTGAAAAGAAATTGGCCATAAATGAATGGGTTTATTTCTGAGCTATCAGTTCTATTCCACTGGTCTATATGTCAGTACCTCACTGTTTTTATTGTTGTAGCTTTGTACTGAGTTTTGAATCTGGGAAGTGTGAGTCTTTCAACTTTGTTCTTTTTAAGGATTATTTTGGTTACTTGGAGACCCTTGAAATTCTACATGATTTTAAGGATCTGCTTTTCCATTTCTGGAAGAAATAGCATTGGAATTTTGATAGGTATTGCATTGAATCTGTAAATTTCTTTGTGTACTATGGCTATCTTAACAATATTAAGATTTCTAATCTATGAACACAAGTTGTCTCTCAATTTATTTAGGTCTCTTTTTAAAAAATAGAATTTTTTTGTAGTTTTCAGTGTGGTTATCTGTTTAGGATAAATTTCTGGAGATAAACTATATTGGCTTAAAGAGTATACAAAATCCCAAATACATCACCAAATTTTTCCTTAGAAAGATTTGCCAAACCACACTTTCATTCAATCTTTATCAGCTTGAGGGGTAGAAAATTGTATTTCTTTGCCATAATTTTCACTTCTTCGATTCTTGGTAATAGTGATACTTTTTTCATGAGCTTCTTGGTCATTTATAATTCTTTGTCAGGAATATTTATTTATAAACATGCCTCAATAATGACTGACTTTCTAAGTTGGATTTATAGAAGTTATACATCTGGTTACCATAAACCAATATTAATGCAAGTAAGAACATTATTATGATTATTGTTTTATCAGTGGTATTATCTTCCATAATACCTTTACTTATATACAATACAGCATATTACTCTCAAAGCCCCTTCATCTTAATCTTGTGCATAGTCAATAAATCAGAATATTTGAGAAGAGGCAATAGTTTGGTTTGTCTTTTACTATACATGCTGCCTGGAACTATGACTCCATATTTAAACAGTGTGACTTCAGCAAGATGAATAAATGTCTTTGGTACTAGGAACCCCATGTTCCTACTTAAACTGGCACTGCAAGTGAAGTTTATAGAATTTTAGAGCTGGAAAAAACCCTCAGAGACCATTTAGTATAGTTCTCCATAGTTTTATAGATGAGGAAGCTGTAGCTTAGTCTGGTGATAGAGGTTAACAGAGGTCACAGTCAGTCTGGGGTGGATTCAAGATACCATCATGCTTCCAACACACTAAAGTTGTGGTTTGTAGAGCCAACAAAACAGTGAAAGAGCTTCAAGCCTACATGCTCCCTCTGCAGGTCTCAGAGGCTAAAAATGTCTGCCACAATCCAGTCAATCATTGGAACAAGAAGTGGGAAAAAATATGGACCATTTCAGCTTTGCTAAATGTGTTTTTCTTGCCACACATAGCCCCAAGCTAAGGCTGTACAGACATTTCAGGTCCTTCAGGATGAATACTTCCTTCTTCTAAATATTTTTCCCACTTATATAAATACATAAATTAAAGAAAGCAGTATCTTGTAGTAGTTAAGAGCCTGAGTCCTAGATTCAGAGACTCTGAGCTTGACTCTGACTCAGTCTTTTGCTAGCTACATACACTTTCAAGCAACTGTTTCACCTATAAAATGGGGACAATAATAGTCATTATATCCACAACTAATAAGATAGTTGTGGAAATAAAAAAGAAGTAATGCATGTAAAGTACTTAATATAGTAATTAGCATATGACAATAGTGAAGACAAATGGCTGTAAGGGCTCTTTAAAATATTTTAAGAATTGCAGAAGGTGTGCAGTATGCAGCTCATTCACCTAATCTCATTGGTAGGGGAAAATTGACTACCAATTTTTTCAACACATTTTTGTTTTGTGTATACTCCTTGCAGATGGAGCATTTTAAAGACACACGTGACTTGGATTTTTCTTTAACAACATGTGAGTTTCTTAATAACTCTGGCTGTGGAATAATACACTCATTACAATGTTTTCAAGACTTAGTACATGGGAACAATAATACTTTAAGAATCTAAAGTACATGTTTGAAGACAGAAAAAACCTTCAATAACACATTTATTAAAAAGTTGATAAAGTTTATATATGCCATTTTAACTGTAATTTGGGAAGATGTTTCAATAAAATGGTAAGAAATTACAGACTCCTGAATTAGAGATATGAAGAATATTACCTTAACATTTATTTATTAATATAGAGAAAAGTCAGACAAGAATTAATGGAGGGCTTCCCTGGTGACACAGTGGTTGAGAGTCTGCCTGCTGAGGCAGGGGACACGGGTTCATGTCCTGGTCTGGGAAGATCCCACATGTCGCGGAGCAGCTGGGCCCGTGAGCCATGTCCACTGAGCCTATGCGTCCAGAGCCTGTGCTCCGCAACGGGAGAGGCCACAATGGTGAGAGGCCCACGTACCACAAAAAAAAAAAAAAAAAAAGAATTAATGGAAAGTGAGGACTTCCCTGGTGGTGCAGTGGTTAAGAACCCACCTGCCAATGCAGGGGACATGGGTTCGAGCCCTGTTCCAGGAAGATCTCACATACTGCAGAGCAACTAAGCCCGTGTGCCACAACTACTTAGCCTGCATGCTCCAGAGCCCACGAGCCACAACTACTGAGCCTGTGTGCCACAACCACTGAAGCCCACATGCCTAGAGCCCATGCCGCAACAAGAGAAGCCACTGCAATGAGAAGCCCATGCACCCCAATGAAGAGTAGCTCCTGCTCACCGCAACTAGAGAAAGTCCACACGCAGCAATGAAGACACAATGCAGCCAAAAATAAATAAAAGAAAGAAAGAAAGAAAGAAAGAGAGAGAGAGAGAGAGAGAAAGAAAGAAAGAAAGAAAGAAAGAAAGAAAGAAAGAAAGAAAGA
>NW_021703770.1:52096828-52283269 GCF_005190385.1 Monodon monoceros
AGAAAGAAAGAAAGAAAGAAAGAAAGAAAGAAAGAAAGAAAGAAAGAAAGAAAGAAAGAAAGGAATATGAAACAAAGGTAATAAAGATGAGACATTATTCTGACATCTAGAAGCTAATTATAATTTTTTAAACTTTCAGATCATACCAAGAGCCACAATTAATTAAAACAAAGAGACTTTTTGAAAAGAAGTAATAAATAAGCTTTTGGAATGTTTGATAATCAAATTAGCTAAGAGGAGTAAATTATATCAACACATTGGAAAAAGATATAAATTTCTTGCTGACTTGATAGGAAATACCAACATTGATTAAGATAACATAAAATTCATAATATGCTACAACAAAGGGGGTATTGAGTTTTGTCAGTGCAAGAGTATTTGAAATTGGTCATTGCTTGAGTAAAATGGAAACGCCCAGAAATTTTACCATTTGTTATAAAAAGAAGTAACCATAGAGTATACAGCCAAAAATAGCAGGAATGTATTATTATAGAGTTGTATGAGGTAGCTAATTAATTTGAAAAATTATATTATTTTTGTGGATTTTGTGATGTTTGGGGTGTATGTCAGATTTTTTGAATGTGTAATTTGTTGTGATTTTTTTTCTCAGTTGAAATAAATATTCATTTTTGTAGCTAATTCTATATTTGTAATTTTTATTATTTTTTCATAAAGAAGAACTTCTGAATCGTAGAAGCTTCAAGCCCACAAAAGCTGGATCTGTCCCTGGGTAGGGGAGACATGAAGGATCAAGGAAGGAAACTGAGGGGCCTGGATTCTGAGGGGAGTCTCAGATGCCAGCTGAGTCCTCTTCACTGCTGCTGCTGCAGCTCCCATGGCTGTTATGTCAGTGAAGTGTTGTGGGCCTTTCACAAGCTCCCCACTTTTTCTTCTATATTTTCTACAGCTATTACTGCTGTTACATCAATGACTGTCTGCCAGACACTGAATTGTGTGTGCAGTGTGATGTGGAATAAGAGTACCTTGGGCTGCAGGTAAAAGGTAAGCGTGATGATCAGTGCCAAAGAAAAAAAGTGTTTAGTGGAACGTACGAGGACTTTGCCTCTTGAATGTATAAAAGAGCTTGGGTAGGGCAGATGAGACAATATGAAATAGGCAGTGATAAATGAAATATTGCCTGCCGTATCAGTAAACAAAGGAAGTCACAGTCATCAGCGATTGCAGTCACGGTCTATGGTGAGCTGGTGAGCCCTGAGGGAACTCAGGAAGGAAAGAATACCTGCCATCTAGCAGCCATCAGACCGCAGCCACTCCCCACAGTGAGCCCTGAGGAAACTTAGAATATGAAAGCACAGGATACTGGCCCCAGATGGCTGAGGTACATATCAAAGAAGTGATTTCAGTGAGCCCAGACTCTTGCATCTTTTCATACATAGAAAAACGCTAAATTCCTTAACTTGGCATATCTGGCCTTCTTTAATTAACAATATTCTTTTGACGTTCAGACTACCTGTCCTTTGTTGCAAAACTCCTATATATCCTGGCTCCCACCAAATAAAACATAACTCTCAACTTTTAGGTTGTGAATAATTTTTTTAGTCGACAGCAGTAATGGATTTTAAATTGACCAGTGGTGACTTGAATTTCTATATAGGTTGGTGATCTTCTTGAAAGGTGAAGGTGGGAGACATATAAACTGAGTTTGCTTAGCTAGATCTACCCTTGATTTAAACTGTATGTTATTTGGGGTGGCTTGAGCAAGGCGGCAGATGATGAAGACTCTGAGAGGTAAGGGGAGGGGCAAAGGACCTCCTTGCCCATGCCATCCCAAGGAGCCTGCCCTGCCCCCTGGCTACAAAATATTAGCTATAAGTTGTACTTGCTGCTGAATTGCTTAGCTTGTTTTGTTTTGTTAACCCCTTAAAGTGTGCCACCAGAAATGTAAGAACTCTAAAGTGTGTATGAACACAAAAGTTTGAGAACCACAAAACTGTAAGGAAACTCTTTTGGGTTCAAACGTAAGCTCTCACTTTCTCTGGCGCAATTAACTGCAGAGATGCTTTCAGTTCATGCAGAGTTCTCTGTTCTGTAGTAAATGATGAATTTTAGGGCTTTCCTGGTGACGCAGTGGTTGAGAGTCTGCCTGCTGGTGCAGGGGACGCGGGTTCGTGCCCTGGTCCGGGAGGATCCCACATGCCGCAGAGCGGCTGGGCCCGTGAGCCATGGCCGCTGACCCTGCGCGTCCGGAGCCTGTGCTCCGCAATGGGAGAGGCCACAACAGTGAGAGGCCCGTGTACCGCAAAAAAAAAAAAAAAAAATGATGAATTTTACAAAATCATTCAACTCAAATTCATTTGTCACACACCTAGTAGGCCCAGACATTATGCCTGCAACTGGGCAAAGAACAAGTGCCAATAAATGTTAAGAGTTTGGGGAAAGACGAGGCCTACAGGAATGTTAGTATGTCAAGTCTGTTCTGGAAAGGACTAGAAGGAAAAGAGCTTTTGTTTTTTAGGGAAGTAGAATCACTGCCTAAGAGAAAAGGAACAGAAGAAGGAAATTATCCCATGGTAAGAATGAAGGTTAATTCCTTATTTTTTCCTCTGTGAAGCCTTTGTAAAGCAAGTATTTTTTTTACCTTCAGGGGCCTGACATATTTTAATTAATTTATACTAATGTCCTAGTGTTTTAATATATTTTTCTTATGCTAGAAAAAAATATGCTTTATAAGTGGCTTGAGGCCATAGTGGGAACAAAAACTGAGGAGGGTGGTAAGAATGTCAGGACAGCAGAAAACTAACTTGTCTCACTTCATGATTTGGCTGAAAATCAGCTAAGATTGCATCTTCTTACCTCTATTCTATTAAAAAAATTGTTTTCTGTTCCATTAAATTTTTTTTAATAAATAAGCCACCTTACACTTTTATTGAGTTAGACAAAATCCTCAAAAGTTATTTTTGAAACCTGATTAAGGTTTAATTTAAGCTCCTACTTTTAAGAGACAAGCATTTTGCTATGAGTTTTAAGGAGAGCTTAGAAATCTCCTTGATATTTGTAAATCTCATTGAGATTATCACAGTAGGAGCCAAACCATACCTTGGCTTGCATATCATTTTCTACACAGCTAATAACCTGCACAGTTAAGAACTAATCATCTCAGCAGGGCTGTATCTGCTGTTCTAAGCTTGGTAGAAGATAATTGCAACTTAAAGTATCAGAGGAAAGAAATGTAATATTATTCCCTTTGTAGTGAACAGGGACAGTGGTAAGAAAGAATTATATAACTATGGTTTCTGAATTATTTATCTGGTGTCACAAATGTCACAGGGCTTTTAGTGAAGTTTTGGATCATTACTTAACAGGAGTGTTCAAACACACAATCTCAAGGCTCTCCTAATAAAATTTAAGTCATTAACTTTCCTTTCAAGGATGGACGATAAAGGAACTGTTACTGCAACTATCGCATTCCGTAGACCTGGGAAGTACAGCCAAGTAAAGAACACACAGAAGAAAAAAGCCAGGCATTTCCAAAGACATGGGGGCTCCCGTTCCATATGGCTTGGCATGGTGCAGAACAGATGGCCTGGGTAGACGTGCTGGAAGAGCTGACGGTACCAGCAGGCCTGCCATATGAACAGGGTTTCAATCAGTTAGGGCAAGGAAAAGTGATGATCTTTATGTTTATGATCCTTTGCTTTATGCTTTTCTAGGCAAATAAAATGTCAGGAGGACAGATGTGTGGATAGGGTAGAATAATCTCTTAATAGGTCTACTGGTGCCAGAAGCCCAAGAAAGCAGCTCTGGGTGCTAAGCCAGAATCCTAAAATCTCCCGGATAACAGCTCACTTTTGGGCAGTGCTTTTTATGCCAGGCTTTTAAAATGTCACGATCTTTCTAGGTAGGTTTGAATTTTGTTCCTAATTTAAAAGGAGGAAATGGGGTCCCAAAAGAGATGAGTTGATAATTCAACCTCAGTGAGTCGTAAAGCTGTTTCTGACTCTAGAGCTGACTCACAGCCGCTACTTTAGGCTACTTCTCTGGAAGATGTGTACTTGGTTAAAAGCAGGCCTCCTTCTCTATCATATATATAGAGGGAAGGACAGAAGTCACTCATTCATTCATTCAACAAACACTGCACATCTACAATGTGCCAGATGCCATCAGCACTGTGTGGATATTGAAGGTGTCAGGACCCAGATGTATCTATAACTCAGTGATTCTCAGTAAATAAATTTTCCCTTATATAGAGAATTTACTTTCATGCTCTTTCTAAAGACTGCCTGTCACTTTGCCCTGCTCTGTAACTTGCAAAGGCTGGCTTTGCCATTCTGCTGCCCCGGCACCTCTCCTGCCTTACCTCCCCATCTCCCCACCCCCACCCTCGCTCACTGATGCACACCTTCCGAGCTCCCCAAATGGGATCAGACCCCGCTCTCCCCCAGCAAGCCCAACAGCCCAAAGTTTGCCTTCTTCAGCTACTTCAGTGACTCTTTTTTTTTTTCATAAATGTGAAATAAGAGCTTCCCTCCTGCCACAGTCTCTTACAAACATTCTTTTTTTCTTAATTTTTGAATTGTATTTATTTATTTTTTTATACAGCAGGTTCTTATTAGTCATCAATCGCCCAATTCATCACACCACCACCACAAGCCCCCACCACTTTCCCCCCTTGGTGTCCATACGTTTGTTCTCTACATCTGTGTCTCAATTTCTGCCCTGCAAACTGGTTCATCTGTACCATTTTTCTAGGTTCCACATATATGCATTAATATACGATATTTGTTTTTCTCTTTCTGACTTACCTCACTCTGTATGACAGTCTCTAGATCTATACCCATCTCAACAAATAACCCAATTTCATTCCTTTTTATGGCTGAGGAATATTCCATTGTATATATGTACCACATCTTCTTTAACCATTCATCTGTCAATGGGCATTTAGATTGCTTCCATGACCTGGCAATTGTAAATAGTGCTGCAATGAACATTGGGGTGCATGTGTCTTTCTGAATAATGGTTTTCTCTGGGTATATGCCCAGTAGTGGGATTGCTGGATCATATGGTAATTCTATTTTTAGTTTTTTAAGGAACCTCCATACTGTTGTCCATAGTGGCTGTATCAATTTACATTCCCACCAACAGTGCAAGAGGGTTCCCTTTTCTCCTCACCGTCTCCAGCATTTGTTGTTTGTAGATTTTCTGATGATGCCCATTCTAACTGGTGTGAGGTGATACCTCATTGTAGTTTTGATTTGCATTTCTCTAATAATTAGTGATGTTGAGCAGCTTTTCGTGTGCTTCTTGGCCATCTGTACGTCTTTGGAGAAATGTCTATTTAGGTCTTCTGCCCATTTTTGGATTGGGTTGTTTGTTTTTTTAATATTGAGCTGCAAGAGCTGCTTATATATTTTGGAGATTAATCCTTTGTCCGTTGATTCATTTGCAAATATTTTCTCCCATTCTGAGGGTTGTCTTTTCGTCTTATTTATGGTTTCCTTTGCTGTGCAAAAGCTTTGAAGTTTCATTAGGTCCCATTTGTTTATTTTTATTTCCATCACTCTAGGAGGTGGATCAAAAAAGATTTTGCTGTGATTTATGTCAAAGAGTGTCCTTCCTATGTTTTCCTCTAAGAGTTTTGTAGTGTCTGGTCTTACATTTAGGTCTCTAATCCATTTTGAGTTTATTTTTGTGTAGGGTGTTAAGGAGTGTTCTAATTACATTCTTTTACATGTAGCTGTCCAGTTTCCCCAGCACCACTTATTGAAGAGACTGTCTTTTCTCCATTGTATATCCTTGCCTCCTTTGTCATAGATTAGTTGACCATACGTGCATAGGTTTATCTCTGGGCTTTCTATCCTGTTCCATTGATCTATGCTTCTGCTTTTGTGCCAGTACCATATTGTCTTGATTACTGTAGCTTTATAGTATAGTCTGAAGACAGGGAGTCTGATTCCTCCAGCTCCATTTTTTTCCCTCAAGACTGCTTTGGCTATTCAGGGTCTTTTGTGTCTCCATAAAAATTTTAAGATTTTTTTGTTCTAGTTCCGTAAAAATGCCATCGGTAATTTGATAGGGATTGCATTGAATCTGTAGATCGCTTTGGGTAGCATAGCCATTTTCACAATATTAATTCTTCCAATCCAAGAACATGGTATATCTCTCCATCTGTTTGTATCATCTTTAATTTCTTTCATCAGTGTCTTATAGTTTTCTGCGTACAGGTCTTTTGTGTCCCTAGGTAGGTTTATTCTGAGGTATTTTATTCTTTTTCTTGCAATGGTAAATGGGAGTGTTTCATTAATTTCTCTTCAGATTTTTCATCATTAGTGTATTGGAATGCAAGAGAATTATGTGCATTAATTTTGTATCCTGCAACTTTACCAAATTCATTCATTAGCTCTAGTAGTTTTCTGGTGGCATCTTTTGGATTCTCTATGTATAGTATCATGTCATCTGCAAACAGTGACAGTTTTACTTCTTCTTTTCCAATTTGTATTCTTTTTATTTCTTTTTCTTCTCTGATTGCTGTGGCTAGGACTTCCAAAACTATATTGAATAATAGTGGTGAGAGTGGACATCCTTGTCTTGTTCCTGATCTTAGAGGAAATGCTTTCAGTTTTTCACCATTGAGAATGATGTTTCCTGTGGGTTTGTCATATATGGCCTTTATTATGTTGAGGTAGTTTCCCTCTATGCCCACTTTCTGGAGAGTTTTTATCAGAAATGGGTGTTGAATTTTGTCAAAAGCTTTTTCTACATCTATTGAGATGATCATATGGTTTTTATTCTTCAATTTGTTAATATGGTGTATCACATTGATTGATTTGCGTATATTGAAGAATCCTTGCATCCCTGGGATAAATTCCACTTGATCACGGTGTATGATCCTTTTAATGTGTTGTTGGATTCTGCATCTATATTTTGTTGAGGATTTTGCATCTATATTCATCAGTGATATTGGTTTATAATTTTCTTTCTTTGTAGTATCTTTCTCTGGTTTTGGTATCAGGGTGATGGCGGCCTCATAGAATGAGTTTGGGAGTGTTCCTTCCTCCACAATTTTTTGGAAGAGTTTCAGAAGGATGGGTGTTAGCTCTTATGAGCTGTGTGACTTTGGGCAAATTATTTAGCATATCCAAGTGTCATTTTTTTCCTCTTCCATATTATTCAAGTAAACAACTGTACTGTCTCATAGCATTGTTGTGAAAACTTCTCATGTAAAATACTCAAGTAACATGCCCGGCATAAAGTCTCATTTACTGAATGCTGTCATTTTTGTGTCATTTCTTTGCTTTAGAAGAAGAAGAAGAAGAAGAAGAAGGAGAAGGAGAAGAAGAAGCAGAAGAAGAAGAAGGGGAAGAGGGAGGAGGAAGGGGGAGAGGGAGGAAGGAGAAGAAGGGAGGGGGAGGAGGAAGGGAAGGAGGAGAAGAGAAAGAAAAAGAAGAAGGAGAAGAAAACTTTAAATGGTTACAACATAAAACACACACTTCTTGGCTTGGAATTTTAAAACATAAAACACTTCATAATCTAACCTCATTCTATCTTTACAACATGATTTCCTGCTCCTTCTTTCCATGGACACTCTCTTCAGTCACAAAGAATTTTTCGATTTTTGCATGTCATTCTTCTTCAAACACATGAATATGTTGGTCTCTGACTGGAATTCTTCTGAGCCCACTTGTTAAACTCCTACATCATTCAAGACCCAAGTATAAGGTCCTTGGTGAAGTTTTCTTGTTACCCCAAACAGAACTAATTCCCCATTTTGCTCCTAAAGCCATGCTATTCTTACTTCTATAAAGTAAGTTTCATATGACACTGTCATCATTTATTTGTCTTTTCCTCTTTAAGCTATAAAAATCCTTTTAAGAAATGTTTTATTAATGTCTGGTTAGATAACTCCTAACAGAAGTGCCTGGCATAGAGTAAACATCCATCAGTAGTTTTTAAATGAATTAATAAATGTATAAATAAATAAATTCAGGAACCAAAGGAATCATTCTTTGTGGAAGGAAGATGTGAATTCAGCTAACACAGGTTGGGCCTGAGTATTTCACTTATAAAATGAAACAACAAAATACACACACACACACACACACACACACAAATGTGCAAAGAAATAAACAATAAACTGCTATACATAAAATAGACAAGCAACAGTGAACTATATTTAATATCTTGAAATAACCTATAATGGAAAATAATCTGAAAAAATATATATATATAACTGAATCACTTTGCTGTACACCTGAAACTAACACAATATTGTAAATCAACTATACTTCAATAAAATAATTAAAAACTAAAAAGATAAATAAACTCCATAATGTAATATCAGGGAATGTTTTTAGAAACAGCCTTTTGTGCTTACTCAGCCTAACCTTCTAAAGCCTTTCTTCACATCTTCAATATATTCTGAGTGATCAAAGTTTGTAATGGGGACCTGGAGCCATCATAAGTCTAAACCCATTTCCTGGTTACCTTTCTATTAACAAGACATTCTGTGTATTACAAGATGCCAATTCTTGGTCCATCAGGGCTTACTATGATAAGAAAGACAATGGAGATTATACTTCTGGGACTCAGAAAAGCAAATAATCCTAGACAAAAGAACACCTTTATGCCCAAAGATATGCTTTGTGTTACTACAATTTAATAGCCAAAAAATTATAAACAAGCTAAATGCCTGAAATATAATGATGTTAAGTACACTATGGCACATTTATTCAGAGGAATTCTGGTTTTTAAAATGATGCTTCTAATGTGCAAACAGTATAATCAGAAAGTATTTTAAATATGTTAAATTTAAAAATCAGGGTATATTCACTGCAAATAAACAAGGATCACAGCCATTTAATAAAAACATTGTACAAACTACTGAAAAAATATTAATCAAATATTAGTAATATTTGGGTGGTAGAGCCATGATTTTTTTTTATTTTTTGGTAATTTCTAAATGTTCTTTAATTATTTTACTATAAATATTACTTAATTTTTAATCCAAAAGCATATTTTGATGGATAACCCTGCCAACTTAAACCATTAGGCCAATTTAGTCCAATACACATTAGAAGTATCTAAGAGTCATTCAGCCTTCTTAAAAAGTTGCTCTAAGTATTCTCTTGCCAAGCTTTGCTTTCAATTCAGCAACCTTCTATGGAGTACCTGCTACGTGAAGTCTTTGTATTAGGCATTGGGTTGGGGGGAGAAGATACAAAGATAACACATAATACGTCACAGCAAGCACTTCACAGTCCAGTTAAGGGGCTACATACACCTGATTTCCAGTTGTCTCCAGCACAGCCTGTCCGTGTCAAATGCTCTAACAGAGATGAGAGTAAAGGGCTACGTGGGATTTAACTCCACTCAGCAGCACTAGAGGAGGATGTACAGGAAGCTGACATTTGAGTTAGGAGTTAGGGATTGTGAAGTGTAAAGATGTGAGGGAGACTATTCCAGAAACAGGAAGAAAGGCATTAAAATGCATGCAGAGTACTGAGTTGTCTCTGTGATGGAAACATTCAATATGAGGTGGGGAAAGACTTGGAAGGAGGCGAATGTAATTGCAGTAATGCATTTGTTGGCAGGGTACACGAAAAGCCTAAATAAACTTGATCCTCTTCCAAGTTTTAAATGTTATAGACAATGTATTCTGAAATACTCATATACCTATAACTTGATCGCCCATGCTTTGGCCTATTTTTGTTTTCGGTTCTGGACTTGCATAATTTTAACTATAATAAGAAATATAATAACAACAGGATTTACCTGTGCCTAGGCACTCTGCTAAGATTTTTCCATATATTATCTCACATGAGTTTCCTGAAAATCACAGGAGGTAGGTCCTTATCCCCATTCTACTGATGAATAAACTGAGTCACAGAAATATTAACTAATTTTCCCAAGGTCACACAGGTAGTAGGTAAGAATGAAAAGACGTGAAGGCTCAGACAAATCACATGACATTAAATTAAAATTAATTCTTGGGGCTTGAGTAGACCAGACTAGGTCATGCCCTACCGATGTAGTTCAGCAGGATGGTCGCTAGATGGCAGAACCAGCCCAGCTTGGATAGAGTTTGGACTGGGCGCTGTCGAATCTTGGAAACCCTTATGGGATTTAGCACTGGCTAGATATAACTGTTTCTCTTCAAATTAAGCAGATTGGAACAGGAATAATATGCATCCCTACGTAGTTAAACCTCAAAAGGAAATTTTTTTTTCAAAATGGAGAATCACAAACAATCAAAATAATTTCCCATATATTGGGAAATTTATAATCTACAAAATACAACTGAAGAGGATGTGAGTCTTCTCATTTCTTCCTTCACAGGAATTTCTGGGAGTGGGATTGCTAGGTCATCTGGTAAATGTATGTTTAACTTTTTAAGACTCTGCACCACAGTCTGGATGGGAATTTATCTACTGTGTGTAGTTCTTCTTTCTAAATCCCTGTGTCTGGAATAGTAAGAGAGCAAAGGGCCTCTCCCACAGGAAAGGGGCTGAGCCAACGCCTGTCTCTGCAGTTGCAGACATTTGCTATCGTTTGTATCTTGTTCTTGGCCAGAGAGTGAAAAACACCAAGATTTTTATCCGAGCCTGAGGAGATAGAGCTGTCAGGTGGTGCTGTGTCTCCCTCACACATCTCAGGAGCGGGTCGACGCTGCTTGCTCTGGTGCATTTTACCAGCAACCCTGCATCAGGATCTGAACCACTCATAAAGCTGTCCTTGGCTTTCCTTTGTCAGTGTTTCTCTGCGTGTACTTCTCCTAAGGGAATGCCAAGGTAGAAGAAATGCTAGTAGTACTGAATCCTCCAGACAAACGCTCTCCAGTTGCACCCCTGACGGACCTTAATAGCCAGCATCTGTATGTATTAGTATCTGGAGCACAAATGCTAATGTTGAACGTCATTCTGTAGTTCCAGAAGTCGGGATTTATAATAGCTCAGACTGAATTTAGAATTTGGAAATCAAAATTTGGAATATCGGAGAAGGACTGAGAAGAGAAATTAACAATAAAATAAATGCATAGGTGTATAGTAGGCTACTGACTTGATTATATTTAATATGTATTTACTAGTGTCTAGTAGGTTATACTAAGAACTGTTCTGGGCACTGGGTATACAGCAGCAAGCAAGAAAGACAAGAACTTGTTTTCATGGAGCTTATTTTTTAATGGAATAGGAAGATGACCAGTTCAATGAATAGGCAAACACACACACACACACACACACACACCAAGAAAAATATCAATGCTGGGCAAAGAATAAATCAGGATGGTGTACTAGAAGGGATTTAGGGAAGCCTCTCTGAAGAAGCCAAGCATATGTAGATCAGGGAAAGTGCATTCCTAGGCCCTAGAAGCAGCTAGTGCAAAGGCTCTGGGTAGAACAACCCTGAGGAGCAGAAAGAAAGTTGCTGTGGCAGAGCCTGGGGTGGGAGGGGAGGGTGTGCATGAGGGAGAGCAGGCAGGGTAAGGAGTTGAGTGCTTACATAATATATAGTCTATACTCTGTCACCAAACCCAAGGATTATTTTACCTCCCAGCTGAGAAATAAGAGACCTTAGAAGAAAATTAAAGTTAAAGGAATTGAGGTTGAGAATGAATTTATAAAAGTCTAATATATATTTTTCAGTTCAATGAACAAAATAATAAAACAGATCAAGAACATCTATCTTGCCTTCTAAAGACATCACCTTTCTTTCCCTCTTCTTTGGCACTACTCCTCAATTTTATTATCCAACCCTTTCCTCACAGTCTTAAAGATTTTCCCTTGGGTTTATTTTATTTTATTTTATTTTATGTGCAGTTGTGATGGAGTAGCTCAAGAATTTTTGTCTGTGCTCCAATGTTATGCAAATTTATGCAAATAAATGATTATGTTTTTGAAAAGTTGTATCCCTGAGTGACACACAAAAACAATATGTGATATTTAAGCACTAAATCATGGCATAAGCAGCATGAAGATCATTTATTTTCACAAGATAGCAAAACTGTGACAGATTACATACAGCATAGCCAAGGGGTAGAGAAGTTGAGAGGCCAACTGCTTGTCAGTCTCCTTGAAACTGTGAGTGAGGCAGGCTGCTCAGATGGGGCTGATTTTAGTTTACAATTTGGAACTCCCAGCAACTTGCACATATTTAATACAAAATTGTTGTGGTTTATATGTGGTACACAGAAGTAAATCTGCAAATACTAAAATACTATAGTAGGGGACTTTCTGGTTAGAAAGGACTTACTTGATTGAAATTCTTAGCAAAGAAATGTTATAATAAAAGGATGTCATTTCAAAGGATTTTAAAACTAAAAGATAATTCAGTCTGTAAGATTTCAGTTTATTCCCAATTAATCCCAACTACTTATAATAGTGATTTACTCTCAACTTATTTGGTCAGGCACTCTACTAGAAATCTGTTTGTTTACTTATAACCTCATTTAATTCTCCCAACAATCTTACGCGGAATTTGAGGCTTAGGAATCTTCATTAACTTGTCCAATATCACACTTGCCAGTGATTCCATGGCCAGAGGTTTAATTCAAGTGTGTCAAAGTTCAGAGCCTCAGCTCTTAACCTCTACACACTACTGTCCCAGAATGAGGAAGAACCGGAAAATCATTCGCTGGGGTAGACAATTTCATAAAGACTATGAAAAAGGGTGGGAGGGAGACGCAAGAGGGAGGAGATACGGCGATATCTGTATGTGTAGGGCTGATTCACTTTAGTATAAAGCAGAAACTAACAAACACACCATTGTAAAGCAATTATACTCCAACAAAGATGTTTAAAAAAATTTTTTTAAATAAATTACTTCTTTTGAGTAGGCTGGAGATACGTTTCCCTATTTCTATTCACTCATCCATACAACAAGTATTTGTTGAGTACTTGCTATGGGCCGGTAAGGACCAGGCACTGTTCTATGGATGGAAAGCTACAGCAATGAACAAAACACAATCACTACTCTCCAGGAGTTTACATTGCAAAAGGGAAGATGTGTCAATTTCCTAGGTCTGTCATAACAAATTAACACAAAACGGGTGGCTTAAACCAACAGAAATTTATTTTCTCATGGTTCTGGAGACTGGAAATCAAGATGTTGGCAGAGCCATGCTCCATCTAAAAGCTCTTGGGGAGAATTCTTGGCTGTGGTTGCATAACCCCAATCTCTGCCTCCTTCTTCACATGGCCTTTCCCTGTGTGTCTTCTCCCTTCGCTTCTCTTATGAGGACACTTGTAATTGAGTTAGAAACCACCCCCTTAATCCAGGATGATCTCATCTCAAAATCCTTAACTTTCCACCAGCAGTGTGCTGGGGTTCCCTTTTCTCCACATCTTCACCAACATTTGTTATTTGTGGTCTTTTTGACGATGGCCATTCTGAAAGGTGTGAGGTAATATCTCATAGTGGTTTTGATTTGCATTTCCCTGACGCTTAGTGATATTGAGCATCTTTTAATGCACCTATCGGCCAGCTATATATCTTCTTTGGAAAAATGTCTATTCAGATCTTCTGCCCATTTTTTGATTGGTTGTTTGTTTTTTTGATATTGAGTTGTATGAGCTGTTTATATACTTTGGATATTAACCCCTTGTCAGTCATTTAATTTGCAAATATTTTCTCCCATTCAGTAGGTTGATGGTTTTCTTTCCTGTGCAAAAGGTTTTAAGTTTAATTAGGTCCCATTTTTTAATTTTTGCTTTTGTTTCCTTTGCCTTAGGAGACAGACCCACAAAAATATTGCTATATTTTATGCTCAGAGAGTGTTCTGTCTGTGTTTTCTTCTAGGAGTTCTATGGTTTCCATTCATGTCCCTAATTCATTCTGAGTTTATTTTTGTATGTGGTATGAGTATATCTGAAGGAAATGAAAACATTAATTCAAAAAGATACATGCACCCCAATATTCATAACAGCATTATTTACAATAGCCAAGATATGGAAACAACCTAAGTGTCCATCAATAGGTGAATGAATAAAGTAGATGTGGTATATATATATATATATATATATATATATATATACACACACACACACAAAAGGATATTATTCAGCCATAAACGAGAGTGAGATTTTGCCATTTGCAACAATATGGATGGACTTGGAATATATTATGCTCAGTGAAATAAGTCAGACAGAGAAAGACAAATACTGTATGTTGTCATTTATATGTGGAATCTAAAAAATAAAGCCAATGAATGAATATAATAAAACAGGAAAAGACTCACAGATATAGAAACAAACGAGCAGTTACCAGTAGGGAGAGGGAAGGGGGAAAGGACAAGATAGAAGAAGGGGATAAAGAGGTACAAACCACTATGTATAAAATAAATAAGCCTCAAGGATATATTGTACAGCACAGGGAATATAGCCAATATTTTATAATAACTTTAAAAGGAGTATAATCTATAAAAGTATCGAATCACTATGATGTACACCTGAAATATAATATATAATATTGTATAATATTATAAATCAACTATACCTCAATAAATAAAATTTCAAAATAAGAATAAAGTAAATGCCAATCACACACCAAAAAGAATTATCAATGACACCTTTTTCACATAGATTGCAAACATAGAGTTTTTTCTTCATGTAAGTTTTTTGGTGTGAATAAAGATTAGCTTTCTGGCAAAAAAAAAAAAAAAAATGTCATGAAGAACCTAGGGGTAAGACAGGAATAAAGACACAGACCTACTAGAGAATGGACTTGAGGATACGGGGAGGGGGAATGGTGAGCTGTGACAGGGCGAGAGAGAGGCATGGACATATATACACTACCAAACATAAAATAGATAGCTAGTGGGAAGCAGCCGCATAGCACAGGGAGATCAGCTCGGTGCTTTGTGACCACCTAGAGGGGTGGGATAGGGAGGTTGGGAGGGAGGGAGACGCAAGAGGGAAGAGATATGGGAACATATGTGTATGTATAACTGATTCACTTTGTAATAGAGCAGAAACGAACACACCATTGTAAAGCAATTATACTCTAATAAAGATGTAAAAAAAAAAATCCTTAACCTAATTACATCTGCACAGATCCTTTATCCAAATAAGGTCACATTCACACATTCTAGGAATTAGAACATGGCGGTGAGGGAGGAGGCGACTACAGTTCAATCCACTACAGATAAACAATTTTTAAAAACAAATAACAAATACATAGTGACAAGAAGTCCTATAGAGAAAAATAAAACAAGGAAGAGGAACGGTGAGTATAGCAAGGGGTGTTGTATTGATAATGACTGGAAGGTCTCACTGAGAAGGTAACATTTAAGAAGAGACCTAGAGAAAGTGACAGAAATCCAGATGTCTACTAAGGTATGGCAGAGGTAGTTAGCTACTCACCAGAATCTTTCTCCCCTCCTGGCCCACACTGAACAACATTTCCCAGCCCCCTTCTGTTAGGCCTGGCTGTGGGACTGAGTTCTAGCGATACAATATGAGTGGAGGCTATGACTCCCACATTCAGCCTGACCAACAAAAGCTCCCACACGAACTCCTCCAAGCTCTTTTCCCCTTCCGGCTTCCTGTAAAGGAGCACCCTCCAGAACCTTGGAAGCCTCACGATGAGCGTAGGATAACCTCCTTTAGCCTGGGTTCTGGAGTGACAACATGGAAGAACATTAAATGAGGAAGAAATGTCCACTTTGTTTGAGCCACAGTAGAATTTTGGATCCGTCCATTACAGCAGTTATTCCTTAAAAAATACTCAGGGGAAGAGCATTAAAGGAAGCAGGTAAAAAGCCCCAAGGCAAGGGCATGCTCTATATGTTCAAAGGGAAGTAGGGCAGCCATTGTGGCGGGAAGAATGGGCAATGAGGAAAGGGTAGGAAGATGAAATTGGAGAGGCCGGGGTACCACATCGTGTACCACAACAGCCCACAAGAGATCGTTGTAAATTTGGAAGCCATTGCAGAACTTACCTGAGGAGTGACCTGATCTCAAGGATGCGGGTGACTGCTTTAAAAGAAAGGAAAGTGTAGAGGAGCATGCGTTGAAGCAGCGAGTCCAGGTAGGAAGCTTAGGCAGGAATCAAACACGAGCTGACAGTGGCTTGGTCTGGGCTTGCAGCGGTCCAGGTGAGAGGAGTAGAGAAGTGATAGATGTGTTTGAAGGGGTGAGTCATCAGGATTTCCTGAGAGATTGGGCATAGGGTGTGAAAGGATGAGAGAACATGAGGATGACAGTAAGGTATCTGGCCTGATCAACTGGAAGGATGGAGCTTGGCATGTACTCTGTTCAATAAAGGCAGCCCTGATGTCAATATCTCATGTACACTGACAGTAATAATGATGCAGGCTTCACAGAGGCAAAGAAGCATCTGACTTAAGGATCCTTGAAGAGCAATAATAGGGCTAAACAAGGTATGTATCCTCTCTTCTTTGGAGTGTTGTCTGAGTGTGCGACCATCCTCCCACACAAAAGATTTTTTTTCCTTTTAAATGTGCCATCTATCCTACCTTTGACACTTGTGTGGTTTACTGTGTTATTTTCAAGTTCACATCAGCAGCTTCTGTCTGCCTAAGGAACAGGTTTACAAAACGTAGGAACTATTTCCTTTGAGTATTTATGTATTGTCTACTTAGGTACCTAATACAATAAATGAGGAACTTAAATATTTTTTGAAAACTGAGCACATCTCCATTTTGATATATTAAAAAAAGTCTCGGGGCTTCCCTGGTGGCACAGTGGTTGAGAGTCCGCCTGCCGATGCAGGGGACGCGGGTTCGTGCCCCGGTCCGGGAGGATCCCGCATGCCACGGAGCGGCTGGGCCCGTGGGCCATGGCCGCTGGGCCTGTGCGTCCGGAGCCTGTGCTCCGCAACGGGAGAGGCCACAACAGTGAGAGGCCCGCGTACCGCAAAAAAAAAAAAAAAAAAAACTTCATAGAAAAAATCCTGTTATAGTTAGCCCACCAGCCTACAGAGTGGTCCTCTAAGGAACAAAAGGATTCAGCAGGTTATCATGACTTCTTTAGTATGAACAGAAGATTCTAGAAATAATCATAGAAGATAATTTCCCCTCTATTCCCAGAAAGTGCAAATTCCTTGGAGATATAAACTAAGCTCAATATATATTTCACAATACAGGCATCCTTTTCTCCTGCTTCCTAGCCAATAAAAAGACATTATTTCCAAATAAGTGATGTTAACCTTTTCTTACCACTAAATAAAAGTATCTTTTAGATTGCAACAGAAGAAAAAGATTCAGAAGAGAAATACTGACAGGTTAATTCATTTATGCAAAAGTTCCTTTGAAACAGGTATAGCCAAGTGCAGCTGGAAAGAATTTTTAAAAATGGAACAGCCCCAGTCGTTTTTGGATACAGGTCTAAGTGGGATATGGGCTCTTGGACTATCATCCTCTGGGTCACTGAATCAGGAAAAGGAGAAGAATCTGGAGAGTTGTACCAACTCTTTCCAGCAAATGTTTATGGAGTACCTAATAATACAAGGCAATCTGCCTAATATTCAAAGACCCAGACCCTCTCCTCAATGGAGAGAGCAGACGTCAAAACTAGACTTTAATTTCCTATTTTCCACCTGTGTTATTTAGGGTAGGCTTATTGCATTACAAACAAATCCAAAATGTGTAATGCCTCCAAACAACAGAGGTTTTATTTTCTCTGCAGTCAGTCCAATGTTGAATTTCTTTTCCAGATCACCTTCTGTACATGGTGGGCCAATCACGGACCAAGACTTCCTTCTTGTGGCTCCTTCCTTCTCTCGATGCTCTTGTCTTCTCCAGTCAGTCCCAAGAGGGGAAAGAGCACAGGTAAAACTGTGGGCGAGTTTTCATGACAGTCTTAGAGAAGGAACACATTTCTCCTCACATTTCATTAGTTAAAACTCAGTCACATGGACACAATTAACAGTGGAGGGTAAGTAAGGTAGTCACGTGCCTAGGAGGGAAAGGAAATGGGTTATGGAGAACACATCACAGATTGATTTGTTATTTCAAAACATGGAAATTGCCCCTGTTGTTGGCAGAATCTTGGCGATAAGCCTTACATATTACTGTCTGGCTTTGTTGATTTATTTATAAGGAAACATCACCCAGCCAAAGATAATAAAAAGAAACAGAAAAATATCTTGAGGCAGTCATAAGAACGTTTGAAATGGAATCTTTGAATTCTTTTGTCAGTTTCTCTTTATTTATTATGTTAAGGAAAAGTTAAGCATCCCTTATATCCTATTTTTAAATATTAATCTTCCAGGGCTCTCCAGTTAGTTCTTCTGGATTTTGTGTAAGTTCATCATCTTTTTTTTTTTTTACATCTTTATTGGAGTATAATTGCTTTACAATGGTGTGTTAGTTTCTGCTTTACAACAAAGTGAATCAGTTATACATATACATATGTTCCCATATCTCTTCCCTCTTGCGTCTCCCTCCCTCCCACCCTCCCTATCCCACCCCTCTAGGTGGTCACAAAGCACCTAGCTGATCTCCCTGTGCTATGCGGCTGCTTCCCACTAGCTATCTATTTTACGTTTGGTAGTGTATATATGTCCATGCCACTCTCTCACTTTGTCACAGCTTACCCTTCCCCCTCCCCATATCCTCAAGTCCATTCTCTGGTAGGTCTGTGTCTTTATTCCTGTCTTACCCCTAGGTTCTTCATGACATTTTTTTTTTCTTAGATTATATATGTGTTAGCATACGGTATTTGTCTTTCTCTAGTCTTTCCTGGCTCTCTACTCTTCATAGGAAATCAGTCATCCTGGAGAACAAAGCAGAAAGAAATCTAAATGTGTTATAATGCAGTAGGAAGTTCATCAGCCAGATCACCTTAATTGTCTCCAAAACCGCTGCTGCAGAGAGAAACTATTGCCTGGAGCTTGAACGAATAATAAGCCTCTCATAGGCGTACTGGCTTCATTTTGTTGGATTTTTTTCCAAATTTATATAGATAATCTTAAGATTCGTTAAGGACAAACTCAATTCAAAGGTTTGATTATAAATTTTCAGTTGAATAATAAAATGCTTTAATTCCTCTTATATTAAAAAGGAGGTCATTGTATTCAGTAAGATTGGAAATGAAAGCTTTATTCCACGTTCTAGGGGCAAAAAGGAAAGTAAGAAGCCCACTGCAGAATGATTCCACTCAATTAAGGGTGGAAGTCCACACATGGGCACGCACAAGCGTGTACACAAATATAAACAGAGTCTGGCACGCATCCCCCCCCACCCTTACCCCCAAGTAAATCACCCTTTTGGACTATGTCCACAGCACATGGAGGCCCAAACATTCCACTGTCACCATCACCCAACAATATATTTCAAAGTAAAATTGGCACCAGTCATTCTTCTTTAAGTCAACAGCCTCAGCTCAGGACAGTTCTAGCAGAGGAATAAAAGGCAAACTGATATGTTTTAGTTTGGAAAGTATGTTTTGTATCCCAGTGCATTGCTACAATTCCTGTGGGTACAAGATAGCTCAGCCTTGAGGTGATGCCATGGACCTATGTGCCAACCCATAGTACTTATCATACTATTCAAAATATGGTCCCTCACACCAAACAACATTGGCATCTCCTGAGAGCTTATTAGAAATGAAAGATCTCAGTCCCACCCAAGAGTGACTGGATCAAAAATCTGTGTTTTAACATGTTTACCAGGTGATCTGCATGCACGTAAAATATGAGAATCACTGTCCTACAGGGTTCTGTGTCCTCTTTGCCACCATTTCATCTCCTACTAATTTCTTAACATGATTATCATGTGAAAACTCAATTGTGTTTTGTTGATATCTCTTTATTAACATCACTAAGAGGAGCGAGTCACTAGTTACACAATCCAACTTAATGAAATAGGCCTCTGAATTAGGACACAAATAGGCTTCCCTGGTGGTGCAGTGGTTGAGAGTCCGCCTGCCGATGCGGGGGACGCAGGTTCGTGCCCCGGTCCGGGAGGGTCCCGCGTGCCGCGGAGCGACTGGGCCCGTGAGCCATGGCTGCTGAGCCTGCGCATCCGGAGCCTGTGCTCCGCAACGAGAGAGGCCACAACAGTGAGAGGCCCGCATACCGCAAAAATAAATAAATTAGGACACAAATGCTTCATCTAGGATTAATCTAGTTGATTTCTTTGGTGGAAAAACTTACTTGATTTACAAAGGATAAAGGAATTGTGATGGAGTGGAGGGGCAGAGCCAGTAATCCTGATTTTCTTCAAAATCTACTTGTACTAAATATTTTAAAATCTTTTACCACTCAATAATTACAGTCAACAAAATGAAATTTTATCTTATTGCTAAAAATTCACACTCAGTTATTAAAGTTATGAAAGCAAAATTATAAACAATCACAGCATGCATATTTATTTATTTGATTGGGAAATCCTACAGCATGTAGAGTACATACCATTTCCAAGAGGAATTAATAGAAACTCTACCAGGTACATATGCATTTACGCAAACGAATTTACAAGTGTCAAAGATTATCAAAATACATCTGAAATTTTAAAAAAAATTTTTGTTGTGACATTTTATGGATAGTGTTATTCAAAAATTATTGATATACTTTAATTGGCAAAGGTTACAACCGCAACTATTATCATTGAGAGCTCTTTTCTACCTCTCGAAGTACAAGCCTAAGGCCATACTACAATTAGTATGAGAGGACTCTTTAAGAAATGTGAGACCAATTATTCTCATGACTGACGAAATCCCGAATGACCTTAAATATTCCCACAATATATCAAGAACATTTCTTTTGTGGAAAGTGCCAAGAACTTATCCAAGAGCATCTTATGAAAAAGAATTTTCCCACAGTAGAAAAGAGGAAATGCATGCTGAAAGGCAACTACTAATAGGCAGTGTGAAGCATGTGACCTACTTAATTATGTGCCCTTGGGACGTGCAACCCGTTTGCAAAGCAACAAAGGCCTTAAAGGTCACATTTGAGGAGCACAAATCAGATGTAAGAAGGAAGAGGAAGGAATCCTGGTTGTGTGGCATCTTAATGAGATGAAACATCCTGTCACATCTTTATAGTCTATGGCTATTGACTGTGACTACAAACCCCCATGGGAAAGGGCAGAAATGCTTATTAAAATAGTGAGAAGCATGCTGCATTTACAAATGAAATATGCTGCAATTGACGGATATTAACAATGAATTGGATTGGGCTGGTTTTACCCTTAGATTATAAATTTATAAGTAAAATAAAATTACATTTTTCTAATCTAATGGTTTTCATATTACAATCTTCAAGCTCCTTTGTGGAAAAAGAGGCAAGGATCATAGTTCCTTGCCACATTACATCCTCAAAATAACTGTTCGCAAAATAAAATTCTTAAAAATCTCTCTCATGTAAGTAATACATGGAGAATTGCGGACCCCCAAAGAGCCCCTGTGGGTACCGATCCTCTCCATGTCTCTGATGGCACAAAGTAAAATGGGCAAAATAGTTGCCTTCTCACAAGTTCAATGTCCGTATCTCTAAAATGGCATTTCCCAAAATGGGTGTGTGCTTTTAATGAATTACAAATGCAGGTACCAAAGATGTGTTCTATGAAGGCAACCCCAGCAATTATAAATGGAACGACTATAATGACTGTCAAAGTCAGCCCAAAGCTCATGAAATTATAATACCTTACACTTTGTATATTTCTCCAAGGAGCTTTGCACACTTTATAAGCCTGGAAATGTTTCTCTTTTTAGTAAAACAGTCCTTTAAAGGCTATTCCTGAGTGTTGAGTGAGATAAATTACACTCATTTCAGTAAGCTATTGTGCAGTTCTCAATATTTACAGTGTATTAAACTGTTCATCCGAGTGCATTTTTTATGTAGATGATGTAATAACACTTCCTGGTTTTTTTTTTTCAGGCTATCTTAATCCATCTCAGTCTTCTTATATTTAATTAAAATATTCTTTTTTAAGTTTTACATTGATTAAATAGACCAGACAAGGAAATATATGCTACGGTTGAATTTTAACGCATGTAACATTTTGCACCTATGTGGGTTTTCTGCCCTTCTATATTTAAGAAGCCAAATTTTCTTGAGAAAGATTACATTTATGAAGTTGGTCAGTCCCTTGTTTAAATTACGTGCTATGTACTTATTTTCTTTTGGGGGGAGGGAGAAGTTTAATCAGGTTCACTGAGGTATATTTTATACACATTGAAATTTTTCCTTTCAAGTGTACAGACCAATGAATTTTTATAAATGTATATTTGATTAACTCATCACCACCACAAACAAGATATGTAATATTTTTAATATTCCAAAATGTTTCCTCATGTCCCTTCGCCATCTCAGCCCCACCCCCAGCCCCTGGCAACACTGATCTTTTTCCATCATTATAGTTTTGCCTTTTCTAAAATATCATATGAAATCATACAATATGTGGTCATTTGAATCTAGCTTCTTCCACTTAGCATGTTTTTCAGATTTGCCCACATTGTTGCAGGTATCAGTTCATTCCTTTGTATTACTGAGCAGTATTCCACTGTATATACGTACCATACTCTGTTTATCCATGCAAGAGTTGATGGGTTGTTTTCCAGTTTGAGCGATTATGAATAAAATTGCTATAAACATTCACATCCAGATCTTAGTTTTGACACATATATTTATTTCTCTTCGATAAATACATAGGGGTGGAATTGCTGGGCCAGGTGGTAAGCAAATGTTTAACTTATAAGAAACTTACAACCTGTCACCCAGAGTGGTTATGCCATTTTGTATTTGCACCAGCAGTGACTGAGAATCAGTTGCTCCCAACCTTGTTCACACTTAACATTATCAATTTTTCATTGAAGCCATTCTAGGTATGTACTAGTATCTCACTGCACATTTCCCTAATGACTAATGATATTAAGCATATTTTCATGTGTTTATTGGCCATTTGTATATCTTCTTTGCTGAAATGTCTTTTGAAATATTTTTCCATTTTAAAGTGCATTGTTTACTATTGATTTGTAAAAACTATATGTAGTCTGAGTACAAGTCCTTTATCAGATGTAGTTTTGTAAATATTTGCTCCTAGTCCGAGGCTTTTTTTTTTTTCAATTTTCTTGAGAATTTCTTTAGAAGAACAGAAATTTTTAATTTGATGAGATTTAATTTATAAATGTTTTCTCTAATGATTTATGCTTTTTGCACTCATTTTCGTTTTCATATGCTCTCCATATTTGTTTATTTATTTATTATTATTATTTTTTATTATTATTATTTTTTGCGGTACGCAGGCCTCTCACTATTTTGGCCTCTCCCGTTGCAGAGCACAGGCTCCGGACGCACAGGCTCAGTGGCCATGGCTCACGGGCCTAGCTGCTCCGCGGCATGTGGGATCTTCCCGGACTGGGGCACGAACCCGTGTCCTCTGTATCGGCAGGCAGACTCTCAACCACTGCACCACCAGGGAAGCCCATGCTCTCCATATTTAAAGGCTGTCTCTTGAATATTAGCTGAAATAAAACAACCATTATACATTTTCCTTTCCATTTTTAGTTTAAGTCATCTCATGTCTGGCATGTATTAGCTTCCTATTGCTGCTGTAACATATACCCAAGAATGTTTTGGCTTATGACACACATTTAATATCTTATAATTCTTAAGGTCAGAAATCCAAAATGATTTTTACTTGGCTAAAATTAAGGTGTCAGCAGGGCTACATTCCCTTCTGGAGACACTAAGGAGTAATCCATCTTGTTGCCTTTTGCAGCTTCTAGAGGCTCCCCACATGCCTTGTTTTGTGGCCCCTTCCTCCATCTTCAAAGCCAGCAATGACCTGTCTACTGCTTTTTACATCAAATCGCTCTGACCTTCTCTTCTGCCACTCTTTTCCACTTGTAAGGACCCTTGTGATTACATTGGTCCCACCTGAATAATACTGAATTATCTCCCTATCTTAAGGTCAGCTGATTAACAACCTTAGTTCTATTTACATCCTTAATTTCTTCTTGCCCTGTAACATATTCACAGGTTCTGGGGGTTAGAACAAGACATCTTTGGTGGCCATTATCCTGCCTACCATGGGCAAGTTGGTAAGAAATCAGACTAAAAGTATCTGTACTACCATAACCTCTGGCCTATCTTTTTACGGTACTTAAGAGACACACTGCACTGCCCCAATCTATTTGTTTGTCTGCCTTCAATCCTTAAATTGTGAGCTCTTTGAGGAAAGAGACTGGATTTTTTTTAAATCTCTGTAACCCTAACAGAGATAGGGCTGCCATATAAAATGTAGTCAAAAAATATTTGATAGTTCATGAATAAGTGAATGGATGGATGAATGAATGAATGGATGGATGAATGAATGAATAAGATTTCTTCAAATCAACCTGCTGGTCTTGCTGCCACCTATTTTCATCAAGATACTTTATGCTGAGTGGGTTAAACCTTAGATCTATTGCTTATTTGCTCTATGACTTTGAGTTTCTGGATTTGATTTTTATTGCAGCTGTAACAAATTATCACAAATTTAGCAACTTAAAAGGACACCCATTTATCATCTCACAGTTCTATAGTTCAGAAGTTTGGTGTGGCTCGGTGGAGTCCTCTGCTTTGGTTCTCACAAGGCCAAAACCCAGGCATTGGCCAGGCTCTCATCTGATGAGGCAAGGGAGAATTCATTTCCTCATGGCTGTTGGATTGAGGTCCCTGTTGCTGGCTTTCCTCCAGAGTCCACTCTCTGCTTATAAGGGCTGCCCACACACATGGGGCCCCTCCACCTTTAAAGCTGCAGAATGGAGTCTGAGTCCTCACCCTTCAATTCTCTCTGGACTTTGGAATCTGCCCTTTAAAGTCTCATGTGATTAGATCAGGCCCATCTGGATAATCTCCATGTCTTAAGGTCAACTGACTTGGGACTTTAATTACAGCTGAGAAATCCCTTCACAGCACTACCTAGATTAGTGTCTGATTAAATAACCAGGGAACTGGAATCATGAGATGGGGTGGGGCAAGGTGGGGAGAATCTAAAGATTTCTGTCTACCCTGGCTTCTAACTTAACCAACCTGTACCTTCCTTCCCTTTTATAAAAAGTGAGGGTGGGAATTATCCCTAACTCTTTTATTGCTGTAGGAGTTTAAATACCATAATCCATGTAATATGCCTAGCACAGATCCTAGACTGTAGTTGAAATTTAAAATATATTCATTTTGTAATGTACAACAGGATTATTACAATTAGCACTGCTGTACATTATATATGAAAGTTAAGAGGGTAAATCCTGAGTTCTCATCACAAGAAAAATGTATTTTCTTTTTCTTTTATTTTGCCTCTATATGAGATGATGGATGTTCGCTAGACTTGTAATCATTTCATGATGTATGTAAGTCAAATCATTATGCTGTACCCCTTAACCTTATACAATGCGGTATGTCAATTATATCTCAATAAAACCAGAAGAAAATATATATATTCATTTTCTTACAAAAGTATATTCATTTTCACAAATGTCTACATTATTTTTCTATTACTCTAGGAACTTATTGAAAAATCTGTGCAAGAATGAACTTGCCTCCTTTTAATAATTAAAGCTGAGTTTGCTCTCTGAAAAAACTATATTTTGCACGAAAAATAAGGAACTTTTCCATGTAAATTTACATGGAATTCTATGTGGTGTTTTACATATTATTTTCGACATATTTGAAAACTTTGAATGAAGTATTCTAGGTGAATCAAAAAAAAATCAAATAGTCTTATATGCTTTACCATCAATAACAGATTTTCTAGGAAGCTTCACTGCTCCAATTAGTTTTTATTATTTCCTACCTTCATTATAGGGAAACTAATGTTGTGGTATGCATTCTCTTTATACCAGGAACTAATTTGAACTAATTTAATCTCTTTAATACCTCCCTAATTTACTAAAGAATCTTCCTAGTTCTTTGATGTGGAAAGACAAATGATCAACGGCTGTTCTCACCAGAGAGTTCCTAACCTCTGACATGGGCTAAGTGAGTTAATCTATAAAACGGTTGACATTCTGATGGCTAGGTTGAGGGCTTTTAATAGGTAAAATACTTATAAAAGAATGAATCAGATATTTCTGTCTCCAAAAATTACCTCTTTTTCTCATCAGGCCTTTGGTTCCCTAATGATTTTGTCTGTCTTCCACATAAAATGAGAAGACAGATTTCTAACAAGATAACTGTGGTTTTCGGTTATTCCCAGTATTCTTCCAGCATTCTATTTTATGAAATGTGTTTTTCGACCATGAACAATTCATCTATTTATATATTAACAGTGACAAATTCATTTAACTCTATACTTATGGAAAAATATTCAAGTTAATTCACAACAAAAATTCTAATAACTCACGGGGAATCCTTTTTCCCTTTTCTCGTTTTTGTTTTTGTTTTGTTTTGTTTGTAGAAGGACATTTGGTCTACTTCCATCTGTACAGTTTTTAAAAGAATTTTCTATTATTTCATTTGGTCTTCACCACAGCCCCTTTGAGAGGTCAGATGACTGTTATTATCACCTTTTACCAGTGAGGAAATGGGCTTAGGGAGGATAATTGACTTGGTTATTTTCATGTTAGCTGGTAAAAAGCCGAGCTATGTCCTCTGATTTTTCATCCTGTGTTCTTTCCTTGATGCAACACAGCAATTATATTTGAAACATCTCTCAGTTGACAGACTCGCCTTTAGGTGTAAATTATTTAGCCACGTTAAGCTTTGCTAATTTGTTTTAGCTCACTCAATTCTGAGAAACATTAAAAGGTAGGACCCATACTACAGAAAACCTAAGATTTTGTGTATAGATGTGAAATTTAAAAATTCTATTATGAGATATAATTAAAAATGCATTCATTATTATTATCTTCCCATCGTAAATTGCAATAACTGTTCTCTGAATATTCTTTTTTAACTCTAATTTTTACAGTTCTAGTTTTGAAAGCCTCATTTTTCACCCAAAGTCCACAAAGCTATCTTAGCTACAGTAAGTAGTATCATGCTTTTTGGGGGAAAGTGAATAAAAACTAGAGTGACTATATAATTTATCATCCAAGCAAAGGAACTTTTGAGAGTGAAAGAAATACTATTAATAATTATGCTGGAAAAAGAAGTATAAACCATGTTGGGCCCAAGGAAACCAGGATATATGGTCACTCTAATAATAACACCCCGAGCCCCCTGACCTCAAAGTTTCTTTAGTGGTAACAACCTTTATCTTCATTACCCTCCCATTAAGCTGCCTAAATTTAAAACTGGGCTTTGGGCCTTGGGCCTTGTCATCACCCCAAACTGCTTCATTTCCAAAATTTTGAACTCCAAAATTTTCCTTTCCTCCTTCCCTTCCCACTGCCTCACTATTACTGATTCTGCCTTTGGTCCTCCAGTTCCTGGACCACCTCTGTTCTTACAACCCATCTACCAGACTGCAGGCTCATTTGTCTCCAACACAGACATTCCCTATGGGTAGCCATTGCAGTAAAGCTCTCACTGGAAGCCTTGATCTCTTGTACACCATGTCCTTCCAATGAAACCAACTTTTCAGTTCTTCATCCTGGGTATTATCTCTTCCCTTCCTTATCATGAGGCTGTTGGGCATAACCGAAGAAAGTCACAAAACCAAACTCATTTGTTTTGTTTTTGTTTTTCAGATTCATCTTGTCTGTTAGCAACTGGCGCCTCCCCTCTCTTTAACAATCCTTTCATTCATCACTAATTAATGTGTTTTCTTCCATGCCCCTCAGGAATAAATCAGACATAATTTCTGCCTTCCAGGAGAATAAAAATAGTAGGACAGATAGTCATGGGTTCAAAAAGTACAATTAAGAATTATAGATATAAAGATAGCAGTATGTTGGATTATAAAGAAACAACATAAATAAAGAACAGGATGAAACGAGCCAGGAAAGGATTCACAGAGGGTTACTGATTGAACTAGGAGTTGAAAAGTGAATAGGCATCCTCAAGTAGCAAGGAAGTGGGATGAAAGAATATTCCAGGTAGAAAGAGCATCACGATCAAAAGCAGGAAGATATGAAATTGCCTAATGTACTTGGAGGATGGAAAGCACATCTGAATGTCTGACCTGTGCACTTCAGATGAGGCTGGAAAAATGTGGACATTATACAGAAGACAATGGGGGGGCCACTGACTAAACAGGAGAGTGGTGTGGTTGGTTTTACATTATAAACATATCACTTTGGAGGTGAAGTGAAGGATAGACAGGAAGGATGCAAGACTTGAGCCTGCAGTAGCAATGAAGTGACCATTGTAGATGTTTAGGTAAGAGATTCAAGAAGAAATTACCTTGGAAGAGGGAAAACTATCTTGAATGCCCTACACAGTAGTGCCCCATAGTGGATGCCCAAGTAATACTTTGAAGAAAAGATAGTAACTCAAACACGAAGAGAAGGTGGATGTATTGAGTCACTGAGGTGCCCTCCATTCTCACTAAGATCTTATTTTCAGGAAATGCTGGAGAAATAGAAAAAGGAATTATTGTCACCTGCAGACAAATAAGCTTATGAAACCAAGAGCTAGTAAATATTGAGAGGCAGATAGGCTTGAGAAGACTGCTTCTAAACAAAACTAGCTCTTTGGGGCAGAAATAAGACATCTAGTTAGGAATGTCAGTTAGTCTCCTTAAGATGCCAATGGATGCAACAATGTTTTATACACTGAAGCATTTCATAGCTTGGTGTCCAACAGTATTCAGATTTGTGAAGATGTTAGTTTCATTAGTAAATATATTTCCTAATGAACTAACACCTGAGAATTAATCCAACTGGGTTTGATTTATTTGTTACAGTTTCCTAAACCATAACAATTGTCTAGTATAGGTTTTTGATTAGAAAAAATTATAGGGTGGGACTCAGAAAATAATTGTAACTTTATCATTCAGCCCAACCTCTTAATATTTCCTTTCAAAAGAAAATTCCAAATGACTGGGAGAAAGAAGAAGAAATAGAAAACCTACATTCAGTTTCTGAAAGCTCTGCGTGAATGAACCAGAGCAGGGTTAGATCAGCAGTACCTCTGTTGTTTTACTGAAGGGTCTTTTCAGTTGCTTCATCACACACACACACACACACACACACACACACACACACTCTCTCTCTCTCTCTCCCCCTCTCTCTCTCTCTCTCTCTCTCTCTCTCTCTCTGTCTCTTCAGGGAAATTAACAATTTCTGTAGGTGGGTTTTCTTATTCATTTTCCTGCTAATGGGGACAAATTTAGGATGATCTTACAAAATTCTTAGTATTTCACATAGAGTTATTGTATTAGTGTTCAAGTTCCCTTCTAATAGATTTGATCCTCCTGAGACAAACAAAAATTTATAAGCCTAATTAAATGTACATATCTCCCAGCCAAAGTGGAAAACAAAACATCTTTTTTTTCATTTTGTGATTCTCTTATTTGGACCTTTCCTTACAGGGGATAGTTGGCTTCAGAATCAAACCAGCATTTCTAACTGGTGAAACAAAAGAGTGATATTTGAAGTAATCAGTTGTGACAAGCCATACATGATAATTTAGGCAGTTAGGATGTAGAAAAAATGTATCAGGAAAATAAAACAGAATACTTAGAGATACAGAATTGGAAATGCAATTTCCAGATAAAATGAGCTATTTTGCCAAATATTTTTAGAAAATTTTAAAACTTCCTCAAATATAAACTAGAGCCATTTTAAGAATTAATAACCTAAATGAAGATTTGTAATATTAATTTCATGATATTTAGAGAACACTAATGAAATCAGAAATGATTAATAGTTATATTTTGGGTCTTGGAAAAAAGTTACACTCTGAAATTTATTTGAATTGAAATATTTATGAAGAGTATAAAGCTTGCAATGCATAAAATTTAGCTGTAAGATATAGTTGCATATTATAAAACATGAAATATGTAAAAGCATTCAGTCAATTCTAGAAAGAAGATGCATTTGAGAGATATTGCTTTATTTATGAGAAGACTTTACTGTAATAAATTAGAGGATCAATAGTTATTTTGAAGATATGTTATCAGCCTATCACAAAATTTCACATGCTCTGAGTCTCAGTGCAGAGACATTTATTACAAAGGACCCTGAGTCAAACCTACTTGCTGATCTTGGAGAGCCTCCTTGAAAGACAGGAGGCAACTGGGACTCCCTCTGGGGACATAGACCCTGGCAGCAGCCATTTTTGGAAGCTCATTCTAACACAAGGATACTGGCGCTTGCAAGAACCATTTTGGAGTCCTCCCTCTAGCTTATAAGCACTGGGGGTTTACCTGTCAACCAGCAAACTGGCACCAGCCCTGGGACCCCCAGGGCCCCAAAGCCACCTGCATGGGGACCTGGACTCACCCACCAATGTATTGGCACCAGCCCTGGTCCCCCTCAGTCCCCACAGCCAGTTGCCTTGGGACACCGTCCCACCCACCAGTGGGCCAGGAGCCATTGCTTGAGACAGGGCCTGGAAGCCAACCAGGCTATGGACAAACCCCACTCACCAGCACACCTACAGTACTCAGTCCCACCACAACAGAAGGGCCCACAAAGACCACATAGAGGGCACACCAAGAGCATATAGCTCTGATGACCAGAAGGGAGTGTGCTGCTGGGCCCCATAGTACATCTCCTACCTAAGGCCACTCCTCCAAGGTTGGAAAATGTAACTGACCTGCCTAATATATAAAAATAAACACAGAGAATTAGGTAAAATGAGGAAACCGATGGATATGTTCCAAACAAAGGAACAAGACAAAACCTCAGAAACTAGATGAAGCGGAGAAAAGAATCTACCTGATACAGAGTTCAAGGTAATGATCATAAAGATACTCAATGAACCTGGGAGAAGAATGGATAAACACAATGAAAATCTAACAAAGAGTTAGAAAATATAAAGTAGAACCAAACAGAGCTGAAGAATACAATAACTAAAATAAAAAGTACACTAGAAAAAATCAACAGTATTTTACATGATGAAGAGTAACAGATCTGTGAACTGGAGACAGAGTAGTGGAAACCACTTAAACTAAACATAAGAAAAAGAATTAAAAAAAAAATGAAATTAGTTTAAGAGACTTGTAGGGCAGTGTCAAGCATACTAACATTTGCATTAAAGGAGTCCCAGAGGGACAGGAGAGAAAGAAAGGGGTAGAAAACTTATTTGAAGAAATAATAGCTGGAAACTTCCCTGACCTGGGGAACAAAACAGACATTCAGATCCAGGAAGCATAGAGACACCCAAACAAAGTGAAACCAAAGAAATCCAAACCAAGAGATTATAATTAAAATGGCAAAAATTAAAAATAAAGAGAGAATATTAAGACCAGCAAGGGAAAAGCAACAAGTTACATACAAGTGAACTCCTATAAGGCTATCAGCTGAGTTTTCTGCAGAAACTTGTCAGGCCAGAAGAGAGTGGCAAGATATATTCAAAGTGATGAAAGAACAAAAGCTATACCCAAGAATACTCTACATAGCAAGGCTATCATTCGATTTGAAAGAGAGATAAAGAATTTTACAGACGAGCAAAAACTAAGAGTTCAGTACCACCAAATCAGCTTTACAGGAAAGGTTAAAGGGACTTTTCCAATCAAAAAAGAAAAGACCACAACTAGAAATATGAAAATTACAAAAGGAAAAATCTCATTGATCAAGGCAAACATACAATAAATGTAGTAGATCAACCACTTATAAACCTAGTAGAAAAGTTAAAAGTAGCAAAATCATCTATATCCACAATAAGTAATTAAGGGATACACAAAGGGAAAAATGTAAAATAAGATGTCAAAATATTAAATGTTGCTGGTGGGGGCCAGGGAAATAAAAATGCAGGATTGTTAGAATGCATTCAAATCAAAGAAAACATCAGCTTAAATCACACACACACACACACACACACACACTCAGCACACACCCCTCATGGTAACCACAAATCAAAAACCTATTATAGATAAACACAAAAAATAGATAAAGGAATTTAATACTGAACATAACACTAAAGATAGTCATCAAATAACAAAGAAGAGAGAAGAAGAAAGGAACAAAAAAGACAAAACAACCAGAAAAATGTCAACAAAATGACAAAAGTATATACCTATCAATAATTACTTTAAATGTAAATGGACTAAATGCTCGTATCAAAAGACATAGAGTGACTGAATCAATACAAAAACAAGATCATATATATGTTGCCTACAAGAGACTCACTTCAGATTTAAAGACTCACATAGACTGAAAGTGAGGGGATGGGAAAAGTTACTCTGTGCAAATGGAAATCAAAAGAAAGCTAGGGTACCAATAATATATCAGTGAAAAAAGACTTAAAAATAAAGACTGTAATAGGAGACAAAAAAGGACATTATCTAGTGATAAAGGGATCAATCCAACAAGAAGATATAACAATTGTAAATGCATATGAACCTGACACAGGAACGCCTAAATACATAAAGCAAATATTAACAGATATAAAGGATAATTTGACAGTAACACAATAATAGTAGGGGATTTAACACCACACGTACATCAATGGAGTGATCATCTAGACAGAAGATCAATACAGAAGCACTAGCCTTAAATAACATATTAGACAACTTGAACTTAATAGATATATGTGGAACACTCTATCCAAATGCAGCAGAATACAGATTATTTTCAGTTGCACATGGAACGTTCTCTAGGATAGATCACATGCTAGGCCACAAAACAAGTCTCAGTAAATTTAAGAAAATTGAAATCATTTCCTACCACAATGATATGAGACTAGAAATCAACTATAAGAAAAAAAAAGCTGCAAAAAACACAAATGTGTGGAGGCTAAACAATATGTTAATAAGCAACAAATTGCTCATTGAAGAAATCAAAGAGGAAATAAAAACATACATGAGACAAATGAAAATGGAAACACAATGGTCCAAAATCTATAGGATGCAACAAAGCAGTTCCAAGAGGGAAGTTTATAGCAATACAAACGTACCTCAGGAAACAAGAAAAATCTCAAATGAACAACTTACTCTTACACCTAAAAGCACTAGGAAAAGAAGAACAAAGAAAATCCAAACTTAGGAGAAGCAAAGAAATCATAAAGATAAGAATGGAAAAAAACAAAATAGACACTACAAAAATAGTAGAAAAGATTAGGGACACTAAGAGCCAGTTCTTTGAAAAAAATAAACAAAATTGATAAAACTTTAGCCAGACTCATCAAGAGAAAAGGAGAGAAAACTCAAATAAACAAAATCAGAAATGAAAGAGAAGTTACAACTGACACCAAAGAAATACAAAGGATGATAAGAGATTTCTATAAACAATTATATGCCAATAAAATGGACAACCTAGAGGAAATGGATAAATTCCTGGAAATGAACAATCTCCCAAGACTGAACTGGAGAGAAACAAAAAATGTAACAGATAAATTACCAGTAACAGAATTGAATCAATAATAAAAATTCCCAGCAAACAAAACTTCAGGAACAGATGGCTTCATGAGTGAATTCCAACAAATATTTAAAGAAGAGTTAACACCTATCCATCTCAAAAAATTGCAAAAAATTGAATAAGAAGGAATGTTCCAACTCATCCTATGAGGCCAGCATTACCCTGATACCAAAACCAGACAAAAACACCACAAGAAAAAAGGAAAATTACAGGCCAATACCACTGAAGAACATAGATGCAAAAATTCTCAACATTTTCAAACCAAATTCAAGAATACATTAGGGCTTCCCTGGTGGTGCAGTGGTTGAGAGTCTGCCTGCTGATGCAGGGGACGCGGGCTCGTGCCCCTGTCTGGGAAGATCCCACATGCCGTGGAGCAGCTGGGCCCGTGAGCCATGGCTGCTGAGCCTGTGCGTCCGGAGCCTGTGCTCTGCAATGGGAGAGGCCACAACAGTGAGAGGCCTGCATACCGAAAAAAAAAAAGAAAAAAAAGGAACACATTAAGAGGATCATACATCATGATCTAGTGGGATTTATCCCAAAGATGAAAGTATGGTTCAATATATAAAAATCAATCAGTGAGATACACATTAACAAATTGAAGAATAAAAATAATGTGATTATCTCACTAGATGCAGGAAAAGCTTTTGATAAAATTCAACATTGATTTATGATAAGAACTTTCAACAAAATGGGTATTGAGGGAATATACATCAACATAATAAAGGCCATATATGAAAACCCACAGCCAACATTATACTCAATGGTGAAAAACGGAAAGCATTTCCTGTGAGATCAGGAGCAAAACTAGTATGCTCACTCTCACCACTTTTTTTCAACAGAGTGTTGAAAATCCTAGCCACAGCAATCAGACAAGAAAAGAGGATAAAAGGAATCCAAATTGGAAAGAAAGAGGTAAAACTGTTACTGTTTACAGATGACATGATACTATATATAGAAAATCCTAAAGATGCCACCAAAAAACTATTAGAACTAGTAAATGAATTCAGTAAAGTTGCAGAATACAAAATTAATATGCAAAAATCTGTTGCATTTCTATACACTAAAAATGGACTATCAGAAAGAGAAATTAAGAAAACTATCCCACTTATAATTGCATCCAAAAAAATAAAATACCTAGGAATAAATCCAACCAAGGAGGTAAAATATTTGTACTCAGAAAACTATAAACATTGATGAAAGAAATTGAATGCAACACAAACAGATTTAAAGATACACCTTGCTTATGGATTGTAAGAATATTACATATTAAATATTAATGCTATTAACATTTAATAATATTAATTAAAGTTACCGTACTCCCCAAAACAATCCACAGATTAAACCAATCCCTATCAAAATACCAATGCATTTTTTAAAAAAAGAACAAATAATTCTAAAATTTGTTCAGAAACACTAAAGACTTTGAATAGCCAAAGCAATCTTGGAAAGAAGAAAGCTAGGGGTATTATGCTCCTTGATTTCAAACTGCACTACAAAGCTACAATAATCAAAGCAGTATGGGACTGACACAAAACCAGATACATAGTTCAATGGAAGAGAATATACAGTCCAAAAATGAACCCACAGTTATAAGGTCAATTAATCTATGATAATGGAGGCAAGAAATACAATGGGAAAAATAACAGCCTTTTCAGTAAATGGTGTGGGGAAAACTGGACAGCCACACACAGAAGAATCAGACTGGACTACTTTTCTCACATTATATACAAGAATACACTCAAAATGAATTAAAGACCGAAATGTAAAACCTGAAACCATAAAACTCCTAGAAGGAAACATATGCAGTACACTTTTTGACATCAATTTTAGCAATGTTCCTTTGGATATGTCTCCTCAAGCAAGGGAAAAAATAAATAAATAAATAAACAAATGGGACTAGATCAAACTGAAAAGCTTTTGTACAGCAAATGAAACTATCAGTAAAATGAAAAGGCAGCCTACTGAATGGGAGAAGATATTTGCAAATGATATATCTGATGAGTTAATATCTAAAATATACAAATAATTCATACAACCCAACATCAAAAACCAAACAACACAAAAAAATTGGGCAGAGAATCTGAATAGACATTTTTCCAAAGAAAAATACATAGAAAAAATAGATAGAATACATAGAAATGACCAACAGGCATGTGAAAGGATGCTCAACATCACTGGTCATCAGAGAAATGCAAATCAAAACCACAGAGATACCATTTCACCCATGTCTGAATGACTACCATCAAAAAGACATCAAATAACAAGGCAAGGGTTGTGGAGAAAAGAGAACCCTCATGCACTGTTTGTGGACTTGTAAATTGGTGCAGCTGTTATAGCAAACAGTATGGATGTTCCTCAAAAAATTAATAAAGAACTGCCATATGTTCCAGCAATTTCATTTCTGGATATTTATACAAAGAAAACAAAAACACTAAGTCAAAAAACTGTATGTACTCCAATGTTCGTTGCACCATTCTTTACAACAGCCAAGGTATGGAAGCAACCTAAGTGTCCATTGATAGAGGAATGGATAAAGAAGACATGGTACATATATACAGTAGAATAGTACTCAGCCATTAAGCAAAATGAAATCTTTCCATTTGTGACAACATGGATGGATCTAGAAGGCATTATTCTAAGTGAAATAAATCAGACATAGAATGACATATACCACATAATCTCACTTATATGTGGAATCTAAAAACCTAATCAGACAGACAAAACAAGACTCATAGATACAGATAAAAAACGGGTGATTGCCAGAAGAAAGGGGTTGTGGAGATAGGCGAAATACATGAAGGAGATTAAAAGATATAAACCTACATTTACATAATAAATAAGTCTCAAGGATGTAATATGCAAGATAAAGAATATGGTCTATAATATTGTAATAATTTATTTAGGGACAGATGGTTACTAGATTTATTGTGGTGATTATTTCATAATACATATAACTGTAATACTATTATGTAGTACACCTGAAACTAACATAATATTGTACTTCAACTGTATTTCAATAAAAAATAGCATAACAGAAAGAGCAAAAAAAGAACTTAGGTGACTTTTTTCCCAGTTCTATCACAATATTTACTTTCTTAACTTTCTACATTCCTTTTGAGTCAATTTAAGCAGTATATAGTTTACTCAAAATTAATATTTCATTAATATTTCAATTTTATTATTATCAAATAGTTTAATTATTTTTCTACATCCAGGTTAGTCAAATAGAGTCCATTTTACTTTTTTTAGAGAACCAAATTATAAAATTATTTATTAATTTGGACAGTTTATGGTTTTAATTTATTAATTTTTATTATTACTTAATTCTTTCTCAGTGCTTCTTAAATTTAAATTCTTAAATTCAGTTGAATGCTGAATATAGTTTTTCCTAAACTGCTCAGAAAAGCATTACACTGAGACGTTAATAAGTATACTATGAAAACAATTTTCTCTGATGAAATAGTATGGGAAACAATGAACACTATATTTCCTCTTAGAGCTTTACAATGCTCATTATCATGTTAAAGACACTGAGGAATTCTCAAGTTAAGAAATGTATAGCATTTTTAAAACAGCATTCTCAAAATAATTTTTATGCCAGAAACACTTTCTATAGTATAGTATAGAACATAATAGTATAGTATGGTATGGTATATATACTTTCCATAGTTTAGTATAGTTTCTGCAGTAGAGTATACTTTCTATAGCATACTACTAACATTTTGTGACATGGTGGTATGCAGGACACCAGTTTGGGAAATTCTAGCCTCAGGTCTTTCAATAAGGTCATTTAATTTTAAGTTGATTATTACAACTAATAGCATTCGTACTACATTTTTGGTCTAATTCTGTGCCATTGGCTACTTTAAAGCTTTTAAGAACATAACCAAATTCTTCACTTGGAGTTATTATCAACTCCACGAATAAAATTTTCCCGTCTATTCCACTTCTCCCTCCCTATATCTGAAGTTGTAATATGTGATTCTAGACCTATTTCTTTTTACAATTAATTGTTCTATATTATTAATCCTCTACTTCAATAATTTTTACTATTTTGTACTTGTGCATACCCTTTTGCTTGCTTGGATGAGAAATGAACATTTTAAATCACACTTGTGAAAGTTTGGGGAATCCAGAGAGATATCAGAGAATGGAGGTTAGACTTTGTCAAAATACCTCTACTCGGTTGCCAGACAGTTAGTACTAGGGAATGAGATGAGGAAGAGGCTGGAACAGCCAGTGGTTGTGACCGAGGGGGTCTAGGGATTGACCACTTAAATGTCACTTGGCTTTACCTCTTAAAGTGAAGTGTGAGCAAAAGGCTATCTCCCCATCCACAGCACAGACTTGTCAATGGGTATTTGCTCTGAACATAGAGGCAACGCTTAGAAATTCCAGTTAGGAATGCATACTATGGATACTACATTACAGGCCGAAACTCAATCAACAAGCTGCTGTCATTTCAAGGTAAGCCACTCACCCCTTGCTTTTTCCCACGTTACACAAGATTCAACAAGAACTTATGCATTCTCGGATAAAGTTCCACCAATGCTGGGCCCCATTGAGAGGAGGACAGAGCTATTCCAAAAGGAATGACCAAATTGCCCTGTTCCCAGGCTGATGTTTCCAGTTCTTGGGTAAAGATTCTTTTCTATCTCCAGATAGTTTTCTACGTAGAGGGAGACATGCTGGGGAGCCTGCCCCAAGACAGAGACCCACCGTACCTAGGTTTAAGACTATATGTCATCATGGCTCATGGGGGGAAAGTTGGGAGTAAATTTTCTTTCCCAGTCTGTGAAGACTTTCTAGGGGAAAAAATAGGGCAAGATAATTTATTCACATTAATTTTTAAATTAATACACTTAATGTTTTATATTAGAAATTTTCTGTTTCTCTTACTGAATTTGCTTTATGATCTGACAATAATCTATGATTAAGCCTAAGGAGCCTAACCCAGACCTGGCATACAGAAAGCCCTCAATAAATTGTTGACTGATTTTCTAGACTCTCTCAAAGTCTACTTTCTGGAGAATTAATTGTTAAAAGTTTGATGTCAACTTTGCATTTTGTGAAACTGAGAATCTGTGGGATGTGTGATCCACAAGACTCAAGTTTCGCTCCACAGGGATATGGCTAACCATCAAGTTCTATTAGGAGCTTGTACCAAATTAGACTATTATATCCAAATGGAGGCTTAATGGGGCATTTCCATACCCCACATCCCTCTTCTCTTGACATCACGTCAATACAAATCTTCCTATATTCTTTCCTTAACTCAGTTAGGCCCTGGGCTGACATTAGCATAATTGACCTAGAAATTATAGATAATAGAAGCAAGAAAGGTTTTAACAGGCAAGACAGCATTATTTAGTCTTTTTCTATAATGCCCTTTTTATTACTGTTATTTCACTCTCTTTATTCTATTTACCACCCCTTGTTGAAACACTGAGGTTTAGTGAGACTGCTAGGAAGCCCCTTTTCCCTCAAAGACAAGCCTTCTTAAAATGTCATCATTCCTCACAATAACCTTCAAGGTCAGTTACTTAATAATTTTAATGTTGCAAAGAGAAAGGGGAGCCTCTAGGTTAAATGGCCTTCCCCAGACAAATCAGGAGGACAGCTGTGGTCAGAATTCTTGTTCTTTGGGCTCCCAGCTAATTCAACTGGAAAACAATGCATCCCTCTGGCTGGGATTTCTACCAGGACAACTCAGAAGGTATAATATAGTGTTTTGATTGTGGGCCTGTATTTTAACTATAATAAATATTAAACCACTCCGCTCCAGTAGGACTTGAACCTAGATACACCACAGATTGGGACTTGAACCCACGATCTCTGACTTAAGAGGGGACTCAAACCCACAGTCTTTTAATTGAAACCACTCACCTGCTATCAGGACTTACTGAAGTTCAGGTTCTTTTGTCTCAATGCAGAAAGAATTCAGCATGAGGCAAAGTGGGAGGCAAAGAATGAGTTTATTAGAATAGGAGGCTTGTGAGAGAGAAAGCAGGCCAGCGAGGGAGCATAGCACTGAGAACAAAGAGGGCTACATTTTTATAATCAAAGAAAAAGTGGGGAGAGGAGACGACCACCTTCTTCCTCATTCTTGGTTAGACGTCAAGGCTTACATCATTAGTTCCTCCTTTGGCCCTGTATGGTCTAACTGGGACTGTCATGGTGCTATTTAAATCATATGTATATTAACAAAAGGGTGTTAACATATACTAAAATATGGTAATTCGTCTCAGGTTTCGGTATAATGTCCCTTTTCACCTAGTTTCTTTCCCCTTTCACCTATATTTCTGTCTTGGCTACACGCAGAAATATTACTCTCCAAAGACCATTAACTCCCTGACTTCATGTCACAAGATTCAGACCCCATGTCTATTGTCTTGTGTTTTAACTACCAGGGTTTGTGGCTTGAGTGTGCCTAGCGCTTGAATGTACCTGGTCTTCCTTCAACGTAGTGTAGATTGTTGCTAGGTTACTGGATTCTTTTCTTGAGTGGTCATTAGCCTACAACAGTCTCCCAAACTCCCTTAAAATTCCCTTTCTGTCTTTGATTCCCTACTGGGATTTCTAAACTAACTTTTTAATTATCCTACTCTATCCCTATCAAATAGGCATGCTTATCCATTTTAGGTGACCAATCACTGGGCCTTGGTCTTTCAACTTAGCTACTAAGGTTTACATCAGGATTGAACCCAGGGCACTGCGTGAAATTACAATAATAAGAACATTTTGTCTGGAAGCTTTCAATCAGCATTAATGTGGAAAACTCAAAAAGTACACTTCTTGCCATATGTGGAGCAGAATAACCTAGTTAATGAACATGGAGCCTGTTCTTCTGGCACATAAGCACCTTTGGCCATAGTCCCAACAAATCTTTGCAACTATCCAAGATCAGGTTTTGTCAACACTTGCATGGAAGTCACCCAGAGAACACCCCAGGTGTGGCAGGAGATATGTTGATGATTCAGTAGTTGACATTCTCCCTTCTGAGTCAATAATTAACCCCAGCATGCTATTATTGGCGTTCTGAAGACTTCTGTAATTTGCATGGCTTAAAAATTAGACTCAGTAGAAAATATTGGTGGTAAAAGTAGTCAAGAGGAAACAACGAACCTGGGTATAACTACATTTCAGAATTAATTGACTACATAAGTTCTGTCAAGTTCTTCAGGATTTTCTGTAGAGAACTTTTTTGCTTAATTTAACCATAAGATTATAATTTCCTAATAAAAATTACTGTGGATATGACAGCTGTGAATTAGCATCTTGACAGTGTTGTGGGAATAGTTTTCTCATGCCGGAGAATTGCTTCAGTTTCCCCCCAAAAAAGATGGCCATGAGTGAGTTGTTTGCAGTTGGGCAATGAGGCTACAGAAACCCTTCTTTTCATGGAAAGGTACATATTTGAAGAAACAGTAGCTGAAATATTTATGCCTTTTTACTGTAGCCTTTTTCACTTATTTTCAGAATGTTGATGCTTAAGTTTCATAATTATACCTTCCCTTTACTGAACCATAAATTCTTGATGTTTAGGACCAATAGTCTCACCACTCTTCTTACATAAAGGATGAACAAGGCAGCCATGTTGAGTAACAACAGTAAATACAGCCTGGATTTCTTCCTGGTTCACTGTCCAGATGATACATCCTAGGCTAACATGTTCATGATGGTAAAATTTTCAAGCAGGTGAAGAAAATTACTTTCAATAAATATTTCTGAGGAAAAGATATTAACCTAAAAGAAGGGTGAGGGGGTGTAACTGATCCAGACATATTGGTCCTACTAAGGAATATTTTTTGATGAAAGGCCACTAGAATTTGACACAGCTGGGAAACTGCTAAATTAAGAGGCCACTTAGAAATCAAAATAGTAAATGTATAAATATTAAAACTACTCTTATAAGCTCAATAATTTTTTTAAAAAATTTCAGCTCTACTGAGGAATAACTGACATACAAAATTGTAAGATATTTAAAGTGTACAGTGTGGCGAATTGATGTGCATATACATTGTGAAAAGATTCCCCCCATCAAGTTATTTAACACACCCATTCCCTCACATTATTTATCTTCTTTGTTTTTTGGTGGAACCATTTAAAGTCTACTCTCTTAACAAATTGCAACTACACAACACAGTGCTATCAACCATTGTCACAGTGTTTTACTTTAGATATTTGATCCTTAGACCTTATTCATCTCATAGCTGAAAGTTTGTACACTTTCACCAACCTCTTTCTATTTTCCCAGCCCCAGTCCCTGGAAACTAGTTTTCTACTCTCTGTTTCTATGAGTTTAACTTCCCGTTTTGTTTTTTTTTTGTATTCCACATATAGGTGATATCATACTTGTCTTTGTCTGTCTGGCTTATTCACTTAGCGTAATGCCCTCAAGGTTCATCCAAGTTTTCACAAACAGCAAGGATTTCCTTCTTTTTAAAGGCTGAATAGTATTCCATTGTGTTTGTGTGTGAGTGTGTATATATTCTTTATACATTCATGTATCTATGGACACTTAGGTTGTTTCCACATCTTGCCTATTATAAGTAAGTAAGGTTGTTTCCACATCTTGCAGTGAACATGGGAATGCAGCTATCTCTTCAATATCCTGTTTTCATTTCCTTTGAGTAGGTACCCAGAAATGGGACAGTTGGATCATATAATAGTATTATTTTTAATTTTTGGGAAACCATCATACTGTTTTCCATAGTCGCTACACATTACCACTAACAGTGCACAAGTGTTCCCTTTTCTCCACATCCTCGCTAACTCTTGTTATCTCTTATCTTTTTGACAATAGCCATTCTAACAGGTGTGAAGTGATATGCTTTTGATTTTCATTTCTCTGATGATTAGAGATATGGAGCATCTTTTTATGTACCTATTGACCATTTGTATATCTTCCTTGGAAAAATGTTTTTTCAGTTGTTCTGGCCATTTTTTAAATAGATTGTTTTTGCTTTTTTTGCTATTAAGTTGTATGAGTCCTTTGTATATTGTGGATGTTAACCCCTTATCAGATATGTAGTTTGCAAATATTTTTTCCCATTCCATGGTTGCCTTTTCATTTTGTTGATGGTTTCCTTTGCTATGCAGAAGCCTTTTAGTTTGATGTAGTTCCACTTATTTATTTTGCTTTTTTGTTTTGTCTTTGCTTCTGGTGTCAAATCCCCCCAAACTATTGTCAAGACCAATATCAAGGAGCTTATCCTTTGTATTTTCTTCTAAGAGTTTTATGGTTTCAGGTCCGATGTTCAAGCCTTTATCTATTTTGAGTTGATTTTTGTATATGGTATAGGATAGGGGTCCAGTTCCATTCTCTTACATGTGGCTGTACAGTTTTCCCAACACCATTTCCTGAAGACACTACCTTTCCCCCATTGTATATTCTTGCTTCTTTGTCATACACTAATTGACCATATATGAGTAGGTTTATTTCTGGACTCTATTCTGTTCCATTGATCTATGTGTCTGTTTTTGTGCCAGTATCATACCATTTTGATTCCTATAACTTTTTAATATAGTTTGAAATCAGAAAGTGTGATACCTCCAGCCTTGTTCTTCTTTCACAAGATTGCTTTGGCTATTCAGAGTCTTTTGTGGTTCCATATAAATTTTAAGATTGTTTGTTCCGTGAAAAATGCCATTGGAATTTTCATAGGAATTGCATTGAAAATGTAGATTGCTTTGGATAGTATGGACTTTTTCACAATATCAAGTCCTCCAGTCCATGAGTATGGAATATCTTTCTATTTATTTGTGTCTTCTTTAAGTTCTTTAATTATTTTCTTATACTTTTCAGTGTACAAATCTTTTATCTTCTTAGGCAAATTTATTCCCTGGTATTTTATTTTTTCTGATACAATTGCACATGGGATTTTTTTCTCAATTTCTCTTTCTGATAGTTTGTTGCTAGTGCATAGAAATGCAATTTATTTTTATATATTGACTTTGTATTCTGCAACTTTACTGAATTTATTAGTATTAGTTTATTTGTTTATTGGTTCTAACAGCTTTTTGGTGGAGTCTTAGGGGTTTTACATATAATAGAACATCATCTGCAAATAGAGGTAGTTTTACTTCTTTTCCAATTTGGATGAATTTTATTTTCTTTATCTTGCTTAATTGCTCTAATTAATTGTCTAATTCCAGTAGTATGTTAAATAAAAGTTATGACAGTGGGTATCCTTATCTTCTTTCTAATCTTAGATTGCAACATTAAGTATGATGTTAGCTGTGGGCATGTCACATATAGACTTATGTTGAGGTATGTTCCCTCTGTTCATATTTTGTTGAGAGTTTTTATCATGATTGGATGTTGAATTTTATTAAATGCTCTTTCTGCACATATTGAGAAAATCAGATGATTTTTATCCTTTATTTTGTTTTTTTAAAATATTTATTTATTTTTCTGGCTGTGTCAGTTCTTAGTTGCAGCACGAGGGATCTTGGTTGAGTCACATGGGATCTTTCGTTGTGGTGTGCGGGCTTCTCTCTAGTTGTGGAGCATGGGATCTAGGGTGCGTGGGCTCTGTAGTTTGTGGCACGTGGGCTCTCTAATTGAAGCACATGAGCTCAGTACTTGTGGCACATGGGCTTAGTTGCCCCGCAGCATGTGGGATCTTAGTTACCTGACCAGGGATCAAACCCACGTCCCCTGCATTGGAAGGTGGATTCTTTACCACTGGACCACCAGGGAAGTCCCTATCCTTTATTTTGGATGTGGTGTATCACATTGGTTGTGGGTGTTACATCTACATCATCCTTGCATTCCTGGAATAAATCTTTCTCGATCATGGTGTGTGATTCTTTTAACGTACTGTTGAATTTGGTTTGCTAATATGTTGTTGAAAAGTTTTACGTCCATGTTTATCAGGGATATTGGCCTGTAATTTTCTTTCTTGGGCACTAGATGTTGGGTCCAAACCCTTTGCTCCTCAGGGAGAAGCTGGGAGTCATTAATTTCCTCCCAATTGTATGTCATGGCGCCAGTGGTGGGGATTATGGTGTGCCAGTGGTGGGGATTATGGTGTGCCAGTGGTGGGGATTATGGTGAGATTGTGTCTCAGACTTTCCTATGCATTTTGATATGGATATATCCTTATTAACCTGATGTGTAAAAGTCACTCAGCTAGTTTCCGGATTTCTTTCAGAAGCAATTGCTCCATGTGTAGTCATAGACTGGGTACATCCATGGGAGGAGGATGTGAGTCCAGGAGTCTCCTACATTACCATCTTGTACCTGAACTCAATAATTTGTTTTAAAAAAACATTTAAGTTCAGAGCTGGAAGGGGTCTTAGAGATTACTTAGTTCATACTTGAAGTTTAAAATAGGAAAAAGATCTATATGTCTGCCTTTCCTCATAGATATTCCCTGGGAAACCATGAAGAGGAAAATAGGACACTGTATATTCCTGACAACCTAAGCAAAATGGGGCAGTGAAGATTTGTTCAGAGATCATAGCCTCTCAGTGGTCAGGCCCTCTTCCAATTCTAAGGCTTTCTCTTAGAGTTTTCCACTGTGACATCCGTTCCCAGATTATGCTTATCTGAATATTTTACAACCTGCCTCCCCTGAAATGTGTCTGCTTTAGCTCCCCTTTCCCTCACTACTGGATAGTAGATTGGCTAATCTAATAGACTCACTATGAAAAAAATCTATTAATTGTTAATACTAACATAATATGCTATCTCCTTAAGGTTACATTTTAACAACTGCTATCCATGCCTTAACCCACTGCCTTTTTAATTACTTAAAAAATAAAAATGGAAAAAGTCTTACTCATATCCCTTTGGTGACGTGGCTGAGGAGGGAATGGGTAATGACTAGTGATAATATGAAGGGCTCATATTTTATGTCTATATTTTTGGAAAAGTAAATCGAAAAAAACATGGGGTATTCATTTAAAACAACCTTTTTCAGAAGCCACGGTATATATGTTGTTCTTCCTTTTTTTTTTTAAGCAAGAGAATTAGGAGGTGGAGTAGTAAAAGTGGGAAGGAGTAAGAAGAAGCATTAGAAAAGAAGTATTGAATAAGAATGAGGAGCACTGTCATTAGGAAAGGACAAAATAATTATATATAGTAGAAGCAGAATGCTGTTCTTGTCAAATGAGAAGGAACATATACATGCTTGCCTGAAATTAAGAGACCTAGTAGTTAAAATTAGTAAAATATTCTTGAGAAAAAATAACCACCTCTGAAATTATGCTGGTAATTTAGTGTTATTTTATGCGTTATTCGTGGTAAGCTAGAAAAATAATTTTGGCCTAGGAAGGGACTCTTTAAAAAGTGATTCATGTAAGTCCCTTGATTTATAAATGTAGAAACTGAAGCACAGAGAATTTTCTTTTTTATGTCTTTATTGGAGTATAATTGCTTTACAATGGTGTGTTAGTTTCTGCTTTATAACAAAGTGAATCAGTTATACCTATACATATGTTCCCATATCTCTTCCCTCTTGCGTCTCCCTCCCTCCCACCCTCCCTATCCCACCCCTCGAGGCGGTCACAAAGCACCAAGCTGATCTAAGCACAGAGAAGTTAAATAACTTGCTTAAGATCAAACAGTAATAGAATTGACATGTGAATAAATAAATAGCTCCTAATCTAATGCTCAGTGATAGGCTGGGTAATGACCGCCCAAAGATGTCCACATCATAATCCCCAGAACCTATGAATACGTCACCTTAAATGTAAAAAAATAAGACTGTACAGATGTGATGAAGTTAAAGATTATGAGATGGGAAGATTACCCTGGTTTATCTGGGTAGATCCAATGTAATCACAAGGGTCCTTATAAGAGAAAAACAGAGGGGTCAGATGCAGAAAAGAGATGTGACTATGCAAGCAAAGCTCAGAGTGATGTGCTTTGAAAATGGAGGAAGGGGCCACAGCCAAGGAATGCAAGCGGCCTTGAGAACCTGGAAAAGGTGAGTAAATCTGTAGAGCTTCCAGCAGGAATGAAGCCCTGCCAACACCTTGATTTTAGTCTATAAAACCCATTTCAGATTTCCGACCTCTAGAAATGTAAGATAATAAACTTGTGTTGTTTCCAGCCACCAGGGTCATGTGAATTCGCTATAGCAGCAATAGGAAATTAATAATAGGAAACTAATGCTCTTTCCATTTAAACAGCTTACTTCCCTTCTTTAAAATAATCATGAGTGTTACTGAAAGGAACAGAGAAATCCGGAACTTTACTGAAAATTCAAGTTTCAGTAAACTGAACCTGTGATGCAGGTTAGATGGACCGACTTGCTAGTTTCCCACAGGCTAATAACATATGAAATAAACTCACTATTTTAAATTTAAAAACAACAACCACAAAGTTTAAAACAATTTCCAAAATATGATAAAAGGATTTTAAAATAAAATGAAACAACTACTCTGTTGGAAATCATTCATTTGCAAGAAAACTAACTCTGGCTAGCTTAAATAAAATGGAAACTAGAGGCTGGTAGGGAAGCCAAACTATAGGAGGAACAAGGAATCTTGCAAGAATCATGGTGACCACTTTATCTTTCTGTCTCATTCTGCATAGTCTTTTTGTTCTTCCTTGTTTTGTGCACAGGCTTACCTGCAACCTACCTTTTCTCATGCCAGGTGATCATGGCCACCCAATTTGGCTTTTTCTTATATCCCCATTGGAGTCTAACAGACACTGACTGAAGTGACTTTTTCAAATCTGATCTTCAAGGAGAGGAAAATCTGATTGATCCAGTTGGATCAGATACCCACCACTGTCCAATCATCTGGGACTGGTTGAGTCCCATGTGACCAGTCATGGGACTGTAGGGTTCCATGTTCCTGCTCATTAGAGGCTGCACAAGCGCACGATCAGAAAAGGGGAATATGCAGGACAGACCAAGTGACCAGTACGTCAATCATATCTCTAAACATGTAGGATGGAGCTGGATTCAGACAGAAAGTTATAACATTCACCACTAGCATTGTTTTTAAAAGAGGAAATATATGCATTAACATTTTCATTAAATAGGTAAAAACATTCACAATCAAACAAAGCAATATAAAACAAAACACATCAGTTAAAGAAAACAGACAAAATTTAGAATCAATCTCTTAAAGTATACACTCAAAATTTTTATGGAATGAAGCAAATGAAAAGATAAACCCTCATTAAGTCAAGTGAAGAAAGAGTGGAGGTCCACAGAAGTAAATAACACTATAAATAAGCAATAAAATAAAACCACAGATACCCAAAACAATTAGAAAAGCAAGAGAGTACCATGTACAACATATGGAAAAAGGTGAATATTATTTAGAAAATGGCAAACTATTACTCCAATTGAAATAGAAAACCAGTAATTCAGAATTTTTAAAATAATAACTCTCTTTCCATACTTTTTCTTGTCTGCTACCAAGTAGACAAAAAATACCTAGTAATATCTTTTGATGAAAGGCCACTGTGATTTGACAGAACACACTCGATATTATCATTAGCCATTATCTATCCCCTATTCATTCACTTCCACCTCACAAAATAAGAAAGCCTTACTTAGCCAATGATTTGTTTAAGCCTTCTAATGAAATGCTGTTTTCATAAACTAACTACTATAGGAATTATTGGAATTTGCATCCACATTTTTCCTTTCCTTGAAGTTATTGCTCTTCTGAAATTTTAATGTCTTAAACTTAAACCAGATAAGGTTCCCTGGTACAACAATATTGGAAACTGGACTGGAGAGAAATCCTTGAACAAATACAAGAAAGATGGAAGAAATAACCTGGTTACAAGATTAACCTTTTTAAGGTCAGCTAGGAAGCAGAGTAAAGGGACTGGAGATCTCAGATGAGATGTAGACATTCACAATGATCGAATCCCTTGAGAGGCGCCTGATATCCACGTGCCAGACAGCAGGTAGAACATGAGGTCAGATACAAGGTAGGCATTATCCTTGCACGCAATGTGTGCTGGGAAGTGTGGAGGGGGGCACGCTATCCAGGTGGTAGATTGCAGGTCAGACACGACGTAGCTACTGCTCTCCTGTGATGTCCATCTCCTAGCAATAATCAAACCTGTGTGGAGAGTAAAGGAAACAAGGTCTAACTCTTTTCTTCCCTCTTAAAGAAACCTGCTGAAGCTATTAATGTATTTCCTGCTTTTCAGGATTGATTTAGGAAGTGAAATGAGGCCACTGAAAAGCAAAGAATGACTTTCACAACTAGCTCTTCTTTTCAGAAACTGAGATCCTTCCTTCTGAGATATTCCTCTTAATTCCATACCGTGAACATCACAGCAACTGAAGAAATCAAGAGTACTTAAAAGATTGTCAGAGATTAAATATAGGATATATGTGGCGATCTCGTACAGGAAAGAGAACAAGTTTATTTTAAGTGGATATTTTTTAAAATTCAGTAGTTCTTTTAGTCCCTTTGCTAATACACCCCATTCCCATTAACAGGAATTAACCCAACTGTAAAAATTAGCAAGAGCCAAGGTTGACATATTTCTTTGGCTTTCTCCAGTACCTATTTTCTATACTTCCATTACCTTAACTCTGAATTTGGTCTGAAAATACATTGCAATTAACGTCTAACATGATGCAGCTTATGATGTGGTTATAGATTCTTCAGGGAACAGAATTAAACCATCAAACCCAGGTTCTAAGTCCAGGGTGAAAGGTTAATGGATTTACTAAAATGCTAAACAAATTCAAAGTAGTATCCCTTAGAGAGAGAGAGAGAGAGAGATGAGGAAAAACATCAAATGCTTGTCTGGACAAATCCATTCTGAAAATATTCTAAATAATGTCAAAGGAGCTACATTAAAAATTATCAAGGCTAAACAACCAAATAATGATGAATCCTTTGTTACTGTCTTCCACTGAGGATTTCCTAGCAAATTCTAGATTTTATCTTGTTTCTTGGAAGGCACAGAATAGTAAGTCAACACCAAATGTTAGCTACATTTAGCAGATGGTAGAGAGGAGATTCTGCAGAAAAGTTGATATGCTCAGCTTCTCACATCAGTAGTAGAAGGCGGAATAATATTCAGAACCTGGGAATCCAACTACATGACTCATTACGTGGACTACCCTTTCAATCTGAGAATTAAAAATATTGTATTGCAGTTGAGTACAAAAAAGTTATATTTCTTCAGAAAATCTGGGTTTAGTTGGAGATGGTATAGTAGGTTACATTATTGTTTAAAAATATTCATCCTCTTCACTACCTCTGTAGGAGGAGTATTCTTCCCTGTCTTCAGACTTAGGGCATGCCATGCAACTTGCTTTGACCAATGAGCTGTTGGCAGATCTGATGTCAGCAAGAGCTTGAAATGTGTTTCTGCAATTATCTTCCTGTGCCTCTGTGATTCTCATAAAAAGAGATTTCTCTGTGTATCTCTTTGTCCCAGAATAAAGACAAGTGGAACCAACTAAAGCCAAGCTTACAGCTCAAAGCAGAGCCATCCAGCTGAGCCTAGATCTGCCAACTACCACCAACAAGCAGACCCATAAAAAATAAGCACTATTGTTGAATGGCACTGAGATATTATGTTTGCACAGTAAAAACTGACCAAACGTGAGAATTGTATGGTCTATAGTCTAGGGTCTGAAGAGGGTTGATTTCTTTTTAACTTTGTTTCCTGAGCTACTTTTCCTATTTTTAACTCAAGAGTTTTAATTTTCCCAGGCTAAGTTGATTTGCTCTAGCTCCCAGCTATTTCTCTAATTTTGCACTCAGTTTTGTTGTCTGTACTACTGCTCCAACACTTACAGCTTCAATGACCATAACCTCTGGGTCCCACGTTGACTGGCTTTTTCTGCTCTTGCCCAGAGCAAGCCACAGAATCCCCAGGAATGTACATGAGTTGAAGGTACTTACAGATTTGGTATCTGACTATTTTTTATCTTCTGCTATATTCAGAAAAAGACAGTTCTAAGGTCGCTATTTATACAGGATAGGTTTTATCACTGTGAAAATCTTATTTCACGTAACATTTAGAAAGTAGCTATTTATTAAATTATAGAATCTGAGTAGAGTCTCAAGATTAAAGCCAATAGGATATAAAAATTACTTTATCATGTTATAAGTCCAGCTTATGTAGATATACCTATTGAAATACATAAGGGCATGTAATTCAGACTTTCAAATTACAGGGTTCTAAATCTCAGCACTATTGGCATTCGGGCCAGACAATCTGTATTAGGAGGGGCTGTCTTGTGTATTGGTTAGCAGCTTCCCTTGCCTCTACGCACCAGATGCCAGCAGGACCCCCTCCCCAGATGTATCAACCAGAAATAACTCTAGATATTTCCATATGTCCCTGGACAAAATTATCCCAGTTGAGAGCCACTGAATTAGAGGATACTGTAGTTTCATTTATAAACTAAAGATACCTAACTCAGAAATTACTCCAATTTGCCTTTTCTCCCCAATGACTGTGCTAATCTGACTGATCTCTATACTCTCCCCAAACCCAAAGGTAGTCATTCTTTCCTCATATCTGTCAAAGTTTAAAGAAATGTTCCATAGCATTGAAGTCCAGTTGCAATGCAATGATAAATGTCAAAGCAACATTCATGGAGGTAAATTATTAAATAGGCAGGGCCTGGTGAACGTAGCATCAGTTATGCTAAGTTTTTGGCTCAATAGTATATATTGAAACCAGATCAACAGAATACAGTAACCATGGGTCATGTGTCCAAACCTGCACATAGTCTTATTATAGAGATCTGGGCATCATAATGATATTCATTAAAGTGATATTTTACCTGGATCTCATTGTCCTCAATTGTATAGAGTCAAGAGTAGGAAATTTCTCTACTGGTTTGAAGCTTTGTACTCTAAAACAGCTACAACTAGTCTGATTCTTATAATTAGACAGTATAAGATTTTTGCATGCAAACACCATAATCATATTTTGTTTTCAATAAAAAACCATCTGTTTTCTAAAAGATGCACTCCCAGGCATGCAATATTTCACTTAGATATTATGGTGTTGCTGTATTTTTCCTTGCCACGTGAATCGTAGCCACTGCAAGTGTAAAGTCCACAAGCCTTTTATTGCAATAAGGTTATCTCCTTTTCCAATGTTAGTTTTGAGGCAACATGTCAATATTTTATGCACAGAGCGACATAGCAAATATGGGAGTAATTAAAACAGTTCAGTGGAGAGCCAGCTACACTGACAGATGGTGAATGCCTCTTCACCAACAGTCTTTAGGCAGAGGCTATAAAGTCAAAGATGTTTATCTGGAGAGGGCATTGGCCAATCTAATCTCAACCATTCCTTCTGTGTCTAATGTTACATTATTCTTATTTTTAAGCACTCTGATTTCATTCAATAAACCATAAAACTATTTTTGGAAACTAAGTGCTATGAGAGGTAATGCCTAACATATATCACATACATTATCTCATTTTATTTTCCACAAAGTCTGATAACATGGGTATCGTTGTCTCCATTTTTACAGATGGAAAAATTGAGGCTTAAAAAGATTAAATGCCTCCTTCCAACTCAGTATCAAAGCAGAGATTTAAGCCCAGGTCCGATCTGACTATACCACCACTACCCTGAAGTAGTAGACCAGAGGTCAGAGTCATGATCAAATGATGAGTTTGTAGCCAAATCATAATATACAAGCCACAGATTTTTGCCACACACAACAAACTCTTTTTCCATCCTTCGTAAAATCCTATGCCTTGTATCACTTATGATAAGGTTCTATATTAAATAAAAACTGAATAGAAAATGAAGAGAACAGTGTTAATAAGAGTATCTTGTGGCAAATAAAGCTTCATTCTCTAGTTTTTAAGTAATCATATTGGTTCAAAAATATAATTACATTTTCTACTCAAAAACTCAGTTAAAAGGGAAGAATAGGGCTTCCCTGGTGGCGTAGTGGTTGAGAGTCCGCCTGCCGGTACAGGGGACACGGGTTCGTGCCCCGGTCTGGGAGGATCCCACATGCCGTGGAGCGGCTGGGCCCGTGAGCCATGGCCGCTGAGCCTGCACGTCCGCAGCCTGTGCTCTGCAATGGGAGAGGCCACAACAGTGAGAGGCCCGCGTACCGCAAAAAACAAACAAACAAAAAAAAAAAAAAAGAAAAAAGAAAGGAAGAATAAAGCCTTATCATTTCAATTTTATTTCCTTTAAAACTGCATATACCAAATTAGTGAAATGATTTGTGTGTATAACTTGTGTGTGTGTGGTGGGGGTGACATCCCTGGTGGCGCTAGTGGTTAAGAATCCACCTGCCAATGCAGGGGACACGGGTTTGAGCCCTGGTCCGGGAAGATCCCACATGCCACGGAGCAACAAAGCCCATGCACCACAACTACTGAGCCTGCACTCTACAGCCCACAAGCCACAACTACTCAGCCTGCGTGCCACAACTTCTGAAGCTCGCGTGCCTAGAGCCCGTGCTCCGCAAGAAGAGAAGCCACCCAATGAGAAGCCCACGCACGGCACCAAAGCGTAGCCCCCGCTCTCCGCAACTAGAGAAAGTCCGCGTGCAGCAACGAAGACCCAACACAGCCAAAAATAAATAAAATTAAATTTAGAAAAATAAATTAATTTGTGTGTAATTTTTAAGAAGTAAGTTTTGAGTCTTATGTTTCATGTTTATGCCATTCCTTTCCACATCTGTACAAAGATTTGTAAAGAAACACACTGAAAATAGATCAAGAACCTTGTTTATGGTACAACTATTTTCCTGATGGAAGTCAGAAAACTATAAAATGAGACAGTTCATTGCAGTATATATATTATTTCAGAGCAAGATGAGGAAACATGATGTTAAAACCATACACTAGAAATGCTATTTCTGTATAAAAATAATGAAATGTCAGGATCAAAAGGAATCCCATAAATCACTATTATTCACTTCTGTTTCTTATTTTATTACATGAAATGCATGCAGCTATGGCTCTGAGAGCTTTTCTCCTATTAAACCAACAATCGACTAAATTGACACGATTCCACACTCTCATTTAAAAAAAAAAAAGCCATCCTACCCAGATTACATGATTTAGTTTTATCCATTATTTGACCTTTTCTTATCTCACATTTCTTGTTTATAGTGTCAAGCTTTGAAAGCTGGCTTGATTTATAAAAATATTTTCCTTATGGCAAACAAAATAAAGCAAGACAATTCCCACAGAGCACTTTATTATATTTATATCTCATCTTGTTCCAAAAGACATTTGAGAGGACTTTCAAAATGATGGTAGTAATATGACAATATTAAAAGAGATAAAAAGTCAGAGCCAAAGAAAAGAATAGCAAGAGGGAAAACTTTATAATGTGATTTACCTAAAAGTGAAAGTGATTGACCACTGAGTCCCTATTATTTAAGATTATAAACAAAAGAACCAATTCCAGATGCATGTGCCTTACTGGTTTTACTCTACCAGGCCATTTCTCTCTTCTTATGGCCCACTCTTACCTATTTCATAGAAAGTCTTTCTGGAAGGATGCTAGACTAGTAACAGTAAAACACATGGGTACTGTTTATTGAGCACTTTCTCTGTGTTAAACCCCAAATATCACTCATTAAATTTGGTCACAGTCGAAGCTGAATTCAATTCAACTAGTAGACATTTGTGCACTGTCATTTTATTTTCCCCCCACACATTTATTTCTTGTGTGCCCTTTGAGGAGTGTAAATCCTTCAAAAGCAAGGACAAGATATTTTACATTTTTATATTGTTCACAGTGCCAATTCCACTACCCGCCTCCACCCAAAAGAAACAAAAACAAAAACAAACTTTGTTACAGAAGCAGTCTGTGGGAAGAGCAGTCTTTGCCCATCTTTATCGTGTGTGTGTGTGTGTGTGTGTGTGCCCCTTATTCTAAGCCTACTCATTAGGGACCCTGAATTCCAACCCCCAAGCCTATAAATATATTTTTTAAAATTTGCAAGGAAAATCCAAAGAGGTTGTTATGGATTGAATTGAGTCCTTCCCAAAAGTCGTATGTTGAAGTCTTAACCCCCCATTTCCTCAGACCTTATTTAGAATTAAGGTGTTTATAGAGGTAATTAAAGTTAAAATAAGGTCATTTAAGGCGCTAATCTAAAATGACTGAGGTCCTGACAAGAAGAGGAAATTTGGACACAGACACAGAGACAAGACAATGTGAAGACACAAGGAGAAGACAGCCATCTACAAGCCAAGGGGAGGAGCCTGCAATGGATTCCTCCATCATGGCCCTCAGAAAGAACAAACACTGCTGACACCTCGGTCTCTGGCTTTTAGCCTCCAGAACTGTGAGAAAATACATTTCCATTTAAGCCACCCCATTTGTGCTACTCTGTTACAGCAGCCCTAGCAAACTAATACAAAAATTTTTTTGTTTGGGTTTTTAAACTTGCAGAAGCCAGGTATTTTGGGATAATGCCTGAACTCATTGAGGTAAGAATTGTACACATTTCACTCTTTATATTTATATATAGCAAACTATTAAGAAAATATACACAGTAGGGTACGATATCAATATTTAGTTCCTACTCACTGATTAATGGGTGGTAATTTTAACCAGTGTTTACAAGAGAATAATACGTGTTCTGGTCCAGTATGAGGGATACAACTTATAGTATCATCATCATCAATAACGACATTTCATTGAGGTTTGACTCTGTGCCGAGTACAGTCCTAAGCACCTCATGTTAAATCATTTAATCCTGGCAATTATACTAGGAGAGAAAGGCTGCTATTAACTTCACACCTCGCTGCTGTGCACAGCCAGGCCTTTCCTAATAACTATGGAAAGTTCTAGTCTTCCCTTTTGTATTTGCCTAAACTGTATTTTTTCAAGAACTAATGTTTAGTAGCTAGTTTTCTCAGAAGACTTTCATTCTCTCTTATAAAATATATTCTGAAAAATGCTGGATATTAACATTATAAGTTAATAGAAGTTTTTTCATGAGAATGCAGCTCTACCTTGTTCTGTGGATCACCTATTTTGGAATCGCCTTAACTACCATTTAAAATTCTGGTTTTAAATTCCAGACTCTAGTCCAGATCTAATAAATTAGTTTCTATGTAGAAGATCCTGAAAACTGCCTTTGTAAACAAATTTTGTAGGTAATTATTCTACACATTCTGATTTGAGAACTGTGACCGATTTTGAAAATGTCATCTGTGTTTTCACTAAATATTAATTTAATTAATTGATTAATTCATAGAGACCTTGCATATTTATCATTCTGGAAGAGCCTTTTAAAATGATAAAAGAATAAACATCAAATTACAATAAAAATTTTAAAAATCAATGTAGCTTTAAAGCAGATTACATGCACACTGTTAGATAGACACGGAAAGTAAGCATTAATACTCAACAAATGAGCCTGAAAACATCACTAATCCACCTGCTTTACATTAAATGTCTCATTAAGGAGGATAATTCTGGCATACAGTTACTGACCCTGTGGACTTTACCAATTATTTTGTAGTACTGCAATCCAAGTTACAAGTTCAGAGCATGTATTGACAGAGAAATCTAATGGACCAGTACGAAGAAAAGAATTCATTATAAAAGATATGTTATTCTCATTATTTCAGAAAAATTTCCATCAACTTAATTTCCTAGAAGTCAGTAGTTTTATAGGAAAGCCTAAATATTGCTAAGTTCCTGGTTGGATTGGTAACAGGAAGAGGCATGTTGTAGTAGCCAGCCTTTTAAGATGTCCCCAGTGATCCTCACCTCCTGGTATTCATACCTTTTCCTAGTCCCCTCTGACACTGAATCAGGCTGACATGTCTAATCAATAAAATCTTGCAAAAAATAAGGGATTGGGACATCTGAGACGAGATCATAAAGGATTCTGGTTTTTTCCTGTTTTCTCTCATGGATCACCTACTCAGGAGGAGGCCTGTTGACATGCTGTAGGGATGCTTAAGTACCTCATGGAAAGACCTATGTGGAGAAGAACTGAGGCCTCCTGCCAACAGCCAGCACCAACTTTCAACTCATGTGAGTGAGCTGTCTTAGAAGCAAGACACTCAGCCCCAGTCAAGCTTTCAGATAACTGCAACCTCAGCTGCCATCTTATTTGCAACCTCATGTGAGACCCCTCCAAAGCAGAATATTTCAGGTAAGCTACTCCTGAATTCTTAACCACAGAAGTTGTGTGATAATAGCAAATGTTTATTTTTTAGGATATTTTATTATATCACAATAGATAACTAATACAGTTATAAATGCAATATTCCCAAGGATGCTTGGAAAATGCTGGAATAGCATTTGACACTATTTATCTATCCTTGCTTAGCCCTCCAAAACCAGGTTCCATGTTCACTTTTCCACCATTTTTTTCAGATAGCTCCTACTCAGTTCACTTTGCTTTCTTCTTTATCTTCCTATCTCTTATGCATGACCATTTCCCAGAGATCTACTTTTCATTCTCATTGGTTCATTCAACCCATAACATATCATCTTCTCTATGAGGATGGTTTTCAAATCTTTTTTCTGTAGCCCTCAGTGCTCCTTTTAGGTTACATATACAAATGGTTCTCAGGCATTTCCACTTAGATGTTCAAAGTCAACATATCTGCAACTGGAATTTGTCTTCTTGTCTTTAAAATTGATTGTCTCCTTCTGCCTTCACATCTGTTAGTAGGGCTAGTCATCTCTTTTGACCAACCATCAAACTACTAATTCTCTACCTCTTCATTTATTTTTCTCTTGACTTCCATGTCCCATCTTAAATTCTGTGAATTTATGCTTCACAATATCTTTAAAATTGTCTGATTCTTTTCATTCCTATTACCTGACTCACTGTCAGATCCTTGTGAGCTTATCATTGTAATAACCCCATGAGGTAATAATTGAAGTAATCAACCAATCTACTCTTCTTGACTCCAGCATTTCTTCACTCCCATCCACCATGCATGTGACTGTCAAATTAATCTTTCTAGATACCACATCCGTTCCTCTTCCATGCACAACTTGTGGATGGCAATTCCTTATCTTTAATTTACTTTCCAACCCCTTCTCTAATTACTGCATTAATTTAATACTTCTCAAATGAGCTGAAATTTTATTACCATCCTAACATGCCAAACATAGTTCCTCCTCCATACACCTTGCCCAGTCCATTCCTTACTCACTAATGCCCTCCTGAGTCTCTGCATATTCATAACATCTAAATCCTTGTCATGCATCCCAGCCCAGCTCAAGACTACATTTCTAATAGATTTTCCTGATGTCTCTGTTTCACTAAATGTTGCCAGCTTAAAATGTTCAGAAAACATTGTACAATGAATAAAAAGGCAATATTAGTCTGGAATTAAAAGGAAATGAAACTATCTATAAAAGATGTCTGAACTACTATTACACTTGTTACTTGTTGCATTCATCTAGAAATAAATAACATATATCTTTATATTTTCCACCAATGAGAATGTAGCTCAATAGGAATCAGCTGAAATACAATGACATTACTAGAAACCTCTGGAAATTCCATAATTCCATCTGGAATTATGAATGAAGGTGGGTCATTAATAAACCAGCTCTAACCAGATCATGCCAAGATAAGTGGACCAGAGTGAATTGCTGTAATTTAAAATAGAAAGACTGTACTGCCTGCAGTTGTTGGTTTTTCTTGCCATTGTTCAATATTGTAATGCTTAATTGATTAAGTTATATTTTCTATGCAACACTTTACTAGTAAGAGCAAGCACGGCTATCTTTCACTTAAAATTAAAATATTTTTATATGTCCCCGAAATCTCTTAAATGCTAGCCCTAACGGCCAAGTCCACCTAATGGTACTTCTCTAATTGCACCAACACAGAACATCTACCAAAGTCCAAGGAGCACCTCATAAAGTTGTTTATGATTTGTCCAACCCCAAAAGACTGACAATAATATCATGGCAATTTTTCATGTTTATGAGTCTCTTCTCCCTCCTTACTTTGCTTGCCCCTGGCAGTCAGAAAGCAGGTTCAATCATTCATTCAATAAATGTTTACTCAACATTGGTTCATGAGGATTCATTGAAAGATGTGAAGCTAAAATGTATGAAGTGTTCAGAGGTCTGAGGTGCAGGCAACAGAAACCAACCCTGGCCTATTTCAGGAGGAAAGAAAACAATATATTGAAAAGCCATTGGGTGACACACACAATCATGTGGAAGACTGGTGAACCATGCACAGAGAATAGGCAGGAAGAAAAGGTGTAAAATTGACTGACCTACCTACATCTGACCATGGGACACTGAAACTCTGGACTCTGGAGGCCACTCCTCACACTTGCCCGGGAGACTGGATGTTGCTGCCACTTGTTGCTTTGGATTCAAATTCTGTAGCAGACATGTCTGATTGTCCTAGCCTGGGTTATGAGTGTGCACCCAGGGCAAGAGGCTGGCAAAACAGTGACAATTCTTTTCAGCTTCAATAGCAAGAGGCAAAACAAACCAAATGTAAGAGTGAGATCCAGATGCCAGACAACAAAAGTTACTTTTTTCAAAAAGGATATGCATCCACTATCATATATTTTGATCATTTGCATGTTAGAAAGATCACCCTAACAGGAATGTTGAGAATAGATTACAGAAGCAAAATTAGAGTTTCAATTTGAAGCTGCGTGCAAAACATTATGAAGCTAAGGGGAGAGGGAGGAAACAATGGATTTGAGAGAAAATAAAGTGATTAATTTGACAGAACCTGGAGACTAAACCTGATAAGCAAAGGAGAGTTGTTGATAATTTCTGACGTGGGGACCATGTGAATTAAAACAGAAAATTCAGGAATATCAGCAAATTTAGGGGAGATAATAAATAACAGCTGGGGGCATGTCAGGTATAAGGTATATGTGGCAGTTTGGCTCAGAGGCTGGACTGAGCTAGAACTGTCAACTGAAGCATCTACACACACACCGTGTCTCCATCCAGCTCGGTCTTTCACAATAGATTTTATATTAGCAAGAGATGAAACTTTGCTGTGCTAAACCACTAACATTTTGGGATTTATTATTTTAGCAGATCCGGCCCTATCCTGGACAAATACAATGATTTCCAAATATATATCTACATCGTATAATGAAATATACTTTCATTTACCTTGTTTTCTTGTGTCTGTTAGCCTGGAGGCCAGCCTGAGGAATGTCCTTCTGTTCATGCGTGGGCAATCTAGAAATCTGAGTTTCTGCTCAGTGAGGCACATGAAATATACATGACTTGGACCAGGGTGCCCACCCTGCCATGCCATCTATAAATCATGGAGCCTTGGATAAGTTAGAGAATATTTCTGAGCCTCCGTTTTCTCACCTACAAAAAAGGAATGATAATTACAGTACTCAGGATTGTTGTGAGAATTAAACTAGATCAGATATCTATTATATGACAGTTGGAAAAAAATATGCCCATAAATTTTCTTAGCAAGATGTGGAGTCTATTTCCCCACCCCCCTTGAAATATACCTGGTCTTATGATTCAGTTTGACCAATAGAATGTGGCAGAAGTAACATGACTGGCAAGTCTCAGTCGCAAGTGATCTTGTAGTTTCTGTTTTCACCCTCTTAGAAAATTGTCATCACCTTGTGAAGAAATGCAAGCTAACCTCCTGAGGACAAGAGATCACAGGGAGAAAGAGAGGTCCAGCCATTACAGTGTTCTGAGCTGAGGCTTCAGGTATGTGAATGAGCCCATTCAGACCCAGCCAACTCATCATCTCACTGCAACCACCTAAGTGACCCCAGGCAAGACTGGAAGAACCATTCAGTTGAAACCTGCCCAAACTACAGAATCATGAGCATGTAAATTATTGTTTGTTAAAGATACTACATTTTATGATGCTTTATTATACAGCAATAGAGAACTGATATATTGTCCATAGAATATCCAGAGCAAAGTGTCCATTTGGGAGTTGGATATGAATCTAGAGCACGTAAGAGAGATAATACGACGATGATCATGATGGTCAGTGCCAGGGACTGCATGAGATCATCCAGCATGAGGTCATATGGTTTTAGTTATGGGCAAAGGTGATAATATAAACCAACATTTAAGATATGAGTAGAGAAAAGAAATTAGTGAAGGAAATTATAAAGGAGCAGCCAGTGCTGATTCAAGCAAATCCATTAGATACCACAACTAGGAAGTGACCTTGGTGGAAAAAATTTGTGTTTTTGAGTTGGTATAAAAACCAAGTGGAGGGCTTCTCTGGTGGCACAGTGGTTGAGAGTCTGCCTGCCGATGCAGGGGACACAGGTTCATGCCCCGGTCCGGGAAGATCCCACATGCCGCGGAGCGGCTGGGCCCGTGAGCCATGGCCGCTGAGCCTGCGCGTCCAGAGCCTGTGCTCCACAATGGGAGAGGCCACAACAGTGAGAGGCCCACGTACCGCAAAAAAAAACCCAAAAAACAAACAAACCAAAAAAAAAACAAGTGGAGATGGGCTGAGACATCAATAGAAAGTAAAGAAGAAGAGACACTAAATGGAGATATCTTTTTGCAAATATTTTCTTATGGCTAAAAGATAGGGTAGATGTTGGAGTGTTTTTTTCCAAAGATACAAAAAGATACATGCATGTTCATAAAATGACATGAAATTTTTTAAAAATATTTAAATTATTCAAGGATTTCATTGAGATGTAAGGTCCCTAAGGAAAAAGTAGGGGAAGGGAATAGGAACAAGGGTGAAGAGACCAGCTTTTTTCAGGAAGAACAGCTGAATATCCTCTAACCCTGAATGAAGAATAGAAGGACAGGTATCAGAACAGCTGATTCCTGGGAATGGTGCCAGGGTCTGGGAGGAGGGGGATAGGAGACACAGTCTACTGTAAATTAAGTGCCAGGTGGCAGCAAGAAAGAGAAGTAATTTCTGCCTAAGGTCCTCCATTTTCTCTGTAAAGTTAGGGATCATGTACCTTCCAAAAGTGGGGATACATGAAGTGCTAAAAGACCCAAGGAGAGTGGCAAAGATTTGAATAATGAATGGGAGACACTGTCTATGGTGATTTAAATGTGGCCATAAATTCTTGGCAGTTCTTTTTTTTTTTTAATTTTTTTTATTTATTTATTTATTTAGTTGCACCAGGTTTTAGTTGCAGCAGGCAAGCTCCTTAGTTGTGGCATGCGAACTCTTAGTTGTGGTATGTATTGTGGGATCTAGCTCCCTCACCAGGGATTGAACTCAGGTCCCCTGCATTGGGAGCTTAGAGTCTTAACCACTGCACCACCAGGGAAGTCCCTCTTGGTAGTTCTTAGCAAGAGCTGGAGTCTGTTTCCCCAACTGTTGAAATCCAGTTAGTCTTAGGACTTGTTTTGACCTATCGAATGTGGCTGAGATAAATGTGACTGGCAAGTCTAAGGGAGCTGGGTTCAAATGCTGGCTCTGCCAACTTTTTAGTTGTGTGACCAATGCGAAGTGTATTTATTCAGCACCTATTTGTTGGATCACAGACTCTCATACGTGCCAGGTAGTATGCAAAGTATTAGATATATAGCAGTGAAAGAGAAAAAGGTAGCAATAGAATCACTACCTGCTATGGTCTGAATGTTTATGTCCCCTCTAAATTCACTGCCCCAAGTGAAATCCTAATGCCCAATGTGATGGTATTAGGAGGTGGGGCCTTTGGGAGATTCTTAGGTCATGAGGGTGGAGCGCTCATGAATGGGATTAGTGCTCTTATGAAAGGCACCCCTCAGAGCTCCCTAGCCCCTTCCACCATGGGAAGACACAGAGAGAAATCAACAGTCTGCAACCCAGGAGGGGGCCTTCACCAGAACTCCACCGTGCTGGCACCCTGATCTTGGACTTCCAGCATCTAGAACTGTGAGAAATAGGTTTTTGTAGTTCATGAGCTACCAGTCTGTAGTATTTTGTTATAGCAGCCAGAACAGACTAAGACACTATCATTTTTTGTTTTTTTGTTTTTGTTTTTGTTTGTTTGTTTGTTTTTTGTGGTACGCAGGCCTCTCACTGTTGTGGCCTCTCGCATTGTGGAGCCCAGGCTCCAGACGCGCAGGCTCAGCGGCGATAGCTCACGGGCCCAGCCGCTCCATGGCATGTGGGATCTTCCCGGACTGGGGCACGAACCCATGTCCCTGCATCAGCAGGCGGACTCTCAACCACTGCACCACCAGGGAAGCCCCTAAGACACTATCTTTATGGAATTTACAGTCCTTGGAAATTACTTAGTGTCTCATTTGTCTTGTCTGAAAAATGTGTCTTAAAAAAGGTAGCGATTATACTGACAGTAGCTAACACTTGGTGACTGTTAAACTATGTGTATGACACCACTCTCAGCCTTAATTGTATTATTTTATTCTATTCTCCCAACAGCACGAAGAGGTACTTTTGTTTTTCCCATCTTGTAGATGAGAAAACTGAAATCAAGAGGTTAAATAACTTATCCAAAGTCACATATGCAGTAAGTCGTGGAGCTAGATTTCAAATACAAGTAAAATGACTCCAAAGTCTCTCTTCCTTCCTATAGGGAAGCTTTATATAAACTGACCAATTAATGTTCATGAGGAAAGGAACAGAAGAGCAAGGGGAAAATGAAAAACTCGCGAGAAAGAAGTTGCCATGGAGCAGAACAAATTGTGACCAAATATTTAACAGTGCATTGAAGAGGGAGGGGAAAAGCCTAATGAAGCAATCACCACTATGAAACAAGTACATAAGACGGAAATGAAGGAACTCGGAAGAGAGATGGTAAGATAACAGGAAGGGATGAATTATGAGCTAGAAGAGTTTAGGAATAAATTAGAGGAAAAAAGATAATCATAATCAGAATATAGTCAGAAATAAATGTAAAATTTGAGGGGATTTAAGGGAAGTGAACACTGCTAAAAGTCCCATGATGGACGCAGAAATGCAAATTTAATGAATAAGCAAAATGAAACAGAAATAGTTATCCAAGAAAACTTTTCTGAAATACATGACTTTGCACATATTGAAAACTGACCATTTCCCAGAGTAAATTTACTCAGAAAGATCCGTGCTGAAAAAGGCACTTATAAAGTCAATAATCTTTCAAAAGGAAGAAAATATTTTGGGCACACAGAGAAAAAGATTTTAGATTGGTTTCAGACTTTTCTACACCTTTCAACATCAGAACACAATGGAGGAACACCTACAAAATCTTCAAGTGACTTTAGCATTTTATAGCCAATCTAACTGCTTTTCAGCTGTAAGGACAACAGACAAATTGTCTCAAACATTCAAGCATTCAGGGAATATTGTTCCCATAAATCCTTATTAAGGAATCAACTAGAGGAAAGACTTTAGCCAACCACTGGCAGTGAGAATTGCAACTAAATAACTATAAAACTAAGACTAAAATAAATATAGGAAATAGAGTGACAGCTGGAAACATTCTAAGCTCTAACAAATTATAAAAGGTATAATGGAAAAAAGAGGAGTAGAGGGGAGAAGAGGTTAGATATACAATAAGTACCTTAGCCTGGGTTCCCTAGAAAGCAGAGCCTGCAACAAAGGATTTGTGCAAATATTTTGTTGGAGAGTGTGATCTAGAGAAAGGGGTGAGGGATAGAAGAGGAACAAAAGGAGGGAGAGTCAATACAGAAATGTGTTATGGAGTTATATATTGTTCCAGACCCCGCCAACTGACCCAACATCATTCATTGAAAACTCTACCTTTACCTTACTGATTTGGGGTGTCACGTTTTTTATATGCTAAATCCTTTTATTTTAGACCTATTTCTGGTTTTTCTATTCAATTCCATTGATCTGTCATTCGATTCAGGTACTGGTACCATATTGTTTTTGTTATTGAAGATTTAAAATATGCATTTGAATATGCAGAAGAACTAGTCCTCCTCACTACTCCTCCAGATTTTTCTTGACTATTCTTGTCTTTTATTTTTCCATCTGAACTTTAGTACCAGCCTGTCTGATTCCAAAATAAAAATGCTGTTGCTATTTTTATTGGATCACATCTTTATGATGTTGATTTTCTTCATCCAAGAAATGATACACCTGTCCATATGTATGTTTCAGTAGCATCTTAAAATCTTAAGTAGATCTTTGTATAAATCTCACTCTTATTCCTAAATGTTTTATTTTTCTTATTGAATAGAGTTTTTTCCTCCCTTTCATCAAATATATATAATTGATTTCTGTAGACTGTTTATTCACAACCTTACTAAGCAATCTTATTTTGATTTTTTTTTCTTTGTTTTTTTTGTGGTATGCGGGCCTCTCACTGTTGAGGCCTCTCCCGTTGCGGAGCACAGGCTCAGCAGCCATGGCTCTCGGGCCCAGCAGCTCTGCGGCATGTGGGATCTTCCCGGACTGGGTCATGAACCCGTGTCCCCTGCATCGGTAGGCGGACACTCAACCACTGCGCCACCAGGGAAGCCCTGGTCTCTGAGTTTTTGTCATAGAATCTGACCTGCGTCTATATTGACTCTTAACTTTGATAGATTTAATGTATCTTTAAGTCAAGAGCTACAGCAATCCTCTGCATTTGGTAAATGATGTTATTTGAACCCAGATCACATCTTCTATGATAACATTATTCCATCCTAGTTTAGGCGTATAAAGTAATGTTATGATTGCTGTTGATTTGTTTGCTCTTTCAAAATTGAAAACAATATTCAGCTGTTATCTTTTATTATCATCAAGTAATCCATGGGTATCCTGGGAGCACATTTACTATAATTTAGCACTTTATCAAAAGAGGAAATATGTGGATTTTATCTTTAAAGAGTTTCAGTTATTCTGGGATATGTCTTCTCTCTTACCATGAAACATCCAGCTGACTTCCCACACGTGCCTCGAGCTATACCAAATCCTTCTTGAGCAGCGGGGATCAGAAGCACCAACTCTTTGGAACCAGGAATGTAAAGGATCAAGCAACTATCATTGATCAGAGCTAAGTACAGGCAGGTGAATTGATGCATGTGTAAATCACAATAGTCAGAATCCAAGCAAATAGACAATAATCCAGGGGGTAGGGGCAGTATTTAATAGAGGATAACAAAAATCAGTGGCAGAAAGACTAGGCAGAAGCATCACGTATAATCATGAAAGACAAGAAACAAATTGTCCAACAAAAAGTAAGAGCAATCAATAAATGTGATGGGCCATTATGCAGCTGTTAAAATGGCAATTCTGATAATTAGGTAGAAACACTGAAACATCTTTATTAAATGATTCTACATCATTTAATGATGATTCTACATCAATCTACTATTGATTCTACATGAATAAAATAGTCAGTGACACTGACTACCTATTCAGTATTGCTATTTTTAATAAAACATCGACTACATATGGACAAAATTTGTAAGAGAATATAAAGAAATAAATATTAGAGAGTTAGGATTATGTTTAGATTAAGAAAATAAACTTTTCATTGGTTTGACAATAATTTTTAAACTCTATTACTAAGATATGAATTTAAGAGAATGGGCAAAGTGATAGCAACAAGACTAAGGCAGGCATTTTCATCAAACAAGACATTTTCTATGCTTCCTTTATTATCATTAATAAGAGCTAATGTTTTTTATCATCTCCTGTGTGCTAAGTCAGTAAAGCAAAAATCTGTTCTTAACCACGGTTAGTATCAGCTTTGCAAATATCACTCCTTGCACTCCAATAAGAAATGGATAAAATGAATATGCAGAGAATGAGAGAGAGAGAGACCAACATAAAGACATTTCATGCTATTCTCTCAAGGAAGGTATGAAAGAAATATATGAGATGGCATCTGCTCTCAAGGCACTGATAATTTAGCTGAGTGGGGGAGGAGGAATTGATCTGAAATAATTGGCAGTAAAATACTCTGCTTTCTGTGGTCTCAAATTGCAATTACAGATTTAAAAAGAAAATAAATACATAAAAGCAACTCCACCAGTGTTGGGATTAACGGCAGTGTTGGGATTTGTGGCAGAACAGTTCTCCAATTGTGCAGGACTGTTTCATGCGTTGCAAAAACGTTTACCCAGTATCTAGAACAGTGTTTCTCAAGTTTTATTTCATTATTCCTAAGAGGACTTTTTCAGACATTTGTCTTTATAAATCCACTGCTCGTTGCATACCTGGAACATATAGTCTGCACTTAATAAATACTGTTTAGGGCATCCCTGGTGGCGCAGTGGTTGAGAGTCCGCCTGCCGACGCAGGGGACACGGGTTCATGCCCCGGGTTGGGAAGATTCCACATGCCATGGAGCAGCTGGGCCCGTGAGCCATGGCCGCTGAGCCTCTACGTCCGGAGCCTGTGCTCCGCAACGGGAGAGGCCACAACAGTGAGAGGCCCGCGTATCGCAAAAAATAATAATAATAAATAAATAAAATAAAGACTGTTTAAATGAATAAAGGCTGTATCTATTAAGGAAAAATTTAGGAGAATCTAGAAATTAAAGAAAGACTGAAAGTGTACATGGAATTGTCACAGGGGAAACATTTCTCTATTGTGAAAATATTAAGAGGAAAGATTTCAATTGCATGTTGGGGAGCACAGAGAAACCATATTGAGTATACAAAAAGATGTCTGATTATGAAAATTCTTAAAAACAAATCTTGGGAGTTTGGACTAAAAGCTGAAAGTGAAAAGAAAGAAACCATTATGGAAATTTACGGAGTAACATAATGAAAATTGTCTTTTAGGGAAATTGGCCTGGCAACAGTATAGAAGATGAATCAGAAAGAGGAGAGAATGCAAGTATGTAGTTTCACTGGAAGACTGCCAGTAATGGATGTGCATTCAAGAGATGACAGTTGTAATGGGAAAAAATGGAGAGACTGAGGTTCTTCCAAAGAGACCATGGCACAACATTTTCTCACTAAGAGCCTTTGGCTGCAAGTAACTGAAACTAGCTTAAACAAGGAAAAATATTGACTCCCATTGCTGGCTGTCCAAAAGAAGTGCACTCATTCAGAGGGACTTAATCCAGTTTCCTTAGTTCCATTTCCTTGAGAGTCATTTGACTCAGCACTCGTCCACACGGTGGATTCATCCCCAAAGTGATATTAACATAATGACCTCCCTTCCAGATGTCACATCCACACATGAATATATACTGAGAAAAAGCAAGAGAAAAAAAAAGATAATTCCTTCCGAAAGTTCTCCCAGAAGAGTAAGGAAGAATTTCCACAGAATCCCCAACAAATCTTACCTTGAATCTCAGGAAACTGAACTGGTTTATATGAAAATTGCTGAATCAATTGGGCAAGAGGAGGAGATTGTCCTTAGACCATTCTGGTGCGTTCCTGGACTTGAGAGGGAATTCAACTTCTTCTGAGCCATGTAGGCTGCCTAGGAGAAGATTAGCTGATGGGTTAATCAAGTGGACAGTCAGCAATGACCTGGGGACCTAGGGGAAATATCAGAGCTGGAAACAGAAATTTAGCTGACACTCCTATAGAAGAGAATGAGCTCGCCCATAAAGTGAGTATAAAAAAGGAGATATGACAATTCTTGTTTTCAGATTGGAGGAAAGAAACAGAGATACTAGTGGATTACAAAAAAAAAAAAAAAAGAGCTGTCAGATCAAAGGAGTAGTAAATAAAGTATAATCATGGAAGTTAAAAAAAAAGAAAAAATTCAGGAAGAAAGTGTCAAATGGTCCAAAGAGATAAGGAGGAGAGGGCTTATAAAGCCAGGCTTGGGGCTAGAAAGGAATAAGAAGTATATGAGGAAGTCATTCAAACACTCCTGAAAGATTCCCAAACAGTAGCAAAGGCTAAGTTCAAGTTCTCAGCATAAATCTACAATAGGTCAGGTAAGTTGGGTTCCTCTCTCAAGCCAATATCACTTCTGCACAGAAAACAACAACAACAGCAAAAGGTTGATTCCATCATTGAGGATGTGTTATTGGGTTTGGGAAAAAATAAAGTAGTGAGAGAATTTAGAGTCCTGATAAAGCAGTATTAAATAGTTGACCATGGCACTTAAAGTGGAAAGGGCATTGTAAGCCAAAGGGTACCGACGGACAGGTTTCCCTTGTTTATCCGGGGACACAGCCAGTGCTGTGTTCTGTTTAATTGGACTTGCAATATAACAGAGTAGACTTGCTAGCTTTCTGTTTTAGTTTGGGTTACCTTGAAAGCAGAGCTTGAATAAGGACTTGGGTCCAGGTAGTTTATTTCAAAGGCGGGTCTAGGAAGAAGAAAGAGTCCAGGGAGTGAGACAGGGAAGTGATTAAAAACCCATAACATATATGTTACTGATTTCAACCAGCTTTAGCAGACAGTTCAGTGTAGTTAAATACACTGCTCAGGTGGTGCTATCTCTGATTTTCTGCCCCAAATCTTTCTCTGAAGCCAAGCAACAGATATGGCCTAGAATCTAAGAGGTGTTGACAAGCCTGGGGCAACCCTCAGCCAGTAAGAGGTGGCACTGAGTCAGTCAGTGTCTGTTGTACCAGTTGGTTACCATTGTAGGCAACTGAGACTCCATCTATCTGGGGACATGAGGGGAAACTGTGTAGAAGGCCCTCAAGTGTCCCATCAGGTTGCATACTGGTGGAGGGTTGCCCCCAGGTGTTAACTCCTGCACAATCTCAGAATGCACCTACATTGGTGTTTCAGAGATAGCCCTGAGGCAGAAAAGCCAAGATCCACAACCTCACATGCTGGTAAGATGCTGGCACCACTGTCCACCACAGCTGCTCTGAAATCGGTCACTGAAGGAGCTGTGGCATGGGCAACACACAGCTGCTACACCAGGGCTTCTCACCCACAGTACTAGTGATGTTTTAGACCAGATAATTCTTTGTTATGGGGGCTGCGCTGTGCATTGTAGGATGTTTAGCAGCATCCCTGGCCTTTCCTCCTCAGATACCAGTTGCCCCCTGCCCAGCTGTGACAATGAAAAATGTCTCTAGACATTGCCAAATGTCCCCAAGAAGGCAAAATCTCCTTCAGTGGAGAACCACTATGCAAAACTGATAACTTGGGCAAGTGTCTTCACTTCTCTAAATCTCAGTTTCTCATCTGTAAATTGAGGAAAATAGAGGACCAACCTAAGGGGCTTTGGGGGAGGATTAAATGAGATGGAGAATATTAAGCACTGAACAGAGTACCTGCCACACAGTGCATGTTAATAACAACAACAATAATAATAATGTAGCAAACCTCTGTACTTTATAGTGGTGAATTTTTATGGCTAGAATTCAAGGTTTATTTTCCCCTTCTCTGATTAAAAATAATGATAATAAGGTACATATTCCTAATATCTGTTTCAGCAAATGGATCAAAGGCTGAGTTTCAATGTGAAGAAATCAAAGTGGAAAAGGTCAACGTCAATCACTTTTGATCTTCTTTCATTACCAAACACCAATTAATGCTCTTAAGTTAAACATGACCACGTGTCATTTGTTGTAGCTAAGTGAACGTGGGTTGTGAAGGAAATAAAAGAGCTCAGTTTATAAAGTGAATAGAAAATTAGAATATTCTATTCAAGAATAATCTTGCAGTTTACACTTCAGTATTTTACAAAATGCAGATTCAAAATTTAGTACATTTACTAAAACAAATTTTTCGAACATAGTGGGCAATCTCAGACTTAAAGGCATGAATATTTTACATTTATTAGCATAACCTGAATGCCAGCATGCAAACACTGAAATGAATTTATGGAAATTGTTAATGATTCATTACATAGAATAATTAGATTTTTGTATGATCTGAGCAAATGCATTAACAAAAACAATTATGCACTGATACAATGAATAACCACTCCGAGGGAAAAAGCCATTAGTGTAATAAAAAGGACTTTTTGCAGGGGCTCATCCTGTACTTTGACTCAATCCCAAACAGCTGTTGCCATCTGCCAGGGAGAGCCCTTGGCAGAGATATTTGACCAACCTCTGCCAAATCCTGCTCTGTTGAAAATGTCTATCCCCAAACTCTCAGAAGCTGAAGATCTTTGAGAAGTAGCAAATGAATACCTAGTGAGACTGGCTTATCTCATTCTTAAAGGATTGTAGGAGAAAAATAAAACAAGATAAGAATGAAAAGTATATTCTTGGGAAATTGCTTGTGGCTTCTGATTCTGTCTCCCTGAAACTTTTAGAGGGTGTGTGTTTTTACCCACAGTGGGCTCGTTGTTCAAACTTATTGCATTGTATTGTAACTACTTTTTTTTCCTTTCCCTTATAGGTTATTACAAAATATTGAGTATAGTTCCCTATGCTCTACAGTAGGTCCTTTTTTACATATAGTAGTGTGTATTTGTTAATCCCAAACTCCTAATTTATCCCTCCTTCTCCCTTTCCCCTTTGGTAAACATATTTGTTTTCTATGTCTCTGGGTCTATTTCTGTTTTGTATATAAGTTCCTTTGTATCATTTTTTTAAGATTCCACATATAAGTGATATCATATGATATTTGTTTTTCTCTGACTTCACATAGTATGATAATCTCTAGGTCCATCCATGTTGCTGCAAATGGCATTATTTTACTCTTTTTTATGGCTGAGTAGTATTCCATTGTGTATATATACTACAGCTTTTTTATCTGTTCCTCTGTCAACAGACACTTAGGCTGCTTCCATGTCTTGGCTATTGAATACTGGGGTGCATGTATCTTTTTGAATTATGGTTTCCTCCGAATATATGCCCAGGAGTGGGATTTCAGGTTAGCTCTATTTTTGGTTTTTTGTAGTCATAGTTTTCTAGTAGTAATTTGTAAATACTTTTTTAATGTCTTCTAACTCTTCAAGTGCTGGCACCAAGAGATTGTCATTTTTGTATCCTGGAGACCTGGCACAGAGCACTCAATAAATAATGAATGAATGAATGAAAATATCAGTTGGTCCAGCTCACCATGACCAGTGGAACAGGCCCTAACATCAGTTAAGAACTTAAAATATCAAAGTGTTCACAGGGATATCTTTGTAAGTACTATACTTCAGAACCACTGAGCCTTCCTATCATAGCTTAGCCTTCCTAGAATAGATACAGTCTGAGGCAGCAGGAAATGAGGCAATCATGTGTAGACACTGAATGCTCAGAGCCATGTGACACGGACCAGATCTACACTCCCCGAGAAAAGAAGTCAGGCAATCTTCCACATCACTGAAACAGAAAAAGATGTTTGCCAAGAATTGCCAGATAACTCAGGCAATGTGTTTTTTTTTTTCCTGCTCATATTAATAGTATAATTGCCTCAATTCTCCATTTGTTTATTCATGTTCAGTCATAGTTCGGATAAAATAATTTGAGGTGGCGAGTCCTAGGGGAATAAAAGCAAAGGAACCCAGAGACAAAGGAGGAACTTTCAGAACTAGCTCAACTGTGTCACAGAAGAGCCTCAGTACATCCAGGTGGTAGTCTGGAAATTATGAAGCGAAACTGGATCTACACAAACGATTAGGAAATGCTTCTTTGAATTTTACAAATAAGAATGAGAGCGATTTTCACACTGTGAAGCATTTGATTTTACCTGAACTTATCAGTATTTCAAAAGCAAGTCCCTGTATCCATTGTTTCTATTTCATTTCTATGGATGTTGACCGCAAGGAGGCTTTTCTGTTAAGAATTCAATTAGGAAATCTTCAAACAAACGGTGGTAAAGATAAGATGGTTTGAAAAATTGAACTTAAATAAGAAGACTGTCTCCCAGGAAATGATTTTGAATAATAAAAAATCAAATTAAGGACAATAGAGTCTCACACTGATGTCATCTGGGAAGTCTTGGCTCTGAGATCGTGCTAGAGATGGAATAGTATTTGAACTTGAGTTCTGGGGCTTCAATTATTAGTCTCTGTTATATTTCATCCAAAACAATTCACCCTCTATTGCCCTGATTGTGTTTATAGCCAGCCATGAACTTCAGATTATGACTGATCACAGCAGAGTTCTAAAATCTAACAGAAAAATAAGCAGGCACTGTATGAATTAAAATGAGATTATCTGTGAGAAATCTTTGTAAACCGCAGCACACCATGCAAATCTGAGTTGTTACAGCACAGAAGGCTCACTGGAGTATTTTTTTTTTTCTTTTAATAAAATGATGTGACTAATCACGAGGACAAAACCTCATTAAATCTTTTAACCTGATTTTCCTTTTTAATTATTGGAAGCTTATCTATTTTCGGCGAGCAGATTTCTTTTCTGAAAGGAGATCTCTCCCTGCTATGACTGGATTTCACAGAGACCACTGAGATACATCACCTCTGGAACTGTCTGAGTCAAAAGAATATGGGATTAGTCTACCTGCATTAAAATAATTCACCATGGAAACCACAGACCAGGAAAAAGAGTGAGAGAAAAGTAAATCAAGGTTACTGTGGACTCTTGAACCCAGGTAGTTAAAATTTTAACTAGGATCGATCTCCTTGCTTCCTTGGCATTCTATTCCTGGGCCTTGAAAAGAATTCACAGACATACTTTGAATCAGATTTGGGGCATAAAATGAAATGACTTTATTATATAGTCCACTAAATGACCTGCAAAATATTTTTTTCCCAAAGATTCAGGCTTTTCTTTTCCAGACGTAAGAGTTAAAAAAAATGATTTGTGAAGTTGACATAAGTTTTAAAACAAATGCATGTAAAAAATAGGCCTCCAGGAGTCATAAGACCTTTGTAAATAACATTATAAACCAAGTGGTCAATGATTTTCTTTATTTTAACTTTGTTTTTCATTCTTTAGGACATTTTTTTCTCTTCAAAGTTTGCTACTCTGAGAGGAAAAAGTGTGCTTTTCAATGTCTCATCAGATTCAATAATTTTAATGTGAAATTCTTTTGAAAAAGAATCTCTCTCACCAGTTTAAAAAAAAAAAACATGTCCCCAATCGACCTATGTTAAAACATTTATAAACCTAGATATTTTAAAGATGTTTTAATAACAATATTTCATTCTAAGAAGAGATAATCAAACTTATATCTAGGACATTTTTTATAATTACCTTTGACAGACTTAAGAATAACACATGCTAGTCAACCATTACTTCGTTATTTGTTCTCTTTTCCTTCACTGTGCCCTGGGGATTGAACTACTTCTTAAATTGCATCTATATGCCTCTATTGCTACCCTGAGTCCCATCTGGGAGATTCTGATACTTCGAACACATTATAATGCAGTTTGCAGCAATGCTGTTTCAGTAGAGATCAGGTTTTCTAAGACCTAGTCAAATTCAATTTGAATAAAATTTCGTGGATTAATCAAATTCTCTTAACTAAAATTTTGTATAATTAAGTATTTTATAAAATGAGTGGTCTATTATCATACACTTAAATTTCTTTGTTCAGAAATTTGGGTCACAATATTGCTCTAGTAAGGTATACTTGGGAATATCTATTTTCATTCTTACCAGTTTCACTTTCTTTTAGATTTTTTTAAAAAATAAACAGGAAGATCAAAAGATCACTGTGGCGTTGATACTGGTGCTACTGTTCCCCAAATATTCTTTTCGATGGAGATTAAGGAGGACCAGAAACGGAAGCCTATTATCTTGCTGTTGTTGTTGTTTAAAACACCATAAAAGAATGAAATAATGCCATTTGTGGCAACATGGATGGACCTAGAGATTATTATACTGAGTGAAGTAAGTCAGACAAACACAAATATCTTATCATCACTTGTATGTGGAATCTAAAAAAAAAAATGATAGAAATGCACTTATTTACAAAATACAAAGTCTCACAGACATAGAAAACAAACTTATGGTTACCAAAGGGGAAATGTGCGGGGGGGAAGGGATAAATTAGGAGTTTGGGATTAACAGATACACACTACTATATATAAAATAGATAACCAACAAGGACCTACTGTATAGCACAGGGAACTATATTTGATAACTTATAATAACCTATAATGGAATAGAATCTGAATTACTTTGCTGTACACCTGAAATTAACACAACATTGTAAATCAACTATACTTCAAAAAAATAAAAAAATAAAAGTAAATAAGAAATAAAACACTTTAAAACAGGGGTCCCCAACCTCTGGGCCACGGACTGGTAGTGGTCCATGGCCTGTTAGGAAAAGGGCCGCACAGCAGGAGGTGAGCAGCGGCCAGCAAACAAAGCATCATCTGTATTGACAGCTGCTCCCCATCACTCTCATTACCGCCTGAGCCCCTCCTCCTGTCAGATCAGCAGCGGCATTAGATTTTCATAGGAGTGCGAACCCTACGGTGAACTGTGCATGCGAGGGATCTAGGTTGTGCACTCTGTATCAGAATCTAATGCCTGATGATCTGAGGTGGAGCTGAGGCGGTGATGCTAGCACTGGGGAGCGGCTGCAAATACAGATTATCATAAGCAGAGAGGTTTGACTGCACAGAGACCATAATAAATCAACTGCTTGCAGACTCATATCAAAACCCTATCAGTACAACTAGGAAGATGGTGGAAGAGTAAGACGCGGAGATCACCTTGCTCCCCACAGATACATCATAAATACATTTACACGTGGAACAACTCCTACAGAACACCCACTGAACACTGGCAGAAGATCTCAGACCTCCCAAAAGGCGAGAAACTCCCCAAGTACCTGGCTAGGGCAAAAGAAAAAAGAATAAACAGAGACAAAAGAATAGGGACGGGACCTGCACCAGTGGGAGGGAGCTGTGAAGGAGGAAAGGATTCCACACACTAGGAAGCCCTTTCGCGGGAGGAGAGTGCGCGTGGCGGAGGGGGGAGCTTCGGAGCCGCGGAGGAGAGCACAGCCACAGGGGTGCGGAGGGCAAAGCGGGGAGATTCCCGCACAGAGGATCCGTGCCAACTGGCACTCACCAGCCCGAGAGGCTTGTCTGCTTACCTGCCAGGGCGGGCAGGGCTGGGAGCTGAAGCTCGGGCTTCGGTCAGATCGCAAGGAGAGGACTGGCAGAATGAACACAGCCTGAAGGGGTTAGTGCACCATTGCTAGCCGGGAGGGAGTCCGGGAAAAAGTCTGGACCTGCCGAAGAGGCAAGAGACTTTTTCTTCCCTCTTTGTTTCCTGGTGCGCGAGGAGAGGGGGTTAAGAGTGCTGCTTAAACGAGCTCCAGAGATGGGCACGAGCTGTGGCTAACAGCACAGACCCCAGAGACGGGAATGGGACGCTAAGGCTGCTGCTGCTGCCACCAAGAAGCCTGTGTGCGAGCACAGGTCACTCTCCACACCTCCCCTCCTGGGAGCCTGTGCAGCCCGGCACTGCCAGGGTCCCGTGATCCAGGGAAAACTTCCCCGGGAGAAGGCACGGCGCGCCTCAGGCTACTGCAAAGTCATGCTGGCCTCTGCCGCCGCAGGCTCACCCCGCATCCGAACCCCTCCCTCCCCGTGGCCTGAGTAAGCCAGAGCCCCAGAATCAGCTGCTCTTTAACCCCGTCCTGTCTGAGCAAAGAACAGACGCCCTCAGGCGACCTAAATGCAGAGGCGGGGCCAAATCCAAAGCTGAACCCCAAGAGCTGTGTGAACAAAGAAGAGAAAGGGAAATTTCTCCCAGCAGCCTCAGGAGCAGCAGATTAGATCTCCACAATCAACTTGATGTACCCTGCACCAGTGGAATACCTGAATAGACAACAATTCATCCCAAATTGAGGAGGTGGACTTTGAGAACAAGATTTATTATTTTTTCCCCTTTTCCTCTTTTTGTGAGTGTGTATGTGTATGCTTCTGTGTGAGATTTTGTCTGTATAGCTTTGCTTTCACCATTTGTCCTAGGGTTCTGTCTGTCCGTTTTTTGCTTTTTTTGTTGTTGTTGTTTTGTTTTACTTTTTAAAAGAATTTTTTCTTAATAATTAGTTTTTATTTTAATAACATTATTTTATTTTATCGTACCTTATTTTATTTTATTTTATCCTCTTTCTTTCTTTCTTTCTACTTTTTCTCCCTTTTATTCTGAGCCATGTGGATGAAAGGCTCTTGGTGCTCCAGCCAGGAGTCAGTGCTGTGCCTCTGAGGTGGGAGAGCCAACTCCAGAACACTGGTCCACAAGAGACCTCCCAGCTCCACATAATATCAAATGGCAAAAATCTCCCAGAGATCTCCATCTCAACACCAACACCCAGCTTCCTCAACAACCAGCAAGCTACAGTGCTGGACACCATATGCAAAACAACTAGCAAGACAGGAACACAACCCCACCCATTAGCAGAGAGGCTGCCTAAAATCATAATAAGTCCACAGACACCCCAAAACACACCACCAGACATCGACTTGCCCAACAGGAAGAAAAGATCCAGCCTCATCCACCATAACACATGCACTAGTCCCCTCCACCAGGAAGCCTACACAATCCACTGATCCAACTTTAGCCACTGAGGACAGACACCAAAAACAATGGGAACTAAGAACTGCAGCCTGCAAAAAGAAGACCCCAAACACAGTAAGATAAGCAAAATGAGAAGACAGAAAAATACACAGCAGATGAAAGAGCAAGATAAAAACCCACCAGACCTAACAAATGAAGAGGAAATAGGCAGGCTACCTGAAAAAGAAATCAGAATAATGATAGTAAAAATGATCCAAAATCTTGGAAACAGAATAGAGAAAATGCAAGAAACATTTAACAAGGACCTAGAAGAACTAAAGATGAAACAAGCAATGATGAACAACACAATAAATGAAATTAAAAATACTCTAGATAGGGCTTCCGTGGTGGCACAGTGGTTGAGTGTCCACCTGCTGATGCAGGGGACACGGGTTCATGCTCCGGTCCGGGAAGATCCCACATGCTGCAGAGCAGCTGGGCCTGTGAGCCATGGCTGCTGAGCCTAGGCGTCTGGAGCCTGTGCTCCACAATGGGAAAGGCCACAACAGTGAGAGGCCTGTGTACCGCAAAAAAAAAAAAAAAAAAAAATCTGTAGATGGGATCAACAGCAGAATAACTGAGGCAGAAGAATGGATAAGTGACCTGGGAGATAAAATAGTGCAAATAACTACTGCAGAGCAGAGTAAAGAAAAAAGAATGAAAAGAACTGAGGACAGTCTCAGAGACCTCTGAGACACCATTAAATGCACGAACATTTGAATTATAGTGGTTCCAGAAGAAGAAGAGAAAAAGAAAGGGACTGAGAAAATATTTGAAGAGACTATAGTTGAAAACTTCCCTAATATAGGAAAGGAAATAGTTAATCAAGTCCAGGAAGCACAGAGAGTCGCATACAGGATAAATCCAAGGAGAAACACGCCAAGACATATATTAATCAAACTGTCAAAAATTAAATACAAAGAAAACGTATTAAAAGCAGCAAGGGAAAAACAACAAATAACACACAAGGGAATCCCCATAAGGTTAACAGCTGATCTTTCAGCAGAAACTCTGCAAGCCAGAAGGGACTGGCAGGACATATTTAAAGTGATGAAGGAGAAAAACCTGCAACCAACATTACTCTACCCAGCAAGGATCTCATTCAGATTTGATGGAGAAATTAAAACCTTAACAGACAAGCAAAAGCTGAGAGAGTTCAGCACCACCAAACCAGCTCTTCAACAAATGCTAAAGGAACTTCTCTAGGCAAGAAACACAACAGAAGGAAAAGACCTACAATAACAAACCGAAAACAATTAAGAAAATGAGAATAGGAGCATACATATCAATAATTACCTTAAAGGTAAATGGGTTAAATGCTCCCACCAAAAGACACAGACTGGCTGAATGGATACAAAAACAAGACCCATATATATGCTGTCTACAAGAGACCCACTTCAGACCTAGGGACACATACAGACTGAAAGTGAGGGGATGGAAAAAGATATTCCATGCAAATGGAAACCAAAATAAAACTGGAGTAGCAATTCTCATATCAGACAAAACAGACTTTAAAATAAAGACTATTACAAGAGAAAAAGAAGAACATTACATAATGATCAAGGGATCGATCCAAGAAGAAGACATAACAACTGTAAATATTTATGCACCCAACATAGGAGCACCTGAATACATAAGGCAAATACTAACAGCCATAAAAGGGGAAATCAACAGTAACACATTCATAGTAGGGGACTTTGACACCCCACTTTCACCAATGGACAGATCATCCAAAATGAAAATAAATAAGGAGACACAAGTTTTAAATGATACATTAAACAATATGGACTTAATTGATATTTATAGAACATTCCATCCAAAAACAACAGAATACACATTTTTCTCAAGTGCTCATGGAACATTCTCCAGGATAGATCATATCTTGGGTCCCAAATCAAGCTCTGGTAAATTTAAGAAAACTGAAATAGTATCAAGTATCTTTTCTAACCACAGCACTATGAGACTAGGTATCAATTACAGGAAAAGATCTGTAAAAAATGCAAACACATGGAGGCTAAACAGTACACTACTTAATAACGAAGTGATCACTGAAGAAATCAAAGAGGAAATCAAACAATACCTAGAAACAAATGACAATGGAGACACGACGACCCAAAACCTATGGGATGCAACGAAAGCAGTTCTAAGAGGGAAGTTTATAGCAATACAATACTATCTTAAGAAACAGGAAACATCTCGAATAAACAACCTAAACTTGCACCTAAAGCAATTAGAGAAAGAACAAAAAAACCCCAAAGTTAGCAGAAGGAAAGAAATCATAAAGATCAGATCAGAAATAAATGAAAAAGAAATGAAGAAAATGATAGCAAAGATCAATAAAACTAAAAGCTGGTTCTTTGAGAAGATAAACAAAATTGATAAACCATTAGCCAGACTCATCAAGAAAAAAAGGGAGAAACTCAGATCAATAGAATTAGAAATGAAAAAGGAGAAGTAACAACTGACACTGCAGAAATACAAAAGGTCATGAGAGATTACTACAAGCAACTCTATGCCAATAAAATGAACAACCTGGAAGAAATAGACAAATTCTTAGAAATGCACAACCTGCCAAGACTGAATCAGGAAGAAATAGAAAATATGAACAGACCAATCACAAGCACTGAAATTGGAACTGTGGTTAAAATTCTTCCAACAAACAAAAGCCCAGGACCAGATGGCTTCACAGGCAAATTCTATCAAACATTTAGAGAAGAGATAACACTTATCCTTTCAAACTCTTCCAAAATATAGCAGAGGGAGGAACACTCCCAAACTCATTCTGCAAGGCCACCATAATCCTGATACCAAAACCAGACAAAGATGTCACAAAGAAAGAAAACTACAGGCCAATATCACTGATGAACATAGATGCAAAAATGCTCAACAAAATACTAGCAAACAGAATCCAACAGCACATTAAAAGGATCATACAACATGATCAAGTGGGGTTTATCTGCGAAATGCAAGGATTCTTCAATATATGCAAATCAAACAATGTGATACACCATATTAACAAACTGAAGGAGAAAAACCATATGATCATCTCAATAGATGCAGAAAAAGCTTTTGACAAAATTCAACACCCATTTACGATAAAAACCTTCCAGTAAGTAGGTATAGAGGGAACTTTCCTCAACATAATAAAGGCCATATAAAACAAACCCACAGCCAAGATCGTTCTCAATGGTGAAAAACTGAAAGCATTTCCACTAAGATCAGGAACAAGACAAGGTTGCCCACTCTCACCACTCTTATTCAACATAGTTTTGGATGTTTTAGCCACAGCAATCAGAGAAGAAAAGGAAATAAAAGGAATCCAAAATGGAAAAGAAGTAAAGCTGTCACTCTTTGCAGATGACATGATACTATACATAGAGAATCCTAAAGATTCTACCAGAAAACTATTAGAGCTAATCAATGAATTTGGTAAAGTAGCAGGATACAAAATTAATGCACAGAAATCTCTGGCATTCCTATACACTAATGATGAAAAATCTGAAAGTGAAATCAAGAAAACACTCCCATTTACCATTGCAACAAAAAGAATAAAACATCTAGGAATAAACCTACCTAAGCAGACAAAAGACCTGTATGCAGAAAATTATAAGACACTGATGAAAGAAATTAAAGATGATACAAACAGATGGAGAGCTATACCATGTTCTTGGATTGGAAGAATCAACATTGTGAAAATGACTCTACTCCTCAAAGCAATCTACAGATTCAATGCAATCCCTATCAAACTACCACTGGCATTTTTCACAGAACTAGAACAAAAAATTTCACAATTTGTATGGAAACACAATAGACCCCGAATAGCCAAAGCAATCTTAAGAATGAAAAATGGAGCTGGAGGAACCAGGCTCCCTGACTTCAGACTATACTACAAAGCTACAGTAATCAAAACAGTATGGTACTGTCAGAAAAACAGAAATATAGATCAATGGAACAGGATAGAAAGCCCAGAGATAAACCCATGCACCTATGGTCACCTTATCTTTGATAAAGGAGGCAGGAATGTACAGTGGAGAAAGGACAGCCTCTTCAATAAGTGGTGCCAGGAAAACTGGACAGGTACGTGTAAAAGTATGAGATTAGATCACTCCCTAACACCATACACAAAAATAAGCTCAAAATGGGTTAAAGACCTAAATGTAATGCCAGAAACTATCAAACTCTTAGAGGAAAACATAGGCAGAACACTCTATGACATAAATCACAGCAAGATCATTTTTGACCCACCTCCTAGAGAAATGGCAATAAAAACAAAAATAAACAAATGGGGCCTCATGAAACTTAACAGCTTTTGCACAGCATAGGAAACCATAAACAAGACCAAAAGACAACCCTCAGAATGGGAGAAAATATTTGCAAATGAAGCAACGGACAAAGGATTAATCTCCAAAATTTATAAGCAGCTCATGCAGCTCAATAACAAAAAAGCAAACAACCCAATCCAAAAATGGGCAGAAGACCTAAATAGGCATTTCTCCAAAGAAGATATACAGATTGCCAACAAACACCTTAAAGAATGCTCAACATCAATAATCATTAGAGAAATGCAAATCAAACCTACAATGAGATATCATCTCATACTGGTCAGAATGGCCATCATCAGAAAATCTAGAAACAATAAATTCTGGAGAGGTTATGGAGAAAAGGGAACACTCTTGCACTGCTGGTGGGAATGTGAATTGGTACAGCCACTATGGAGAACAGTATGGAGGTTCCTTAAAAAACTACAAATAAAACTACCATATGACCCAGTAATCCCACTACTGGGCATATACCCTGAGAAAACCATAATTCAAAGAGTCATGTACCAAAATGTTCATTGCAGCTCTATTTACAATAGCCAGGACATGGAAGCAACCTAAGTGTCCATCATCGGATGAATGGATAAAGAAGATGTTGCACATATATACAATGGAATATTACTCAACCATAAAAAGAAATGAAATTGAGTTATTTGTAGTGAGGTGGATGGACCTAGAGTCTGTCATACAGAGTGCAGTAAGTCAGAAAGAGATAAACAAATACCGTATGCTAACACATATATGGAATCTAAGAAAAAAAAATGTCATGAAGAACCTGGGGGTAAGACGGGAATAAAGACACAGACCTACTAGAGAATGGACTTGAGGACATGGGGAGGGGGAAGGGTAAGCTGTGACGAAGTGAGAGAGTGGCACGGACATATATACACTACCAAACGTAAAATAGATAGCTAGTGGGAAGCAGCCGCATAGCACAGGGAGATCAGCTCAGTGCTTTGTGACCACCTAGAGCGGTGGGATAGGGAGGGTGGGAGGGAGGGAGACGCAAGAGGGAAGAGATATGGGAACATATGTATATGTATAACTGAGTCACTTTGTTATAAAGCAGAAACTAACACAGCATTGTAAAGCAATTATACTCCAATAAAGATGTAAAAAATAAAACAAAACAAAAAAACCCTCTCAGTGAGTGGAAAGTGAAAACAAGCTCAGGGCTCCCACTGATTCTGCATTTTGGTGAGTTGCATAATTATTTCATTATATATTACAATGCAATAATAATAGAAATAAAGTGCAAAATGAATGTAATGCATTCGAATCATCCCGAAACAATCCCCTCCCCCCCAGTCCATGGGAAAATTGTTTTCCACGAAAACGTTGGGGACCACTGCTTTAAACCATACTTAATAAAATAAGTTTACTCAAATATGTCTAAATATATACATGTTATAAGTTACTACAAGAGGAACTAGTATGGGAAAATGATTTGGAATGATCTCATACACACACACACACACACAAACAAACATCCACAAATTGTTTCCAAAGCCTAACCAAGAGCCTGTAGTGTGCTGGGCTCATACAATTAAATTATCTTAATAAGTGCAAAGTAATGGAATGAGATCTTCCAGTCACACGTGATTTAACTCCAGACCTGGTCCGACAATTCACTCTCTATTCTTGTGCTGAAAATTTACATAATGTATTTAAAAATCCAATAAAAATAAAGTTTAGAATCATTTGCCATTACAGTGTAATCCACATCAGACATTGTTTTCTTTTCCATGGATAATCAAGAGTTGGACAAGTATTCTATTTTTGACCTATATCTGATCAAGTTTAGTTGGTCCTAATAGAGGAAAATTCAATTAATGCTTTTCAATGCTTAGCCCTTTTCATTTAATGGATTATTGATGCTCAAGTAACAGCTGAATGAGGAAGGGACCTTAGGTACTATTGTCATAATGAGAGGAAGAAAATAAATTGTATCAAATGTTCAGATGTGCCTATTCTTAAGTTTTATTCTAACTAATTTAGTAACATTAAAAGTTAATCTTCTCCACTCTGTAGAAAAGTGAAAATTTTAGACGGAAGACTGGAGAGAAGATTTATATGCGTATTTAATTATTTAATTATTTATGTCCGTCGATGTTTCCAGAGCTGTTAAATCAGCGTAGAGAGGGCTTGGTGCTTTGTTATAGTGTGCAGGAGCCATTTGGAAATCTGTAATGGGGTGCTGTAAAGCATAGGTATTACCTAACATCTTTATGGTAAGCAATTTCCCAGGGCAAAGGCAAACCATTTTTCTAAGGGTGGATGGGGTATTTCACAGGAATTTTGCTACAGACAGTTTCATAATTTATTGCATCAGCCTTGTTCCTAACATACCAAATATTTCCCACACTCCTTGCTGACCAGCCCCCACTGATTGAAAAAGACATAATCAAGGGAGATACATCCCTTCTTCGATTTCATCTGCTTCTCACCTTCCTGCTTCCCCAACTCACCTCCTTTTTGAAGACCACTTACTTCTGACACCTAACTGCTGGCACCCTCAGCCAGCCTCAGAAAACCACCCAAGGTACAGGTCGGAGTGCCTAGAATGTGACCCTTACCTACTGAGTTTCAGAAAGCCACCCGAGGTACAGGTTGGAGCATCTAGAATGTGACCTATACCTACTAAGCTTCAGAAAACCCTCATATACACCGTGGTCACAGCTTAGATCCCAAGAGGATCCATGGTAGCATTTTATCCTTCTGAAAGTCTTTTCAGAAGTTAAGTAAATTTCTCAGAGACAAATGAAATTGGCATGAGGGTAACCAGCTGGCTATTAGAAACCAGAAGTAGGTTTGGATTAGGAAGATTTTAGCCACTGACAGCAGTCAAACTCTGAATTCTCAACCGTTCTTAAGGAAATGATGAAAAAAGAAAGGTCATCAAGATTAATAATTTCTAACCACGAAGTAGGTTATTGGCAGACAGACGCTTATATCATGCTTTCCCCTTCTCCCTCCCTCCACATTCGTCTTCAGGAGTGAAGACTTCAGAGGAAAAGGAAGAGATGTAGTAGGGGAGGGGCAGAGTCTGGGACTCAACATGAAAATGCTATGGTGGCACATTCTCATCTCCAGCAGTCAACTTCCTGTGTTTCTTTCATCTTCCTCCAAACACTTCCCTATTTTCTGTAAGGCTGAATGACCTGGAACATTCTCTGGAGGATCTTTGCCTATTTCACAGGTTCTCTCTATTAACAGAAACCTACTTCACATCATCATCAAAAAAGAACGAGGTGGTAACATGATCAGGCTGTATATTCTTCTTAATTTAATTTTTTTCAGTTTTTAGGGACTTTCTAACACCTTCTCCAGTTGCCTCTCCAGATTTCATCTGATTTTTCGTACTGGTGGTTGTTCATCAAACCAGAGGAAATCATCCTCCACATTCATTATTCAAGGAAAAAAATAATTGGTGACCTATTCATAGCTGACGATAGTTGCCCTGTAGAAGAATGAGGAGGGGGCAAGACCCTGCATCCAAGCAGGAGATGACGGTGTGCCCAGTGATTCCAAGGCTGCATCGCTCCATCTCTAATTATCCTGATTCATTGGCTGTTAATTCTGTCAGGAATTTTTGACAGAAAACCAACACATCAGAGACAAAACTGAAGGCATTAATTCTAGTCCTTTAAGCCTAAAATATTAACATAGCAACCAATCTGATGGAGGGGACCAGGCTGAGAGGGAGGAGATGATATCACAGCTGCACAATTGCATGTTGTAATCACTGCTGTTATCTTCTGTGCTTTATATTCAATAGTTCTCTGACAGTTCTCTGTGCTGAGCACTGCATATTGATTTGGAGAAAAAAGGAATGAGTTTCTGAATACACAAGGCCTTTCTGGTATACTTAGAACAATTCACTTCCCTTTTTCTTTTTTCTGATGTATTTTCTAACTTCAGAGGTCACGTGACTCACTTATTTTTAACTTTTTTTACATAATTTTTTAGGCAGGAAGTTTGATGGGGTAAGCATGCAAAAAAATTTCTATTTGAATTAGAAATGAATTTCTTCTTAATAAGAGCCCGATTCAAAGGTCCACATTTAAATGTTCTGACACAGTGTGTGGGATATTTATGTAAATCACCTTACTCAGACATCTAGAAGGTACAGGGGGGCAGGGATTATGTTAAAAATGCAGCACTTCGACTCAAATGTGCGGCTCAGGGCTTTGTGACCACCTAGAGGGGTGGGATAGGGAGGGTGGGAGGGAGATGCAAGAGGGAGGAGATATGGGGATATATGTATATGTATAGCTGATTCACTTTGTTATAAAGCAGAAATTAATACACCATTGTAAAGCAATCATACTCCAATAAAGGTGTTAAAAAAAAAAAAAGTGAGGCTCTACTGCAGGAAACCTCAGTGCTCTCCGACAAGAGATTTCGGGTTGTGGATGTGTATGAGGCCATGAGTGTCACTGCTGACTGCCACTCATGGCCCCTGGCATTTCTGTCCTGGTTGCAGACACAGGAAGTGTATGGGGTGACTGGGTTGCTCACTATCCATGGAGAGAGCCTGAGAGCAAGGAGCCCCTGTCTTGGGGACAGCATCATATAGAGCCCGGCCCTCCATCGGATGTGGCTAAGCTTCAAAAGAGCACCCTAAGTGCTAAATTCTCTCCTCTGAGATGATAGTAGGTAGCTCCCATTACTGAGTGCCAAGTGTGCCAAGCCAAGCATAACGTCAGATACTTGATATAAGAAGCTAATTACATCCTTAAACAACCCTGTGAGGTAGGTTTTATTATTAGTTCCATTTTCGAGATCAGGAGCCTGAGGCTTAGGAAGGTAAAGTTACTGGCCCAAGCTAGCAGGGCTAGAAAGAGGTAACAATGAGATTCTAACTCATGCTCTTAACCAGGTGTAACCATCACTGCTCTGGATTCTTCCCCAGCCTGCCTCCCAGCATGTTGCCATTGTGCTGAGCAGAAGTTGATGTTTCGCAAGATGATCCCAGAGGTCTGTTGTCAGATGACCTGCATTCGAACCCCTGCTCTGCCTCTTTCTGGGGCGTGACCAGGTGTCAGGCTCTTCCCTATCCTTTGCCAGTAAAATGGGGAAAGTTTGACTTATTGCATAGGACCACTGTAAGAATTGAATTCATTTTCCAAGTATTGTCTTTGGTATATAATAGGGGCTAAGTTCATGGTTATTGAGTCTGATTCTTCAATTCTATAAAGAAAAATATATTTGTATATTTTATATAGTTTCTCATTACATAGCAACTTGATAACATCTCAGTTCATCTTTCATTGTAACTTGATAAAGTCTCAGTTTATCTTTGAGAACATAATTCTCCACTTTATTCTTATCCTATATGTGAGTAACCGTGCATTTGCTTCCACATTTAGAGCTCACATTCTCAGCGAAACGTTCACACATATGTCAGGAAGATGCAAGCACTTGGCTCAGAGCCCCACAATAGGAACTCAGTGACATGTTGTTGAACTGAATCTCAGGCTTGTCAGTGAACTCTGCCCAAGCTGATATTTACACACACCCATTTCCTGATGCAGCCTCCTTGGCCAGGCAGGGTTACTGCTCTATGCTCTTTGAGCCTCCTCCCAGCTTACAGACTACAAAACTTCTTCACTGTCCCCACCTCAAGAAAGAGAAGGTGTTGCTGGCAGTGTAGCTAGAGTGGGAAGATAAGTTGCACAGGGTGACAGGAAGAGAGACAAGAGTCAAGGAGCTAGAGGAGGTACAGCATACATGGATGACTTTGGCTTTCTGGAGATGATGATGGGCTGGCTATGAACACAATGGAGTGAGGGGTGCTGGCGTACTGTGGGATAGAGTGACCATGAGAATATTTCCAGCCTTTGTGACAATGGAAAGATCTGAACAGAACCACAGATCTCAAGACTTTTGCACATGCTCTGTGGAGATGCTCTCACTAGAGGCTACGCCGCTGGCGTCTTCTCCTCAAGAGCCTTCTCTGACTTCCCTATTGAAAGCAGTCATTGTCACTCCCATGATATTGTGTCATCTTCATAGCACCTTATGATGATCTGAAATAAAAGTGTTTATTAAGAGCAAAGATCAACAAAACTAAAAGCTGGTTCTTTGAGAAGATAAAAAATTGATAAGCCATTAGCCAGACTCATCAAGAAAAAAAGGGAGAAGACTCAAGTGAATAGAATTAGAAATGAAAAAGGAGAACTAACAACTGACTCTGCAGAAATACAAAGGATCATGAGAGATTACTACAAGCAACTCTATGCCAATAAAATGGACAACCTGGAAGAAATGGACAAATTCTTAGAAAAGCACAGCCATCCAAGACTGAACCAGGAAGAAATAGAAAATATAAACAGACCAATCACAAGCACTGAAATTGGAACTGTGGTTAAAAATCTTCCAACAAACAAAAGCCCGGGACCAGATGGCTTCACAGGCAAATTCTATCAAACATTTAGAGAAGAGCTATCACCTATCCTTCTCAAACTCTTCCAAAATATAGTGAGAGAGGAACACTCCCAAACTCATTCTGCAAGGCCACCATCACCCTGATACCAAAACCAGACAAAGATGTCACAAAGAAAAAAAACTACAGGCCAATATCACTGATGAACATAGATGCAAAAATGCTCAACAAAATCCTAGCAAACAGAATCCAACAGCACATTAAAAGGATCATACAACATGATCAAGTGGGGTTTATCTGAGAAATGCAAGGATTCTTCAATATATGCAAATCAAACAATGTGATACACCATATTAACAAATTGAAGTAGAAAAACCATATGATCATCTCAATAGATGCAGAAAAAGCTTTTGACAAAATTCAACACCCATTTACGATAAAAACCTTCCAGAAAGTAGGCATAGAGGGAAATTTCCTCAACATAATAAAGGCCATATAAAACAAACCCACAGCCAAGATCGTTCTCAATGGTGAAAAACTGAAAGCATTTCCACTAAGATCAGGAACAAGACAAGGTTGTCCACTCTCACCACTATTATTCAACATAGTTTTGGAAGTTTCAGCCACAGCAATCAGAGAAGAAAAAGAAATAAAAGGAATCCAAAACGGAAAAGAAGAAGTAAAGCTGTCACTCTTTGCAGATGACATGATACCATACATAGATAATCCTGAAGATGCTACCAGGAAACTACTAGAGCTAATCAATGAATTTGGTAAAGTAGCAGGATACAAAATTAATGCACAGAAATCTCTTGCATTCCAATACACTAATGATGAGAAATCTGAAAGAGAAATTAAGGAAACACTCCCATTTACCATTGTAACAAAATGAATAAAATATCTAGGAATAAACCTACCTAAGCAGACAAAAAGACCTGTATGCAGAAAACTAAAAGACACTGATGAAAGAAATTAAAGGTGAGACAAACAGATGGAGAGATATACCATGTTCTTGGATTGGAAGAATCAACATTGTGAAAATGACGATACTACCCAAAGCAATCTACAGATTCAATGCAATCCCTATCAAACTACCACTGGCATTTTTCACAGAACTAGAACAAAAAATTTCACAATTTGTAAAGAAACACAAAAGACCCCGAATAGCCAAAGCAATCTTGAGAAAGAAAAACAGAGCTGGAGGAATCAGACTCCCAGACTTCAGACTATACTACAAAGCTACAGTAATCAAGACAGTATGATACTGGCCCAAAAACAGAAATATAGATCAATGGAACAGGATAAAAAGCCCAGAGATAAACAGTATGGAGGTTCCTTAAAAAACTAAAAATAGAACTACCATAAGACCCAGCAATCCCACTACTGGGCATATACCCTGAGAAAACCATAATTCAAAAAGAGTCATGTACCACAATGTTCATTGCAGCTCTATTTACAATCACCAGGACATGGAAGCAACCTAAGTGTCCATTAACAGATGAATGGATAAAGAAGATGTTGCACATATATACAATGGAATATTACTCAGCCATAAAAAGAAATGAAAATGAGTTATTTGTAGTGAGGTGGATGGATCTAGAGTCTGTCATACTGAGTGAAGTAAGTCAGAAAGAGAAAAACAAATACCATATGCTAACACATATATATATAGAATCTAAAAAGAAAATGGTTCTGAAGAACCTAGGGTCAGGACAGGAATAAAGACGCAGATGTAGAGAATGGACTTGAGGACAAGGGGAATGGGAACGGTAAGCTGCGATGAAGTGAGAGAGAGAGTGACCTGGACATATATACACTACCAAATGTAAAATAGATAGCTAGTGGGAAGCAGCCACATAGCACAGGGAGATCAGCTCGGTGCTTTTTGACCACCTAAAGGGGTGAGATAGGCAGGGTGGGAGGGAGACCCAAGAAGGAGGAGATATGGGGATATAGGTATATGAATAGCTGATTCACTTTGTTATAAAGCAGAAACTAACACACCATTGTAAAGCAATTATACTCCAATAAAGGTGTTTAAAAAAAAAGTGTTTATTGAGTTACTTGTTTTCTGATTTTCCTTCCCCTTCTAGAGTGCAAGCTTCTTACTACTCTCTCCCCAATGCCTGGAATGACTCAGTGCATATTTATGAAAAGAATGAATATTACCAGTGACGTTTCACCCCCTTTTAGTCTGTTAATTTCCTTTATTCTAGGAGATCTCCAGTCGGATATCCCATTTTTATTCAAAACCACGCCTTAAACTTGAGCTACAAACCCTCCTTTTTGTTCCCCAAGAAGCCAAGATATTTCCTGCATGCTGTGTCCTCTGCCTGGAGCCTCAGTCTCCTCAATTCCTTCCTTTCCACAGAAAATGCTCTGCTCTTAGGATGGATGGCTTCTTCTCACCAAATCCTATGTCATTCCTCAGAAAGATCTTCCCAGATCACCCTGATCAACCAATCTGTCATTATTTTCCAATTAGAACAATCTGCATTGTTTTTTCTTTTTTCATATTAGTTTCAGGTGTACAACATAATGATTTGATATATGTATATATTGTGAAATGATAGGCCCAGTTAACAATAATCACCACACAGTTACAAGTTTTTTGTAACCAAAGGTACAAACTTCCAGTTATAAAATAAAATCCTCGGGATGTAAGGCACAGCATGGTGATTATGGTTAATAATACTGTATTGGATATTTGAAAATCCCTAGAAGAATAGGTCTTAAAAGTTCTCATCACAAGAAAAAAAACTGGATTTCTTTTGTTTTTCAATTCAATTGTTTGTTTGTTTGTTTCTTAACTATCTCCCCCACTAGACTCTAAGTCTTGCTAGGAAAGAGAGTGTGAATAGTTTATAATGCATGCTTAAAATATAGCACAATGCCAAGATCAGAGGGGGTACTAAGTCAATTGTTGAATGAATGAATGAATAATCTTATATCCATCTGTCCATTTTTGGATTAGGAGGCAAATCTTTCTTCCAAATTTATTAATACTTTTGACTCCTTACCTCTTTTAATTTCTAGATAGGCTATTCCTCTGCTAAAGGACAAGTTAAAATTCTACTTTGTCCCTGAAGCTTTGCTAAATGACTCCAGCCTCTGTCACTTTTCCCTTTGCCAGACTCATTCATTTAATTCACAAACTGGTGCTCAGTGCTGTAAGAGATAGAAAGATGCATCAGATATTATTCCTGACCTCAAAGAGGTTTAAATATTTATCACATACTTTTGGACTTCAGTGTAACTCATATGTGTCAAATGAATGAGTAAATGAGCTTAATTATAGCTTTGTTGAGCTCTTAACTCATTTTTCATGATACTGAACACAAACACATAGCTTCTTCCCGGAATCTTCCTGGGAAGGCTCAAGAAAGATCATCTTTCTAGAAAAATTGAGAAAGTGATCTATTCGCAGTAAAGAATTGGTGGTGGGAAATGAAGTAGCTCCCCAGAGTCTTCTAAGTCCTCTTTGCACCCTTTTAATTCATTATATTTAAATGAACTTCCTGAAAAAACACACTCTTTTATATTTAAATGTAAACTTGAAAACATTTCCAAGCCAACGGTAAAGATTTTTAACTAGCTTTTGTATGAAACGACATTCTTTCATTGGTTCAAATAACTACATTAGTCTCTTTTTCTTTTATCTCCCCAGGCTTCTCAGGTCATATATGGTGGCATGGCATTTGTGTCCCCACTAATCTGAAACCAAGTTTGAAATCAAATCCAGATTTTTTTCTTTTGCTTCATCCATTACATCCATTCACAGAAGAAAGTTTTCTGTCTGTAGTATAAAAACAAGTAGCTAAAATGTGGAAAATGTAGTCAGTCTGTTGGCTATTTTGTCTACATGGCACCCTACCCAGGGTTAAATGATTTTTCTCTGCATTAGATTAATGGAGCAGTTGTTTCTCCTCTTCACTAGCTCACTGATTCAAACTTCCTACGAACAGACCTTAGGAAGCTCACCATTCATCCTAACTTCCTATAATGTTCTGGCTATATTTTCTGCTGAACTAAAACCAATCTGTTTGTTACCCTGTGTTGTCCGCTCAGTCAGATGTTCAATCTCCTCATTAAATCCTTCTTCAAGTCCTGTCAGTTCCACTCCCATAATTTATCCCAACACCAAGCATTCTTCACCATCCTCACTACTACAGCCTTAGTTCACGAGCTGCCATAACGTCTCTCCTACATGTAGACCAGACCTTCCTGACCCTCCTTCACAACCATAGTAACTGCAAACAACTCTGCAAATTTACTTTCTAAAACGTAAATCAGATTATGTCATTCCCCTGCTATAAATATTCTGGTGGCTTCCCTTTGCTTCCAGGATAAAATCCCAGGATCCTGGGACTTCCCAGCCCTTCACTTCTCGCTCTGTAAATTCATTCTGGGCACACGGACCTGTCCGATTCTTGACAGTCCCCTTTTCAAAGTCTGGACTTGTTCTTTCTTCCCCCTGACATCCATCCTCCTTCCCTGTACTTACACATGGCTTCCTCCTTCTCATGATCTCATGTCAATTCCAATGTCGTCTTCCCAGAGAGGCCTTCTCTGTCATCTCTAGTTAAGCAACATCCTTCTTCTCCCTCTATGATGTCTCCACTTTTGTTGTGTCGTTAGCACCCATCTGTGTATGAAATCATCATACTTCTTTGTGTATTGTCTACCTCTCCCCTCTTAGAATGTAAGCTGTCTATGGTCAGGCTGACTGTGAGTATTATTCACCATTGTATGTCTAGCGTCTAATACAGAATCTGACACACAGCTGGCATGCCTTTCATTCACTCAACAAAGGCTTATTTGGCAATGGCTTTATGTCAACCACTGTCCCAGGCACTAAGATGTAACTGTGAATAAAATTGAAAAGTGCCTATTCTCAGAGGGTCTACATAACATTTGAGGTGGGGCTGGTGCACACTGTAAAAGAAAAACTGGTTAATAAACAATATATACTATATCACGTGATAGTAAGTGCTCTAGAAAAATTAGCGGGAAAGGGAAATAGGAGGTATCTTAGGCAACACCCCACCCCCTAAAAAAATAAGCAGAGTGAATTACTCCTGCCTTTGTTTCCACAGCACTTTAGATACACTTTTTTCCCCACACTTATCACGTTCATCCTACTTACATGTTCACATGACTTTCTTCATGTGAACTCACCTGACCCTGAGCTGGAAGTTAGTGATAATGTTGCACGTATCATCCTTTGTGCCTGGCATATAGGAAGAGTCAATAAATGCAAGTAAATAAAAGAATTAATGTTTATGTTTTCTACTCTTACCCTCTAGAATGTCTTCCACATATGACTTCATGAAACAGCATCCCTAGGAGACTTGGAGAAAATATTTATTATGTTCAAATACACAGACAGTGCCACATTTGCTGTCTCTGTGTTTCATTTACCGTCTCAGTGCTGCATTTGCTGTCTCTGGGCATCAACACATAGAAGGAAAGCCTCATGTATATTTTTAATTTGTTAAAGCATTCTCTGACCATGGTTGGACGAAGGTCTGTCCTCCTTTCCTTTAGGCTACAGTGCTAGGACTTATGCTCATTTACCTTTTATATGACACACACTAAATGTGTGCCCATAAAGGAGATACATAATACATATTATGCACTCATTTGGCTTCCTTCGTTGCAGAGAAAACAGTTACAGAGCAGAAATTGTGTACTTTGTACTCCTGATCAGGTCCTTGGCACCCAGCCAGGCATCAAGGATGAGTCCAATTTTCCTGCAGAAATGCTGTGATACATGTGAGGTCCTCTCTGCAGTGACATTACACTGCTTTCCTAGACAAGCAAAAGCAAACGTCTTTCTTTTTCTGTGCTTCTAGTGTATTTCAATATTAGAAGCAATAAAAGGTTTTAAGCCCTTTTTTGTTTTTCAGGAATTGGTTCCTGGGATGCATCTGTGATATGGCTAAGGAAACTACAGATAAAAAATAATGAAATCTGACTCTATATCCATATGAGGGATAGTAAAAGGAAAATTAAGCTTTTCTCAAAGAATGTGAGTTGTGGGAAAGCACATCAGGAGAGCGAATGCTTCATTGCCAGCCAAGCAATTCATTGCATTAAAAAGACACCTCATGTACCCCTATGAACAAGAGAAAAGACAGCCTTTTTCTCTAGTAAAAGAATATAGCGACTAATGCTGTGCTAGAGAAGAGGAAGAGATGATTTGATGCACATTATACTGGATTTCAAAATGCATGTGGTTTCCTGCTAGGAACTTAATTTCTAGCCTCATCTCCAAATAGTTTAGGTCGGGCTGTCATAGATTTCCTGTGTCCCTCTCTGGTGGTATGTATCTAAAAATAGAAAATGAGAAAAAATCACTTCTCAGTCAAAATATATCATATTGTGTTTCAAGAGTCAGGTAAGAGATAAAAAAGACTACACTGTTAGTTAAATCTCTACTACACATTGAGCTTTTATGCCCTTCAGAGTATTTCCCTAACAGCGATTGGTGAAATGCCAGAGACCCTTTGGATTGACCACCTGTTTGGCAAATGTTATCCAAGCATCTGGAGAAGATCTATGTCTTGCAGAACAGCCAGGGAAAACTCAATGCGAGTACACATGCAAGCTATATGGAAAGTAGTAGTAGGGAATCATTTTTGTTTCAGGCACAATAAGAACTACCATTTCATAAGGCCTGGAAATATGGGTCTTTCATGCAAGTCTGCCACTGGTGTGGGAACCACTAATGGATCCAATGAATCATGTTTTAGATGGCTCATAAATGGGATCCTTAAGAATGTTTAGCAAATAAAGCTTCCATTGTTCATCCATCTTTGACTAGCCATTGTACACAGTTCACATCTTGTTTGCTAGGCCTGTGAAAAGAAGTTCTGAATGATGAGCAGTATTGTCAAGAATTTTCCATATATTTAGAGTTTTAATTATTACAGGTGTTTGGTGAAAAAACTTCTCAGATGCGGTCAATTATTTCTGCTACTCTGTAGGTTAGAGAGAGATGCACACATGTAGAATAAAACTGCATCAAATTAGATTGGAATGTTTTGACAGCAAGAGACAGCAAAAGGTTATGCTGGTATTATAATGCAGGAGAGCATAACAAGTGATTTACGATGGCTGCAGAGATACAACCTTGAATCACAATGAATAGAGCAAGTTGGCTATTAAACATGTAGAGTAGTTAATAAAACTGCATTTGATTAGATGAAAATTTGGGAGATCACTTCTAATGGATCATGGATAATGGTTCTAATAAAGCCAAGTGGATTTTTAAATTTTGGTTTGTAATATTGTAAATAGTGCTGTTATAAACATTGGGGTGCATATATCTTTTTGAATTAGTGTTTTTGTTTTTTCTGGATATATATCCAGGTGTGGAATTGCTGGATCATATGGTAGTTCTATTTTTAGTTTTTTGAGAAACCTCTATACTGTTTACCATAGTGGCTGTACTAATTTACATTCCCACCAACAGTGTACAAGGGCTCCCTTTTCACCACATCCTCTCCAAAATTTTTTATTTGTAGACTTTTTGATGATAGCCATTCTGACTGGTGTGCGGTATTAACTCATTGTGGTTTTGATTTGCATTTCCCTATTCAAGTCGAATAAGTGCCTTTTTAAATTGGCAGAATTTTAATTCTTTTTTCTTCTGAACAAAGAGTATGTTATATGATTGATTGTTCATCCAAGATTTCTCTCAGAAACAACGTGGTTTTGTTAATTTTCTTAGAGTTAGTAACTGGGTGATATACAGACAAACATGATTGCCTCTCAACTGTAGCAAAAAAAATAATCTCCAGGTATAATGAAATAGTCCATCTTATTGCAATAAAAAGCAAGAAAACCAGGGCAGTGAGACTTGATGCTTTCTGTAGTTTACGTCCCTGAAGACCTCTGGAGGTAATATTCATTTCACCTTCCATTTCCGTAGTGCCTGACGGTTTACAAAATACTTTCACATATATTATTTCATTCAAGGAAAAGAAATGCATATTCTATAAGGGCCATTCCTGAAAGAAAATAAAATGTCAAGTAAATGAAAACTATCCTTAGATTAAATAATCCAGGAAGCTGCTCTGTCAAAACAGTGAACCACTTCATGAGAAACAGAGGACACAAAAAGTAAAATCATCATCACAAGTATAACTATGAAATATATGGGCCTTGATAAATTTTTTTCATTATGTTCATGATTTGAGGACTGTAATTTGTTCCAGATTTGTTGAAACTGGGAAGAAGATAATAAATAGACATCCTAGATCTCAGGTGCCCTGTGGAATTTTAATGCTTTGCCACCTGAGGCAAAATGCATATATATTATTTGGCGGTATAATGACTTTCCTTTGCCCTCCAATTCCATCCAAATTCCACTCCCTGACATGATACCTGCCCCATCCTTACCTCTGTGTACCTTCTGCTCCAGCCAGGCCAGGATGCTCCCTTTGACAAAAATGTGCACATTCCTGCCCCTAAGTCTTTGTTCCCTGTACCATTCTTCACAGCTAAAACCATCTATCTTTCTCCAAGAATGTTCCCCAGCTACTCTGAGCTGCAATATCCTTTCTTTGTCTTCCGGTAGTTCATATTTTTCATTCACTCATTCAACAACTATTTAAAGAGAATCAATATAATATTTATAATCAGAAACACATTACTAAAGAAACAAATCTTCTCTGGTATTTGTCCCCAGTAATGGTTGGAAGCCAGGAGCGCCTGCAGGGGTACTGCCTCTATGCAGAAAACGATAAGCAGGGTCAGTCTGAAATGCAGGATAGAGAAGCGCTGGAAATGGGCAGTAAGACTGGAAGTCTGGGGAAGAAGAATACATGATAAGAACTGTCTAAAAATGGAGCAAGTTGCATTATAGGTAGTGAGCTCCCCACTCATCCAACTGTGTAAGCAAGAAAGACTTTGGAAGTTTCCTTTATACCTTCTCTCCCTTATTCCTCAATTCCTTTAACACAGACACTTCTCCCTATCTCTTCCAACACCCCTCTAGTCCAGATAATCAACCTCTCCTGCTTGAACTATTAGAATAACTTTCTAATTGGTATCCCTAAATCAAATATAGTAGGCAGAATTTTGGCCATGACCTTTGTTCCCAATGTCATGACTGTGAATAACATACTACATGGCAAAAGGGCCTCTGCAGATGTAATGGTTATTAATGAGCTTGGCTTTAAAATAGGGAGATATCCTGGATTATCTAGGTAAACTCAGTATCATCACATGAATCCTTCCAAGTGGAGCTGCTGGCCAGCCCAAGAAGAGGGGCAGCGGAAGGGGAAGTTGAAGAGACTGGACTTGACCTAGAGGAGTTACTGGCTCAGAGAGGAGGGACTGCATGGAGAGCAGGAGAGGGAAATGAATTCCAGCAACCTGTGAGCTCAGGATGAGAACCTCAGCCCCAGGTGATACCTTGATTCCTACCTGGTGAGATCCTGGACATAGAACCCCTCTGAGCCTTGCCATGCCCGAGACCCTCTGACCTACAAAAACTGTGATATTGTTTTCATTTGTTTGTTTGTTTAATTTATTATTGGCTGAGTTGGGTCTTCTTTGCTGCACGTGGGCTCTTCTCTAGTTGCAGTGAGCGGGGGCTACTCTTCATTGCAGTGCACATGCTTCTCATTGCGGTGGCTTCTCTTGTCGCGGAGCACAGGCTTCAGTAGTTGTGGCACACTGGCTCAGTAGTTGTGACTCACGGGCTCTAGAGAGCAGGCTCAGTAGTTATGGTGCACGGGCTCAGTTGCTCAGTGGCATGTGAGATCTTCCTGGACCAGGGATCGAACCCATGTACCCCTCATTGGCAGGTGGATTCTTAACCACTGTGCCACCAGGGAAGTCCCTGTGATATTGTTTTAAATGCCTAACTTGTGATAATTTCTTTCAGCTGCAATAGAAAAATAATACATCAACCCTGGGCGATCTCTGGTCTGTTTTTCCAAACACGATGAGTGATTTTTTTTTCCCCCAAAGTACAGATCTGGTTATGACACACTCGTTTACAACCGTCATTTGCTTTCTACTGCTCTTCAGAAACATTGTCAACCCTAACCCTAACCGTTAACACAGCCTTCAAGTCTTGCGTGGTTTCCAGCTACCACAAACCTCTCCAGCCTCATCTTCTTCTACCACCCCTAACTCTGAGATTCAGCTACTCTGGCCTTCTTTCATTTACTCAGACTGCGATGCTCCTTTGTGTGCACGACCTTTATACAAGCTGTTCCCTCTGCCTAGAATGTTCTTCTCTCTTCTGTTCATCTTCTGGCCACTACCTTTTATCCTTTGGATTTAAGTCCACACACATCCAGCTCCGAGAATTCTCTCCTGACCTCTCTGACTAAATCAAACATAGAAATTACAGGATCCTGTGGAATTACGTACCTATCCTTCCAAGCAACTGTCATGGTCACAATAGTTTGTGTGATTACGTGACAATTACCTGTCTCAAATACCACGCTGTAACCTCTGTAAGGACAGGGAGTGTTTGTCTTTCCTCACCGTTGTATCAACAACTCTTAGGAGAGTGTCCGAAACATAATCAGGTCTCAAACGATGTTTCCTGGCTGAATAATTGAATCAATGAGTCACAATGAATCAATGAATTAGTGCTCTAGGGTAGAATAGATGAGAAGATAAATACCAGCCACCAGTAGAAGGTTGAACCAAGTGACTGCATGTCATCCTACTGGTTCTAAGACTGCACGATGATGTTAAGTATTTTGTGGCCGTGCAAAGCGTTAACTGCCTTTTAATTTTACCTCACCCAGGGAACCTCGGTTTTTCTAATGAAAATAGCTGCCAAAACATAACTTTATCACCAATACGTGTCCTGACTCACCAAACAAATTTAATAAATACTTAATGGGGAATGTCCAAGTGGAAGACACTGTATGTGTCCCAAGTAATATAACATGCCCTTGATTATTGATATATCCAACTTATATATTGAACTTCACACTTTATAAAATATAATTTTGCAAATATCATCTGTAATCCTCACAATAACTCTGTAAAGTGCTTGGTTTGGGGGGGGCGTGGTATGGGGGTTTTTTAAGCTTTTTTTCAATTCAGCACAGATCAATTAGAGATTGACTGCTCAGAGGTTAACTGACATGTTCAATTTCAGTAAAACTTCAAATTACAGAACTCCGTCGCAGGTCTTCCTGCTTCATGGCCAGGTTGTTACAGCATAGATTTTCCAGGTAGGAACTAAAGCCTTGCATTTCCCTGTATATTTCTTTTCTCTCCATCCCTACTCCCTGGTGCCCAGCCTGAGTGCCTCAGAAGTTGTCTGGACAACCATCAACCATACCTGGGGTGTAATTTCTATTTACATCTGCCCCTGCACTTCCCAGCGATGAGAAAAGGAACCATGGTGGGCAACCAATAGTGTTTATCAAATGAATTGTCTGCTTTACCCTCACACTTCACACACACACGGTAAGCAATTATTCAAATTTTAAGCTCCTCAGTGAATGTAAATTTTTACACAAGAAGCGTTTTCTTTATTATCGATTATTTTGGGATTTTAGAACATGCTTCTACTTAAATAGTTATAACTAGAGGGAAATTTCTGGTGTAATTTCTGAGGGGTGTGTTTTTTTTCTATGAATTTACGTGATGATACCACAGATTAGTGTGGAGTGGGCCTTACCGGGAATGGAATGTGGTTAGCACATAGAGATGAGCTCAAAGATAAACTTCTGTTTAATTGGATAGATATAATAGTCCAATGATTCTGCTGAATGCACTGGGACATCCAAAAGAAGATCCAAAAAACAGTTTTAAGTAATTATTTCTGGAATGAGGGCATAGTTTCACCTTATAATTACTTTTTAAAAGAAATTATTCTCATCTGGATTCTTCTGGTATGTTCTATTTTCAACAAGAAACTTAAGACTGGAGTTAAATCAAAGGGCGCAAACATCTTCCTTATAATTTTATATCTTTCTAATTGTTACATTAATGCATGCTTCTGTAAAAAATACAGGAAATACATAAAACTGTCCAGAGGGAGAGAAAAATTTACTTGTAATGATCATTATTCTATCCCGAGGTAAATATTAACATCTTGACACTTTCATCTCCGCCATACTCCTGTTTATTTTTCTTAGTTTAGATGTAGTCCATTCTTTTCTACTTAACATTATGTATTTTTTCACCAGTAAAGCAATGCTTTTAATTAAAAGTATTAATACTACTTCTCTGAGTTACAGTTCAAAAGTTTGCCCAACTGATGTAACCACTGTTAAAAGTTTGGTATTCACCTTCCTTACTTACTCCTTTGCTAAATTAACATGTACAGTATACATATAAATACCATTACTACCATTGTTGTTTTTCTTTTTACAAAAGCGGAATTGTAGACATAACTAGTTTTTTCTTAATATATCATTACATTTTCCCAATTCCTGCATATAGATCTATCTCATTCTATCAAATAACTGTATAATATTCCATAGAGTAGAAGTATAATAATTTATGAAACCACCTCCTATTGATGAAGGCTCAGGATTTTTTCTTATTTTTTCCTATTATAAGAAACAAAGCTGGGCTTCCCTGGTGGCGCAGTGGCTGAGAGTCTGCCTGCCGATGCAGGGGACACGGGTTCGTGCCCCAGTCCGGGATGATCCCACATGCCGCGGAGCAGCTGGGCCCGTGAGCCATGGCCGCTGAGCCTGCGCGTCCGGAGCCTGTGCTCCACAACGGGAGAGGCCACAACAGTGAGAGGCCCACGTACTGCAAAAAAAAAAAAAAAAAAAAGAAACAAAGCAATAAAAATCATAGTAACATATGTTTAAATAATGGCACTTTTAATTTTAGAAAATATTTCTTTGCTAACAATTACAAATTTAACAAATACAAACGAGTTCTTTCCTTTGTTTTCCCTGCGGGTGTGGTCCATATTTCTCTGGTCCATTGCTCTTTTGCCCAAACAGAACACAGAACACGGCATATAGAAAGTTTGAGTCAATTAAATATTTGCCGAATTGAACTGAACAAGCGATGTTACTGAATTTAAAAGTGGTCAACGTGCGAGCTATGCTGTATGATGTTTAGGTAGGACATCAGAGTCAGGGCTTACCCAGGACGTTCAAAACCCCCCATCTGCATCCAGCTTGGCCATCAATGGGCAGTATTTCTTTGAACTTGGTTTCCTTCCACTTCATCTTTTCTTTATTTATAAATTGGTTAAATGGCACGAGTCTCATGTTGCATAGACATGTCCTACTTTAATATCCATTTTATTCTTATCAAATGTCTGATGACAATGTAATATAACAAGTTCCTTTAGCATTAAAGTAATAAGTGAAAATAGTACATTTGTAATTATGAGCATACTCACTGACATCTCTTTACAGCACATTTCACATGCAGAGGATGAAATGATGATTAAATTCTTCCCACTCATTGACTCAGCTTTTCTTTTTTTTTTAATCTTTTTTAAAATTAATTAATTAATTTTTTTTTTTTTTTGGCTGCATTGGGTCTTCATTGCTGTGCGTGGCTTTCTCTAGCTTCAGTGAGCAGGGGCTGCTCTTCGTTGCGGTGCACGGGCTTCTCATTGCGGTGGCTTCTCTTGTTGTGGAACTTGGGCTCTAGGCGCGAGGGCTTCAGTAGTTGTGGCACGTGGGCTCAGTAGTTGTGGCTCTTGGGCTCTAGAGCGCAGGCTCAGCAGCAGTGGCGCACAGGCTTATTTGCTCCGCAGCATGTGGGATCTTCCCGGACCAGGGCTCGAACCCACATCCCCTGATTGGCAGGTGGATTCTTAACCACTGCGCCACCAGGGAAGTCCCTGACTCAGCTTTAATGTATTCAAAGTCTATGTGAGAATTAGCTCCATTAATCTACTGCCACCCTGAAAATTACATGGACCGTCAGAAGGTGGTGAAAGAAGGCAATGCGAATGAGTCAGTACAAACCTATCTATCTGAGCAGGAAAACAAGAGGTCCCCTGAGGAAGGGTCAACAACTTCTTCTTGAATGTCAGAAATCAAAAGTACTCAATAATTAATGTCTTTTTTTTTCCTCAGTTGAATTCCAAATAAATGAAGACATAGACAGAGAAGTTAGGTAGATGGAGGCCACAAAATAGCATTTATTACCGATAAGGATGTTAACAGAGGAAGTGACAACACATCTATGGGCCAGAGGCATCCTGTTACAGCACGCTTGCCTTCTCCAGAATTAGAGGCTCCCTCTCTCTGCTGCAGGCGTGCTGGGCTTCCAGAGCAGATCCGTCTCTGCCAGGAGCAGAGACGAGGGCTCACTTCCTACTGGCAGCTCCCACCAGAAGAGAAGAGGAAGGGGTAGGCTGTACACGCCCTGTTTCTTCTTCCAACCTCACCAGTCAGAAAGTCACTCTCTCTCCCTGGATGGGAATCGGCAAGGGGTAGAAGACAGCCCAGACAGTTTATGCTAGTGGAACCCCTTTTACATGGAAGAAAGTATCAAGTATGGGAAAGAAGAGCTTCCCTCTCGCTGCTCACTATTGAAAAGCACAGTGTTTTTCTTGAACATATGTTGCTGCCTTTTACAGGGATCTGGGTTTTGAGATAGCAGACAACCTAGGCATCTTCCGGCCTCCTCCACAAAAGATACCCCACACGTCGCACAGGTGAGCACAAACACACCCTCTGCCAAAGCACGTGGTGAGGGCATTCCTGAAGATCACGAGCTAGAAGAGGTCTTAACTGTTAAATTTTGTTTGGTGTCTAGACTTTAAATTCTCAACCAGTTTAAAACGCATTCTAGAATATAACCTCTTATTTAGTTTATCTTGAAAATAGAACATGGAAATTAATTTTGTCCATGAGTCCATACACTTCTAAAGTTTTCACAGTATTACATATTTTTCCTGCTGACATTCTTATACTCTTCCTTTTAAATAATATATTTATTCAAAGCATTTGTTGAATACTTTTAATAACATTTATGAGTACCAGCAGTGATTCAAATCTTACAAGCAAAGTATTATCAAGCCCATTCTACAAATGAGAAAATGAAGGATCGGATAGATCAGTTGTTTCAGGTGATACACAGACAGGAAAGGAAACTTGTGTTTGAAACCAGGTCTTGCCAACTCTCACAGGTGCTCCACCCTGGTTACCTGTATAGGCATCTATCATCCTAGAATCAGATTACTTGCAGTTGGGATCATGGCTTCTATTGATTCATTTCTTTTTTCTATCCACAGCAAAGTATACAATGATCTCACTTAGTAGGTATTCAGGAAGTATTTAAGTTTAGGTAAATAGACTATCGCAAAATTCTAGATATGTACGATGCATAGAAATATTCCAACTTGAATCTGGTTATGTAACGAGGAGAGTGTTAGAATCCAAACCAGAGTTTAACTCCTCATATATGGCCTTTCAGCATTTCCGGCTACCATTTCCCCTTTACCATGGGAATCATGCAAGTGACAAGTGGCTTGTCATGGATTACCCTGGTTTAGCAATAGGAGGGGCCAACTGCTACTTCTCCCTGAACAAAAGACCTGAGGCAACAGAGGTCACATTGGTGTCATGGAGTTGGAAAGCCTTACAGGAAGGAAAATAACAATAATAAAACATCACATTTATTTGAGAAGAAGCAGAAAATCGTGGCTAAATGCATGGACTCTGGAGCCATAGGACCTGGGTTAAAATGAATAGAGGTAATATGCTGTTAGCTAGCTATGTGATGTTGGATGAGTTATTTAGTCTGTATGTGCCTCAGTTTCTTCGTCTATAAGATGGGAATGCAGTAATTCATACAGTCTGTGAAAATAAAATGAGTTACGTGTATAATATGTACAGACTTCACCCAGCACACCGAGCACCATTGGTTGTTATTTGAGCACTTTCTAGGTTCCAGAGACTGTGCAAAAAGTTTAAAAGCCATTAGTTATATTGATCATATAATTAAATATTGAATGAGAAAAGCGATTGCTACATTTTACAAGCGCAGAATCTTGAGACGGAGAGAGAAAAAGCACTTGATTAAGATTCTGGTACCTGTCAGGGGAGGCGTATAAACCTGGGTTACCTTCCCCCAGAGCCCACGCTGCTAACCACTGTGCGGGGGGCTGAATCATCAACTCTCCCACAAAAAAGGAAAACTGCTTTGGGGTCCCTACTGTACCCCAAAGGGACCCCTGCTATTGTAGCAGGCACAGAATTCTCTAGCCAAGGCCACGTTTTACTAACTAAGCCTCCATCAATTCTCCTGTGGCCCCAGGAGGTTGGGTTTACAGCAGGCCATATCATTCCTAATTCAGAAGAAGCCTGGACACCGAATTCCGGAATTTTGGAATTGCTCTAAGTGAATCTCAAAAGAGAACAAATCTAGGGCTTCCCTGGTGGCGCAGTGGTTGAGAGTTCACCTGAAGAGGCAGCGGACACGGGTTCGTGCCCCGGTCTGGGAAGATCCCACATGCTGCGGAGCGGCTGGGCTCGTGAGCCACAGCCGCTGAGCCTGCGCGTCCGGAGCCTGTGCTCCGCAACGGGAGAGGCCACAACAGTGAGGGGTCCGCGTACCGCAAAAAAAAAAAAAAAAAAAAAAAAAGAGAGAACAAATCTAGACTCCCCTGGATTAAATACTGTTGACATAGTCAAAATCGGGCCAATCTCCGAGGCCTTCCCTTGAAAAGTCAAATCCCCCAGGTGTCTCCCATTTGAGAGCATATACATACAAAAGCTTGTATGGAACAGACATCCCTATTTATCCAGGAGTTTTCTAGAAGGGAAAGACCATGGACCTTTCTCTTAACTGCAAAATTTTTACTAAGATCATCTGCTTTTGACTCAGAGAAAGTGTTACAAGTATGTCTAAACTTAAGACTCTGGGAAACCATCCTTTCTGTCATGTTTGCCATTTAGATAAAGCTCTTAGGGAAATGTGTTGAGAATCAGGCTCTCAGTGCAAGTTTATTATTGCGCTTCTTAGTACTCAGCACTGGCTTAAATAAACTTTGATGTTTCCTACCACATATTTGAGGGGAATTTAAAGCTCTTAATGGACATGATCTCATGTTGTCAAATAGAGTGTTCCAGTAATGACTGTTCCCTAATGCCAGCTGCTGTCATTTTCAGAGATTTTGTTAGTAATAAAGTAAAAGTTTGGTGTGTTAGAAAAGCAAGTGTTTACTTCTGAAAAGCAACGTTAAATCAGATCAAATAAAACAATATTTCTCTTCTGTTCTCCCTCCTGAAATAAATCATTAGCTGGTATCCCCCAAAGTCATTAGAAACTCCTCTGGCTGCAAAGTTATTGTTGCAGTTCCGATATATAACATGAAGAAGACTCAAAGAGTGAGTCCAGCTACAATTCAATAGAGCTAATTAAATTTTAACCTGCTAGACAGGCAATACAGTTATTTTTATATACTTGAGATTCCTTTTTTAAAATGTTTCTGTTTGTGTCAGTGCTTGAAGTCTATTTCTTTTGCTCTTTAAAAGTGTATGTCAAGTTAGATTCCTAACATTTCCTATCAGTATAAATGACTCACTAACTTAATTTGGCAAAATGACATTGAGTTTAATTACTAGCATAAACATAACGCTAAGTGAACAACAAGCTCACTATGCATAATAGAACCTGCTTCTGAACTTCAATGACTATATCACTGTCTATCATCATTCACAGAATGATTGGAACTGAAAAAGACCAGTAGCTCTTAATACTTAAAGAGGGTGTGATAAGCTAAGTCATAGGCTAAGTGAGATGGACTTTTAATTTCAGGTCTGGTCCTGACTTACTCTGAGATTTTAGGAAAGAGGCTTATCTATGGCTTATTCTTTCTTATTTGTGAAATAAGGAGAGAAAAAAAAGTATTAAAGTAATGTCCATAGAGACAAGACTGTTAAATAGGCATGAAATGAAAGATGAGTATTATAATTAATAAGTACTTATTTGTACATCATCATATCAACCATAAAGCATGTCATTAGTACTTAGGATTTTTTAAGACAATTCACAAGGCATGGTTTGAAATATAAAGACATAGGAAATGTGGGCTTGACTTCCACAAGCATACAGTCCAGCTGGAGAGATGGGATGCACATGCTAAAATGTGTTGATTACTTCACCGACCACCAATCAAATTGAGCTGATTGATATAGACATAATCTCCTGATATAATTGCTCTCTTCTTCATCTGGAGATGGTGATGTCATTTCTGCTCTATATTAATCAACACTATAAATAAGACAACACAAAAACATTGTGTGTCTTTTTAATCACACAGTGTAATTTTGTGTTCTGATGCCAATTCCCTAAAACCAACTGGTAGTCCTACAATTCAATTCAATTCTAATATTAACTGGAGTTAGCATCAGATACCACAAGCTAAAGTGCAAGGTCCCCAACAGACTTCCCTTGCATCAGATGCCAGCTGCAAGTGGGGTCTCCAGGCTACCCACACTTCTATCTGACTTGGCTACAAATTCAGAGGTTCCTACAATGCTCCTTCAGATTCATAATTGGCTAGAATGACCCATAGAACTTAGGAAATATTATATTTAAGATTACCAGTTTATTATCTTCTCTTTAAGGTTCCCAGATTATTCTCATTGTATTTGGGTTGAAACCCAAACTAAGTGTAATATAGGACAGAACAGCCGGATGAGGGAGTACATAGGGCAAGGTACGGAAGACTGTGGCATGTAGGAGCTTCTGTCTGTGTGGAGTCAGACTGCATAACCCTCTGAGTCGTTGATATGTTCATCAACCAGGAAGCTCCCCAAGCCTCAGTGTCTTGAGTTTTTTTAATTGAGGTTTCATTGCATAGGGGTACCTGAATAAATCGTTGGCCATTTAATTGAACTCAATCTCCAGCTCCCCTCCTCTCCCCAGGGTCAGGTAGTGGGGCTGAAATTTCCAACCTTCTAAGCACATGGCTGGTTTTCCTCCATATCTCACTAGCATAAACTCAGGTATGGTCCAAAGAAGTTCATTATGTATATCATAAGACACTCTTATCACCCAAGAAACTCCAGGGGTTTTTGAAGGTCTGTGCTAGGAAACAGGAACAGTTTGGTATAAGTGCCACGTGGATGATATAGACAGTAGGTGTTATAGTTTCCCAACAGGAGTAGAGATCTGTCCAGCAGGAGAGCTATGATAATCAAGGTCAACTACATGGACATGGCGAGATATGCATTAGGCATTAAAGTGTGGCTGGTATTTGAAGGACAGAGTGGGAAAGGAGGACTTGAGTATAAAACAACAGTGAAGAAATAAAGTACAAAAAAAAAAACCCTCAAAAAACATGCAGAGGTTAAGCATTATGCTGGTAAATGACCAATGAGTCACTGAAGAAGTCAAAGAAGAAATTTTAAAAATACATGGAGACAAATGAAAATGGAAACACAATGACTCAAAATCCATGGTAAACAGCAAAAGCTGTTCTAAGAGGGAAGTTTATAGTAATAAAAACCTACCTCAGGAAAGAAGAAAATCTCAAAAAAAACCTAACCTTACACCTAAAGGAACTAGAAAAAGAAGAACAAACAAAACTCAAACTTAGTAGAAGCAAAGAAACCATAAAGATCAGAGCAGAAACAATGAAATAGAGATTTTTTTTCAGTAGTAGAAAAGATCAAGGAAATTAAGAGCTGATTCTTTGAAAAGGTAAACAAAATTGATAAACCTTTAGCCAGACTCACCAAGAAAAAAAGAGAGAAGGCTCAAATAAGTAAAATCAGAAATGAAAGAGAAGTTACAACCGACACCACAGAAATACAAAGGATCATAAGAGATTACTATAAACAAGTATATGCCAATAAAATGGGCAACTTAGAAGAAATGGATAAATTCTTAAAAATGTACAATTGCCTAAGACTGAATCAGAAAAAATAGAAAATATAAAGAGACTGATTAAATTGAATCAATAATTTTTTTAAAAATCCCAAAAAACAAAAGTCCAGGACCAGATGGCTTCAAAGGTGAATTCCACCAAACATTTAAAGAGCTAATACCATCCTTCTCAAACCATTCCAAAACATTGCGGAGGAAAGAACACTCCTGAACTTATTCTGAGGCCAGTGTCACCTTGGTACCAAAGCTAGTTAAGATACAAACAAGGGAAATTACAGGACAATATCACGGATGAACATAGACGCAAAAACCCTCAACAAGATATTAGCAAACCAAATTCAAGAATACCTTAAAAGAATCATACATCATGATTAAGTGGGACTTATCCCAGGGATACAAGGAGGGTTCATTTCCTGCTAATTAATCAATGTGGTATATCCATTAACAAACTGAAGAAAAAAAAATCATATGATCATCTCAATAAGTGCAGAAACAGCTTTTGATAAAATTCAACATTCATTTATGATAAAAACTTTCAACCAAGTGGGTATTGAGGGAATATACCTCTACGTAATAAAGGCCATATATGACAAACCCACAGCCAACATTATACTCAATGGTGAAAAGCTGAAAGCATTTCCTCTAAGATCAGGAACAAGACAAGTATGCCCACTCTTGCCACTTTTATTCAACAGCAATCAGACAAGAAAAAGAAATAAAAAGAGTCCAAACTGGAAAGGAACAATAAAACCGTCACTATTTTCAGATGACATGGTATTATATAAAGAAAATCCTAAAGACACCACCAAAAAACTATTAGAATAAATGAATTCAGTAAAGTTGCAGGATAAAAAAGTAATCTACAGAAATCTGTTGTATTTCCATACACTAATGACTATCAAAAAGAGAAATTAAGAAAACAATCCCATTTACAACTGCATCCAAAAGAATAAAATACCTAGGAATAAATCTAACCAAGGAGATAAAAGAGCTGTACTCAGAAATTACAAGACATTGATGAAAGAAGTTGAAGACAAGACAACAAATGGAAAGATATACCATGCTCATGGATTGAAAGAATTAATAGTTAAAATGTGATACTTCCCAAGGCAATCTACAGATTCAATGCAATCCTTATTTAAAAACTAGTGGCATTTGTCACAGAATGAGAACAAATAATTCTAAAATTTGTGTGGAAACTCAAAAGACTTCAAATAGCCAAAGTGATCTTGAGAAAGAAGAACACAGCTAGAAGTATCAAGCTCCCTGATTTCAAATCATACTACAAAGTTACAGTAGTCAAAACAACATGGTACTGGTACAAAAACAGATACATAGTTCAATAGAACAGGATAGAGAGCCCAGAAATGAACCCACACTCTGTGGACAATTCATCTACGATAAAGGAGGTAAGAATATACAACGGGGAAGAGACTGACTTTTCAATAATAATACTGGGAAAACTGGGCAGTTACATGCAAAAGAATCAAACTGGACTCCTTTCTCATACCATATGGAAAAATAAACTCAAAATGGATTAAAGATTTAAATGTAAGACGTGAACCCATAAAATACCTAGAAAAAAACATAGGCAGTACGCTATCGACATTGGTCTTAGCAATATTTTTTTGGATATGTCTCCTCAGGCAAGGGAAACAAAAGTAAAAATAAACAAATGGAACTATATCAAAGTAAAAAGCTTTTGCACAGCAAAGGAAACTCTCAACAAAACGAAAAGGCAGCCTAATGAATAGGAGAGAAATTTGCAAATGACATATCTGTTAAGGGGTTAATATCAAAAATAAACAAAGAACCCATACTAATCAACATTAAAAAAAAGCTGATTAAAAAATGAGCAGAGGACATGAATAGACAATTATTAAAAGGACAACAAATAAAAAGTGTTGGCAAGGATGTAGAGAAAAGGGAATCTTTGTGCACTGTTTGTGGGAATGCAAATTGGTATGACCACTATGGAAAACAATATGGAGGTTCCAGAAAAAATAAAGAATAAAATTATCATATGATCCAGCAATTCCACTTCTGAGTGTTTCTCCAAAGAAAAAAAAACATTCATTCAAAAAGATATATGCATCCCTTTGTTCATTGCAGCACTATTTATAACAGCTGAGATAAGGAAGCAAACTAAATGTCCATTGATAGATGAATGCAAAAGATGTGAGATATATATATGTGTGTATATATATACACACACACATATACAATAAAATATTAGCCATAGAGAAGAATGAAATCTTGCCATTTGCAACAACATGAATGGAACTAGAGGGTATTATGCTAAGTGAAATAAATCACATAGAGAAAGACAAATACCATATTATTTCACTTATATGTGGAATCTGAAAAACAAAACAAATGAATAAACATAACAAAACAGAAATGAACTCACAGATACAGAAAACAAACAGGTGGTCACCAGAGGAGTAGGGGTGGGGGGATAAGTGAAATACGTGAGGGAGATTAAGAGGTGCAAACAGCCAGTTACAAATAAATGAGTCATGGGGATAAAATGTCGCGCATGGGGAATATAGTCAATAGTATTGTAAAAACTTTGTATGGTGACAGATGGTAACTAGACATATCCTGGTGATTATTTCGTAATGTATAGAAATATTGAATCACTATGTTATGTACCTGGAATTAACATAGTCATAGTGTTCTAGGTCAATTCTACTTCAATTTTTTAAAAGAGGGGAAATAAATAAATAAATTGTTATAGTGGGAAAATGTTATCAGCATAAAAGTCAATTGAATATAATTAAATAACACAGGGAATAAAAATCAAAACAAAACAAAACAGTGAAACACTAAAGCAAGAAAGTACAAAGGATGTGAAGCAATGAAGAGCAAACCAGTTTGACCAAAGCAGAAGAATCAAGGTGGGGTATAGCAAAAGATAAAGTAGACTGTAATCACTCCTATATACATACCCAAGGCCCTTTTTATCAAGAAGCCCAATCATGTATTTTCAGAACCAAATTCTAATTACTAATATAGACAAAGCAAACTACTATCAAATTGCCTATAATTGGTTTTAAAATCTAATAGTCTAGTATTTTCTGGAAAAAAAATCACTTTAGAATGGCATTATGGTTGGTTGGGTACTGAACATTCTTGAATAAGTGATTTGGACAGAGTATGTCAAAGGAATATAAATAATATGTAAAATTGCTGTTACTGGCTCTACAAACCAAAATAATGTCTCTTGGGCTCAGCTGTCCATTGTATTTATAAACAAAACAGCCTCTGCACTTTGTTTCTTTTCTAGCCAAGAGAAATTAAGCTCCCATGGCTTCAGACAGCTGTCGTACATTTCCCCCAACTGCTGCCACATGAGTGTTAGGCTCTACAGATCGTTACCAACACCAACATCTGGCTCTGCTTGCTTGCTTTCAAACAGGGCTTAACTTTCTTCTGCGTCTCCAGAAACAGGAAATACCATGTGCACTTTGGTGGAATTTGGGATTAAGTATTTCTAAAACCAACTGCTGTTTTTACAAGACCTCTTGGCGCGATGGTTTATTTTATGGCTTTTGCCTCTGGGAATTCTTCTATGTGAATTGCTGTGAAATCTCCAGGGTCTGCCTTTCCTTCAGGCTACATGCTTGTACTTTTTTTCACCCGCCAACCAACATGCTTGGGTCTCCGCGGAGAGTGTGGCCACCAACCACACAGGCAACATCTCAAATTCCAGGAGTTTTGTTGCCTGTTCAGAATAGTAGGGTTGATCACTGCCAAGTGTATGGAAACTTCGGGGAGCCCTCACTCTCCCTAGTCCTCCCTAGCATCCCTCTCTAGAAGGTGTTCTCTTTGGGAGTAAGGAAGGGAAAAGAGTTCAGCAGAAACTAAATGCTGCTTCTTCTTGGGGAAGTAGGAATAAGTAAATAGCTGACTCTTTCAGAGAACAATAAGAGCTACTTTTGATATCCGCATTTTCCTGATAAGTAACCTTAGACAGGCTGAGGAAGAAAGTCAAACAAACAGTGCATATTCCTCCAGTCCTAAAGGGGCTTCTGGTTCAAAGAAAAAGCCACAGTATACTGAATTTCCCCTCCCTGTCATCTTGTGTGCCTCCATAACGAGATATGGCTCCACTCCAGGGAGGGTACAGGACTGAGAGCAGATAAGTCTATTTGCTGAAAAAACCTTGAGAGGGTAGGAATGGAGAAAGAAATGACAGCAATGCTTTAGCCCCTGAAAGCTTTTCATATCTTTCTGACTTTGGAGAGTGAGCAACTAGCCCCTCCTGGAAGTAAAACTCTCCATAACTGTGTACACCTTCCTTTTTCAATCTTGATTTTTTGTTTGTTGGCTGATAATGAAACACACGGTTTTCTCTGACGCTTACTTCAAACTTGAGCTTGTGAGAATTGTATTCTATGGAAGTGATAAAGGCAGAAGAGGGAAAAAGTGAACCTAAGGAATCTCGGTCAACATGATGAGTAACACATCCTCGCATCACTTTTACAGCCACGAATCTTGAGTAGCAATGCCAGGATAGAAATTTAAGGAATAGGTAAGGTCAGGATGACAAAGGATGATGGGTATCCCTTCTTTAATCTGTAATGTAAAGACATTTCCTTAAGACACTCTCTGTTCTCACTTTTGTAAGTACTGTCTCTTTCCCATCATAATTTCTTTCTCCCAATAGAAAGATCTGGAAGTGTCAAGTCCTAAGCCCTGCTTTTTCCTTTGCAGTACAGTGTGAGGCCAGAGAGTAACATTAACAGGCTTTGCCTTGATCTCCCCTGAAAGCCTTTTCTTCATGGTTTCCCTGTTCTCAGAGGAGGCCTAAAGTCATTCTTAAGTCTTCTGTCAAAACGGGAAAGCACTCCCTTACAAACTATGGTTAATCACTGCTTACATTAAAATGATAAAATGGGCATTAGGAGACATCTAGCTACAGCCTTTAACTCTAGGAGAAAAAAAAAAGCGAACCCTAATATCTGGCATTATTAGGAACCTACTATGTGCTTAAAACTATTGTTATTCCATGTTAGGTAATCAAAGATGGTAGCCATGTGATTACAGCTGACAGATGGGGATTCTGGAAGCCAGAGCTTCTGTGTGGTTCCAACTGTGCACATGGTCTCTCAACTGGCCGCCTTCTCCTTCTATTAGTGGACAACTTGCTTGGGAGGGAGGGGTAGGTAATTCTTAGAGATTAAAATTATGTACATTTCTGCAGTAGTTCTTTAAGCATGTATCTATTTATAAGGGATTTATAACCTATTTAGTAATCGCTGATCATTCATTCCTATAGATTAAGTCAAACGTGGCACCCTTAACACTTTAAGGAAATGCAAGTGCTGAGCTGCAGGTACAGTTTCAACTGCTATTTCTCTTCTTGGTCACAGGCTCATACTTCTCCAAAGTTCATCTCAGAGGCTATTGATAAACAGTCTTTGTCAGCCTCTGCTTCTCAGCCACCAAGACCATAGGCAGTCTTCCTCTTTGGTCCCTAAATTCCATTCTCCCCTGCCCCAGACCCCTCTCTTACCACTGAGCCAGAATTCTCATCCAGCACCTATTTCCTTTCAAGCTTGGAGTTGCAGTAAACACCATATTAATTTATTTGTAGGTTTAAAAAACATTATGGAGCTAGCCTGAAAAATCCAGATCAGGCTGTCCTAAGTTCTAAACAAACTCTTTAGAACAAACAGTTGAGAAGTAAGCATTTGAAATTCAGGTGCTTCTTAACTTTCCTGTGTCAGGGAAAGAGGAATTGGGCTTTTCAATAGGTTTCAAAAGTTGCCCAGGATAAGAAAGACAGAATGCTAACCTACCTATCTCCACTCCCACCTCCCCGATCCCTACATCCCACCAGGGATTCAGTTTTGGTTTCCAGTGAAGTTACTAGCAGCTGCATGTGCTCAAACAAGGCAAACCTGGTAATAAACCATGTCCAAAAAATCAAGAACAACTCGTGTTCATTTTTATGGCAACCTCAGTTTTCCCTGGTGAAATCTAACTCTATGTGTCCACTTCTGTCTCAGCTTTGCCAGTCCCCTGGGCTCCCCACAGTTCTCTGACCTGAACTATCACTATGAATTAGGCAGAGGGTGGAAGATCTTCATGTCCAAGAATATCTTTGAGTGACATGGATGAAGAAATGTAATTAACAAATACAGAGAATTTGGGGGCCAGAACCTCTCAGCTCAGTGATAAGCCCATGATTCTCAGCAGAAAGAGTGTAATAAAAATCTATTCTAGGTACAGTTTCTTGAATGAGCAGAGAATAGGTTCAATGGAGTCGCTAGCATCTGTATAATTGAAATCCTCACTATTGGGACTTTTAGAGGCATTGAATGAAGAAATTCTCAGCCAAAGAGCAGACTTTGCTGACCCATTAAGGAATACATAGCTCAGAGAAAAATAACGTAGCTGCTATCCCTGCCAGACAACAACAGCAGCTAATCAGAAACAAATTATAGATCAGATACAATCAATATTAATACAGTCAATATTAAGGCAATTACATATTTCCTGTGTTTAATGCCAATGATAGTAACTCAAAATACAGTGGCGCTGGGTCATACTAATTAACTTTTTATAAAATTAAATCTTGGCTCTCTTAAAGTCAATATTCAAGTGAATTCATACACTATACAGATAAATATTTTGATTGGAGTTTCTAACACCTAAGAAAACAGGATGACAACTTTGGACACCTCTCCTAAAAGTCCCAACATGATTGTTATGCTATCTTTGTGTTTTTTGTAATTTAAAATATTTTCTTATTAAAAACTGAACTAACAAATTTCCACAACCATCTCCCTCATTTATAGAGAATTCTCTTTTAATTAGGCATTCATTTATTAATTTTTTCATAATCACACAGAGGAATAGCTCTAATGGAAGACTTATACTGGAGGCAAAGACAAAGGTGGGTCGGACATAGTTTACGGTATAGCGTTCCAAAGCAAACCTCTGGATTGGGAGACTGCGTATAAACATCACACACTTTCTTCCAAACTTTATTCACATTGGGAATATAGTCCAGAGTATTTACCGCAAGCACAAGAATTGTTCCTGACACTTATGGTTTTATATCAAGGAGTGACTTTGGAATACTTTTGGGTTCTAATTTACTGATGGCAAATCAGTAAAAATTTGGAAATGTAAAACAATCTTCAGGAGGTCATTTGGTGACAGGAGAGCAGAGGAGAAGGACAGAGGCCTGAGACTGGCTCTTGCCTGGATTTTGCCTAAATCACTTAGCTTCTCTGGGCCTGGATAAAATGAGGATGGTAATCACACTTGTCACCAGAAAACGTGAGTGTCACTCTTTGAACCTCTCAGTGAAGCCTGCCCTGTGTAACTGTAATGTATCCCAATTTGTGGAGCTGCAAAACTGCTGTGAAGATGCAAAATGGATTTTTTCCCTCCAAAAATGAAAGCTTTTCTAACCCAAAACTTACGCACAGCCTTTAAAGGATGTGAGTAATAAACAGAAAGCATTTTTCTTATAAGATCTGAATCGTTTTCCTTAGAGTTATAGAAGCTGTGTCTAACACTCAGATCTGTAATCTATTCAAGTCCCACTGTTTGAGCAAGTCAACATTTTAAAATCTGTAAAATGAGCATAAATCTCTTTTATCCAATTTACGAGACCATTGTGAGATTTCAGTGAGGTAATGTATATGACGTACCATAAATTAATAAGTTCTGGAATACCTGAGGTTCACCCTGTGCTACCGGACAGGAGACCACATCCAGTCCCTGGATCTTCTTCTCCAAGGCACCTTTCCAGAACCTAAATTTGTTTCCTGCTACACAGCCTTCCCTCTGCAATGCACTATGGAACAGGCCATCTAACATCTCTTACTCCATCACTTTGCTCCCTACTCCCATACCTCCCCTCCTGATCAGCCTTCTTCCCAGGCCAGATTTAAGTCTCCTTTAATGATACGTGTAAGGAATACAGTGTGTGTGTTGTGTGTGTGTTTAACATGATTTATATATTTTTCCTACTAAGTAAAGTAATGCATAATAATTGTAAAAAATTTGGACTAGTGAGATAAAGCACCAATTGGAGTTGGACTTGCAGTCAGATGTCTTGAGTTCAATACCCGGCTTGGTGCTTCTCACTGCAAAGGTCTATTCCCAACTCCTAGCTGCTGGTCTAATATCCTGAAGTTTGGTTCAAACAACCCCTATATCAGACTCATCGAGAGTGCTCCTTAGGAATGGAATTCCAGAGACCCACCTTTGCCCAGCCGCTGAACAATAACCACTGTAGATAGGGCCCGTGAATATGCTCTGCATTTTCAGAAAGCTACTCGGGTGATTCTCACACAGACCAGAAGCTCTACTCCGGACTCTAGACCACACTTCCAGTAGCCAAGATAGGGTGGTCTGGACCTGCAGCACTGACATCATCTGAGAGCTTGTTAGAAATGAAGAATCGCCCCGTAGTGCCCAAACCTACTGAATCAGAACCAGCATTTTGACAAAATCCCTAGAAGATTCTGTCACACCTTTGAGAAGCTCTACTGTACCTTGGTGTCACCTGGGAAGCTTTACAACCTAATGATACCTGGGCCCCATCTAGAGATTCTCATGCACTTACTATTCTGGATTCTGGGGTGCGGACGGGGCAAAAAGGCTCTTACTAGTTCCGTAAGTTACTTTAATGTACAGCCAAGGTACATTGTCCCCTAAATCCCAGCTTTTTAAGGTTAAACTATAACCTGAGTTAAATTGGCTTTTGTAGGCTTGCCAGGGGCCCTATGGATCGCTTAGATTAAACAGTGATTTTTCAGAGACAATGGACTCTGGAGACAAACAAGTTCAACCACACAGCTTAAGGTTCACCGAACCCCAGGCGGGAGACTTCCGGTACCTTCCCACGAAGGAGCGGGGCATCGCACCCGGGTCCGCCCCGCGCCCCGACCCGGCCCCGCCCGCCTCGCCCCCTCCCCGCCCCGCCCTCCCCCGTGACGTGCCGCAGAGGGCCGGGCTCATGCGCACTCGCGTCCCGCGCCCCGCACGGCTGCACTGCCTCGGCGGTTGTCATTCTCCGCGGCGCGGCGGCGAGTGCCGAGTGCGGCGCGTGCCTGCCTTCCCGCTCGCTTGTCGGCGCGGCTGCGATGTGATCGATCGCCTGGGAGCGGGCTGGCAGCTCTCCCCGCTACAGCGCCTCGGCTTTTCCCTGGCCGCCTTCCTTGTTGAGCCCCGATTCCCTCGGAGCCGGAGACACGCACCAGAGGCTCGAAGCGCCGCACTCCGGGGCGGGCGGCAGCTGCAGCGCTCGGGACCGCGCGGCCGGGTGCAACCTCTGTCGTCGCCGCCGCCGCCGCGCTTGGCACCGCGGAGCCAAGGCGGCTGGTGCAGAGCGGCAGCACCTCGCCCCGCACCCGCCGCCGCCCGGGCGGTGCGGGGCCGCGGCGCTCTGTGCGCAGCGGGAGTGCGGTCCCCCCCGAAGGCTCCCTGTCGCCTGCGTCCCAGTAAGTTGACTGTAGTTTTTGAAGTTGGAGGGCGCCACGGGAAGGGGAGGTTCGTTTTTGTTATCTTCACGTCGTGGGAAGCTGGGGATGGCACCTCTTGTTAGCAGGGCTCCAGCTTGGGGAGTTGAGGGTGCGAAGCCGCGGACAGGGCACGCGGGGAGAGGAAGCAGTCCCGGGAGAACTGGCTCCAGCCTCTGCTGAACGTGCCAGACGGAAATGCTGTGAGAGGACAGGTGCTCTGAGGGCATTTTGCCTGCTGCTGATTGCACATTCCAAGCCCTTTGACTGTGTGTGTGTGTGTGTGTGTGTGTGTGTGTGTGTGTGTGTGCGCGCGCGGGGGGGGGGCTGGGGGGGGTTAGGGGGGTCCTGTCACCTCCATCGCAAGTCCTCAAGGGAATGACTCTAGTAATATTCCTGGATGCGATAGATCTTTGGGGATGGGGGCTAAGTCATTCCCTCTCAGGCCTCCAGGCTTCCCGCGCATCCCACTTTTCTCTTCCCCTAGGCAGAAGTTGTAATTGGAGACCAGTCTTTTAGGGAAAGACAACTTATATGTCAACCTAGAGTTCTGTGCTATAAGGCAAATAAAATGAGAAACCCGCTCAGCGTGTATGATTTCATACGCTTTAAGAATGTGAGCAAGTCTCAAAGCAATAGTGTTCAGACGATGACACTTGGGTTTCACCCTTACTGTCCTCCACCTCTTATGTAAGCCTCCCGGCAGGATAACTGTCTCTCTGCAGTGGCTGCAGCTGTGGCTCTCCATTCCATTTGTTTAAGGTCTAGCTTGAACGTATTTAATGAAAATGTTGACATGATATAGCGCTCTGCAGTCTGAAACGGAGTGCACTCTTCAAATTGGAGTGTCTTCTCCTAATAGGGAATGTGCAAGGAAAACCCCAGTATATTTTTCAAGGCAGCTCCAGGAATTAGACACATAAATCATGTTTTAAAATAGCATGCATTGTACAGAGAGCTTGCAGAGGACCCCTTTGAACACATCCCCTTTGTTTTAGAAAAAGTGGAAATGGTTCATGCCAGACAATTGTTGAGTCTGAAAGTTAAGTGTACTGATAGGCTTAATTATCTTAATAAACAAAGAGCATGATTTATAGGTAGCTGCCCTGCCCTACTTTGAAGGATAGAATTCTAGAATTCTTTAACCTTTCTCTCGTCTGTCCCCTAGAGATTCCTTTTAAGCAGAGCAATAGATTATCATCATTGATGTTTAATATTTGAGTTGATTAAATTTGTAAAAGGAGTACTTTGAAATACCATACAGTACTGCTATGACTGTTAAGACAGTGAATATTAGAAATAAGGAGAATATTCCAATTCTTTGGTATAGAAGTCATTAGTTTAATAAAACAGATAACATTGACTGCCCTAATATATCTTTTTTAATGTGGACTTGTAATAAACGTTTAAATCAAAACTCAGGGTTGTGTTTTGATGTAGGATTTATTTAGGTACTCTTTAGAAAAAGAAGCACATTTATTTATAGCATTCTAGCACATGGAACAAGATGAACTAGTTATAGGCACCTCATTTAAAAACATATCATAGTTTTTTTTAAGGAATTCTAAGAAAATACACAAAATGTAATTTCAACAGTTGAAAAGATAGTCAACACTTTGTACTTGGTGAGAGCAGCCATTGCTCATCTCTAGAAGAGATTACATCTGAGCATGGAAGCACAAACAGGTTGACCCCCTCCTAACATGATGCACTGTCACATCATGGTTAGGAGGACAGACTAGGGAGCCATGCTGGCAGCTTGGGTACCATCTGTTTGAATCTGGGCAAGTTACCTAAACTCTGTGCCTCAGTGTCTTTGTCTGTAAAATGGGGATAACAGTTACCTATCTCTCTGGATTGTGGTGAGGATTAAGTGAGTTCATAGATTTAAAGCTACTGAACCAGTGTCTGGCTTATTAAACTGAGTAAAATTATTGTTAGGAAAGGAAATGCATCTTTGGATTCTGTGGACATTGAATGGCTGCTGATGGAGGTTAACAGAAGCAGTTCACATGTATAATAGGAGAGAGGGTATGAGTATTTATTGAATACCTCCTGGTAATGCAGACACCAGCTGGTGTTTGACCTAATGTCTCTTTCAATTCCTCTCCAAGATGGGTAGCTTCATCTCCACTTTGGAGAAAAGGAAACTGGAACTCAACAAGATCAAATAGTAGAAATCACAGTTACGATTTTAACCCATGTCTGTCTCTTTCAAACCCTGTCCTTTTTGGCCCTGCTGCCTCAATTTGCAAACTGCTTTTTCCATCTCTTCTCCTTGAATCCTCATAATGACATAATAAAATGGGTGCGTTATTATCTTTAATTTACAGATGAGGAAATTTACTTTAAGCAGTAAAGTATGCAAAGTGCTTAGCTCACAAGATAGTTCTCCATGACTGGGAGCTATTATTATTATCATAATTATTGTTTAAAAGCTTGCCTACATTAGCACATGGTAGAGATGCCAGCCGGTGAAATGAGTTTTCTCCTTCGGTTTGAAGTGGATTCCATTGCTTTTCACTTCCCTATTCACATATTCAGAGAATTGAGAAAAAGAAAATGGTATGTTACCCTTCCCACGGTTCCCGCTGGAGGACAGCACTCCTGGGTTTGTTTCCGCCCGCAGATGTAAGCTGCAGGATCCACACAGCTTAGGGAACCACCGCAAGCAGGTCATCCATCGATCCACAATCAGCATCATCTGTGAGCATGAATTCAGTCCCAGCTGGAGAGCACCCCTGGGGCAGAGAGGCCCTGCACTGTGCAACATACTGTACTGTATATTCAGAAATGGAAATAATTTACATTTCGTATTAAATAAGCATGCTTCCTCTGGGCCTTAGTACCAGTGTGGTGGGAAGCAGTTTTAGGGGTCTTGTGTGAGCAGTCCAGTTCACCTTCCGTATCCTCTGGTTCCACATCTGTGGATTCAACTAACCTCGGGTTTTAAAAATATATATTTTTTAATTCCAGAAAGTTCCAAAAAGCAAAATTCGATTTGCTTTGCTCCAGCAGCTATTTACATATTGTAGCATTTACATATTTACTGTTTCCATGGCATTTACACTGTATTAGGTATTATAAGTAGTCTAGAGATGATTTAAAGTATGTGGGAGAATGTACTTTAAGGTTCTATGCAAATATAATGCTATTTTATATGAGGAACTTGAGCATCCACTGATTCTGGTATCTTCACGGGTCCTGGAACCAACCCCCCATGGACTCTACTTTGTTAAAAGTCTGGTCCACAGCCTGTCAAACTTTTCACTTCCGAAAGTTGGGAATGATTGAAAGGCTTTTTTCCTGTGGCTTTCTTAGATTATCATCCAGATCTACATAGTATTCTGGCCCTTGGTAAATATTTACTCTGTTTTCTAGATATAAAAAATCTAATTTCTGTAAAGGGCACATATGCCACAGACAGCTTACAGACTGATTTAATATTTAAAGAAACCTGGTATCCTACCACTGTAAGGTACTTCAATACAGATGTTCTAATTGGTTTTTTTTTTAAGTCAAAACTCTCTGTATAACATGTTGATTATAGTTAATAATACTGGATTGCATATTTGAAAGTTGCTAAGAGAGTAGATCTTAAAAGTTCTCATCACTAGAAAAAAAAGTTGTAACTATGTGAGGTGACAGATGTTAACTACTCATCATGGTGATCATTTTGCAATATATACAAATGTTGATTCATTATGTTGTACACCTGAAATGAATAGTGTTATATGTCAATTACATCTCAATTAAAAAAAAGTCAAATCAAAAGTCTCTGGGTGTGAGCTTCCAGGAGGGTGCCAGATAGAGTCCTTGCCATCAACTGAGTCTTTCTGCAGTTTTAGCTCTCCTTGTCAGAGTACAAATATTCCTTTTTACTCTTTCAAGTGCTTTTACCTACATTTCAAATGCTCCTCTGCTCTGGGGCATTCTGTAGTAAAAATCTTCCTCAATCACTTTTGTGACTCGACCTGGGTCCATAATTTACTTTTAACTCACTCTTTAGAATTTACATAGTTCAGTTTTATTTTTTTGTCTATGTTAACTATTTATTGGCTTACCTCTAAATCGCCAAATAGCTTGCCTCTGACATCTAGCTATCCTTGCTGTCAGAAGACATACAAGAAATGCAAGCTAATTTTAATATGGATAAAGTGAATGAAGACCATTTAGTCTCCCCAGTTATCTCTACTGTTTTGAATTATCTTCCCTTTGGGCTTGGGGAGTCTGGGGCTGATTGTATTTCTAGAGCTCTTGCCTCATACATCCGGGAGAAACTTGTTGGAGGTTATACTAAGTCTTGGTTCTACAAGCAAGCTGTTCATGTGCAACATGGCAGAGACAGTCCCGCAAGGCTGGGACGTTGCTGAATTTGAGGGCGAGGGTTGGGTGTGGGGAAAGACAGCTCCGAGTATGATTTATCTGCCACATCCTTACTGGATGGAATGAATAGCTAACACAGAGCCCTTACCGTGGGCTGGCTGCCATGCTAAGAACTGTACATACAATATTTACTTTAATCAGTGACGTTGTGTGGTTACTTTGTTATCCTTTATTGCACAAGGGGAAACTGAGGCCTAGAAAGGTCAGAGCACTTTCCAAGATAACACTAGTGTGTTTTTGAGTGAAGAGTGGAGGCCAGGAGTCTGATGAGGCCTGGCATTCTACTGCATCCAATTTGGGGGCCTTCTTATGGTTCAGCTGTGTCATATAGATATCCTCTATTGTGCGTCTCAAAATAATCCTATACTATCTCATGTTCTCCCCACAGTGACCCTAGGATAGAGCTAAGGGGATGGTGGAAAGGTCCATGCCCACCGTCTTCCAGATCTTTACTGAGGAAGAATTTACAGCTTAGTTCATGCAATGAGCTCAGAAAAGAAACCCCCATGTTAGCATTGTGAAATAGGAAGCATAAAGCCTTCCAGTGATCGTGGGACACAGTGGAAAGGCGTGCAGATTTTGTGTTTGATGTCACATACTTGCGTCATTCTCATCGAAGAGAGAAGTGTAGCAACCTGAGATTTTCTTAGGTGATTTCGAAAAACTTAAATCAAAAATGATTTAATCAGCAGCGAGTATGACTACAGCAGTGTCATGTGTTGTTCACGATGAACTGATGGTTTTAAAAGTAAATGAACAAGTATGTCTCACAAGCGAAGTGCAAGCGTGTTGTCTCAGAAAAGGAAAATTGTGTCACATCTTCTGTGTCTGCATCCGAGTCTAACTCCACTCTAAATGCAGAGGGAAAGGGCAGAATTTAAAAACCAACATGTAATATTTTCAAAACCGTTTCCCTGAGCCCCACCTCCTCTATTTTTTCCTGATTTCACACTGGAGCCAACGTTTGTTGCAGAGGTCTCTGTATTGTGCAGCTGCCCTTTTGTAAGAAACACTTTTCCAAAATAAAACAATTTAAAAAACCCACTTAAAAAAAGTTCTTCATATCCCTTGGGTTTTGAGTTATTATTTTTGTTGTTGTCGTTGTTATAGTATTTCGGTATATCATGTTAATGTCTCACCCACTCCCCCTTCTTGGTTTTATAGGACTGTATAATTTTCAAGCCTGTGAGTGATTAAAAACTTACGAAAAATTCAATTTTCTAAGTGTGGATTTTATGGCAGAGGACAGGGAAATTTGGCCTGATTGGGGGGCCTTTACTTAAACTACGGAGCACTTGAAACCCTATGAACCTTATGGAGTAGGCAGGTTTTTCTAAAAAAAAGTGTTTTAATTGATCAATAGCAGCCTTGTACTTTCCTCTTCAATTTCACAGGACCCAGTCCCCGCATATCATATCTCCTATTCATTTGTAAGTAATCAGTTTCAATTGATTTTCTGAAAGTACCAAAAGGTGTGACTAGTCAGCATTGCTGCATCTGTCATTTCAGTCTTCAGGGAGCCCCAAGGTTGCATATGGAAGCCTTTCTGTGAATTTGTTTTGTGAGGAATGAAGGGTGTTCATATAGGTCCTTGGGGTTCAAGTCTCGCTGTATTTGTGACTCAGTCATTGCTGTTAATGTTGCTTCCACTCACTCTGGCCTTTCACCTCCACCCGAACTCCTTCCTCCATCACCCCCACGTGGTTGAACCTGCTGAAGCTACTGGGAAACTTTAATGTTGAAGCAGCTCATGCTATAGGTCAGAGGCAATAAAACCACACAAGACAAATTTTCTTAAACTATAAAAAACCCAATCTGTAACGTGGCTACACACAAGAACACCGCAACTTCTGTATTCAGCACTTGGGAATTGCAACCGGAGTGGCCTTGTGGTATTTTCCATGGCACCTTGTAAAGAGAGCTCTGAACCTCTCATTCACACATAATCAATCACTAGAAGCTTGGCAGTGTTTGAGTCAAATTTAGTTGGAGTGATATTTACTCATTCATGCATTCACCAGATATATATCCATATACCAGGCATAGTGTTGGATGATGAAACCTCAGACATAAGAGGATTCCTTTCACTTTCCTCAAGAATCTCAGTCTTAGGAGGGAAAAGACGCTTAACAGCAGTTGGAACCAGTGCCTAAAAGATGCTGGGCTCCCTCAGGGGTGCCTGACTCCAAAGAGATGACTTTCCCTTAAGCAGGGCAGGATCTGAGTCTGGAAGGGTGAGTTGGAGGGGACCAGGCAGCTGAGGGTGGGAATGGGCTGGCAAAAATCATTCTGAGCAGAGGGACCAGGGAGAACACAATGAAGGAGCTGAAGAGGGTGGCACGTCTGTGGAATAGCTGGTACTTTCCCGAGACTGGTACTCATCAGGGGCAGTAGGTGAAGCTGGAAATGGAAAGTAGAGGCTGGAACCACTTCGGGAAGGGTCTTGTGGGCCATATTTGGTTCAGATGAATTCAGGTCTTTCTTTTAGAAGGATCACTCTGGGTGTGTTGTAAAGAATGGTTGGGATGTGAGGATGGTGGTGTGGAAAAAAGCAGTTGTGGAAAAAAGCTGTTGAATCCTAGTGTGGATTTTAAGGTCTGAACAGACTGATCAAGGTGGGGGGATCGGAGAAGGAGAGGAGAAGCAGGGAGGGGATGGTGAGTTTAGGGATGGATGACTCCCCAGGGCTGTGGCTTGAGTGATTGAAAGGACAGATGTGCCATTGGCCATGATAGTGAATACAGAGAATGGTGCAGTATGCAGGGGAAGGTGACGAATTCAGGGGTGGATTCGTGTGATGTGAGGCACAAGAGGGGCACCCAGGGCTTGAGATTCAGTTGACAGTTGCACAAGCCTGCGGTTCTGGAATTCAAGACAGAGGCTGAGCTGGAGATAAAAGTTTGCAAGTCTTCCGTGTATTTGAAGTTGTTGAGGTTGTGATCTGCCTGGGAGGGTGCGTAGAATGAAAAAAATGACGAAGGCCAAGGTGGCAGGCAGAAGAAAGGGAGATGGGATAGTAAGATTAAGTGAGGGAAGTTTTTGACAAGTGCTTGGACACAAAGTGGCAGAAGCCAGAGGGAACGAACGGGAGCCGTGTGACCAAAGGAATGAAATAGAAAGAAAAGGCAGAGAGCAAAAGGACAGGTCTGACTGTTTCCTTGCTTGCATCTACACAGATGACAGTGGCTCTTTCTCATATAGCTTTTAGTTCCTGTCAATAAGTATGAAGACCTACTATGTGGAATGTGGATGGGGAGTGGGGTAAAGGAAAGAAATCAATAAAATCACGAATAAAGCATGACCCTCAACCTCAAGCTGCTTATAGGATAGCATTGTCGTTTCTTGTTTTGCTTTCCTTTCATTTTTCTCCTTCGTTGACAGCAGGACAGGGCCACTTGGGAAAGTGGGAAGAATGAAAGAATCACTTTCTTGGCACATGAAGTGCTTGGTTCTCCATAACAGGCATGTCTCACTGTATTCATGAATGAGCACACCGAAAGGGATAGTGATAATGACACATTATTTGACAGTTTACAAAATCGAAGCTTTTATCATGGCCACAGCATCTGTGGAGGGTTTGGACCTGTGAACCAATCTTGTTAGAGTTACTAATGAGCCTTTTGGCTTGTTGGTTTATTTGAGATATATCAAGTACAGTTTCCTGTAATTTTCACTTGTCTTATAAAAACAGGCATCATTAAGTTATAGACAAGCTGGAGTATTTGGGGGGATGGTGGAAATAATTACCATGTGTTTTAGTTAATATCATGCATTTTCAGTCCTCACTTGTTTCATCCTTTAATTTTGACCTAAAGGTGGAATTACTCCCATTGCAGAGATGAGGAAACTGAGATGCAGGGTTAGGATGACTGCATGGAAATAACACAGCTAGTGAATGGTAGAGCTCCTAGGACCCCAAATAAGGCGTTCTGATTTCAAATTCTGGCTTCTTGCCACTCCATCATGTTGCCTGTGTCCTCATGAATAGCTACTAAAGAAAAATTAGGGTGTGGAATATTTAAGAGATTTTTAATTAGTCTGCTCAAAACACTAATAGTGTAAACTGCTTTGGCCGCAGTCTTTATATTTGATGGGCCACAGGTTCTTCATGCAAATGTATGCCATTAAGTCAGACTGGGGGAAAGCTTTTTTCACAGATGAACATCTTTTTCTTTCATTATCTTAAAAGCTTTAAAAAAGCATCTAAGTTATGAAAGGATTCAACATTTTAAACTGTAAAATCATTGTAGTCAGACTTGCTGTCTGTGATACAAAGGAAATTTATTTTTCAATTGTTGCAATGGCTGTTGTAGGTGAGAAGCGTTTTGTGTGTACATATATGTGTGCGTGTATGTGAAATAAGTCAGCCAGATTAAGTTTAAAGTATTGGTTTTCCTTTTATAATATCATTCCTGAATTCTCCAAATACATTAAGTGATGTAGCTTGCTTTATCTTGCCAAAGCAGCTATCATGTTCCCTATTTAATGCCGAAGTATTAAAGCATTTGTCTTTTTCTTACGCAGCGTAAAATGATGCAGGATAAATCGAAAGAGCTTATTTTAGTTTTACAACTTGTATTTTGGCTTCTGATATTCTAAAATTATGATTTACCTAATTTTGCTACTGTTAAAGCAGATATTAACTATTAATATACAGAAGTGTCAGAATCATGAAATGTACATGGAATTTTATGGCTGTTTGAAAAGTTTATGATGCTACATCTTTTTATTTCATAAAAAATATCTATGAGCCTTGCTAAATGGCAATTTCCAGATGAAAGCAATTTCTAGCAAGCAGCAAAATGCTGCTACCAGTGTTTATCTTTAAATCTCAATTTCAAGCTTCACGGTGCCAATTTTACATTTTAGCTTCAGTGGAAAAAAACTGAATCCAAAAGGGCTTATGCATTTGTGACATTCAGTTGGTTGATCTTTTGTTATTAATGCTGATTTTTTTAAATAACCATAGGCTTATAAAGTTTTTAAAGATTTATAAAAATGTTAGGCAACTATCTTAGCTTTAGTAATTATCATTACACATGGCGTACTGTAGTAGCATAGTCCATTGTAGTTGAGAAATTACAGTATAGGCATATGAGAATTTAAATAACAATATAAAATAGTATGGTTTTATATGTGATTTTATTGTATTTTATATTTATAAAGTATGTGAGGAAATTTAAATGAAGTAAAATGAAAGTTAATTTGGCCATTTCATGCCTCATGTGTCCCAGTTTCATCCAAATGCAAATATGATAATCCAGGGCACAGAGTTAGCATCCTGTTGGGGCGATTGGACACTACTGTATTTACTACTCACCACCAACAGGAATAATTAAGCTGCATTTCCCACTAATCTTTCCGTAAGTATATATTTTAATATTATGTGCTAGGAGTTTTCATTTTCTAAAAAGAGTAATTAAATTTTCTTTACCTCTTTTTTCTTCCCGTTCAGTTTTTTTTTGGGGGGGGTGGGTAGGAGTTTATTCATTTATTTATTTATTTTTGCTGTGTTGGGTCTTCGTTTCTGTGCAACGGCTTTCTCTAGTTGTGGCAAGCGGGGGCCACTCTTCATCGCGCATTGCGGTGCGCGGGCCTCTCACTATCGCGGCCTCTCTTGTTACGGAGCACAGGCTCCAGACGCGCAGGCTCGGTAGTTGTGGCTCACGGGCTTAGTTGCTCCGCGGCATGTGGGATCCTCCCAGACCAGGGCTCGAACCCGTGTCCCCTGCGTTAGCAGGCAGACTCTCAACCACTGCGCCACCAGGGAAGCCCCCCATTCAGTTTTATTCTGACTTTTCTTATGTTAATGTATACTTGACATGATAGAACACGCCTAAATTAGTAATCTGATTTGAATACCATAATTATATGTACAGTTATGGCTTGACTGAATAGAGGGCTTTTGCATATTGTGTACATTCTTTCTCTTAGTGGATTTAGGAATTATATGCTTAATATCTCAGAGTCCTAAACCTGCTTATGTTTAGCAATAGGCATGCAGAGAAAAATATAAATATTTTTACAAACGTGATTTTAAAAGATATGCTTCCTTTTCAAATGTTAGGAATTGACAGGTAAACTGTCCACCGTAGCTCTTTCTTATATGCAATAGACTGATAAACACAGAAGTGGCTGAAACCTACAATGATGTCATTTGTAGCACCTAAATTGTTAGTGTTGAGGTTAGGCACGTACTCCTTTCTTTTCCTGAATAAAAAATAATGATGCTTTGCAGTAAAGTATTACGCATCTTGATAAATATGTAAGCATATTCAGGTAATGTTAAGAATATTTTTTTCTTTGCTGTATTATATAACAGTCATTTTGCCCAAAATGTACATCTTGAACTTTTAACATCAGCATGAAATTCCCAATATTTCCAAAGTAAGAATTGACACTAAAAAGTCCGGAGACTCATTAAAAACAGACAATATGGATAATAGCTTTTCAGATTTTGTGCCAGGGTGTATTGAAGAGGATTGCTAAACACTGTGGTTGCTGAGAAAAATAAAACCCTGAAGTATTAAACTTACACTTAATTTAATAGTTTCTGTCACCACAGTTCTTAACCTTTAGGTTCCAACTGGCTTAGTGCTTTACTAATAGCAGCTGGTCAGGACCTGAATTATTATAGATCTTTTCTTTTATTAAATATTCAGTAGCATTTTCAAAATTGTTCTCCTAGATACAGTTCATAATAAACAGCCCAGTGCTGGCACTGAACATGCTGCTTTTATTACTGTCTTACAGCCATAGGCCACTTGACATTTGGACCCATCTCTTACGGATTTTCGCAGCTCCGCATACCCTGAAACCTGTCAGCCTGGGATCAAAACAAGTCTTTTGCATCTCCACAGTTACAAGGAGAGTAGAAAGAACTTCTTTTCTTCTCCCCATTATAGGCCAAGGCCTGTGGTCAGAGGAACATCATTTGCTAGGTTTATGCTTTTTCTGTCTTGATGTTCTCGCTAGCTTTAGGAAGTGATAACATGAAAAGCACTGTTGAAACACGAACACAACAGTTTGATCTGATCTGTCATATACTCTTTCTATTTAAAGCTACAGTTCTCCACGAAGGGTGACTTTGCTACCCAGAGGACATGTGGCAGTGTCTCAAGACATTTTTGGTTGTCACAGCTGTTGGACAAGGGTAGGGTGTAGGGACGTGAGGGCTACTAATGACATCTAGTGAATGAGTAGAGGCCAGGGTTGCTGTTACACGTCCTACAATGCACAGCCCTCCACAGGGAAGAATTATCAGGGCCAAAATGTCAGTAGCGCTGTGATTGAGAAGCCCTGATCTGGAAAGTAAGGAATGTCTTTTTAATTTGCTTTATATTGTTCAAGCAAATGGAAATGTGTTCAATGGTTCTGGTGAAGAGATCCATGCATTCAATATAATCATATATTGAATACCTCCTAGGTCCTGAAAATACTGTGAAGACTGGCATCGTCCTTAGGAGTTTCCACTATCTTTGCAAGATGAGTGGTAAACAAAATACTACTGTTTGATGTGATGCATGCTGTAATTAGAGAGGCATGTGTGGCATGTTAAAATAGAAATAATTTCTATTTCATTTGCTAAATATAGGGGAATATCTGGAAGAACTCATCTTCTCTGTCTAGATGTAAAATTAGTCATTTGGGAGCAAGATTTTTCCTTTTCCCTTCATGATCAGGAATGGGTCCAATTTATTGCACCCTTCTCCCCCTATTTGAACTGGTATTAATTTGAAACATCAGGAAAAAAGATGAGGCGTGGACATAAAAAGTGTTACTTTAGAAATTTAGGATATTAGTTTTTTCACATCTTCACTGAGGTATAACTTACATGCCATAAAAGTCTCCTCTTTTAAGTGTACAATTCACAGATTTGTAGTAAACTTGCAGAGTTATGGGACTACCATCACAATTCAGTTTTAGGGCTTTTCCATCACCCCAGAAAGATCCCTTGTGCCCGTTTGTGGTCATTCTGTGTTTTCATTGCCAGCCCCAGGCAAGCACTAATCTTTCCATCTTTTTCTCTTTTCTGCCTCACTTTCTGTGTCCATTTGCTAAAAGGCAAATCTATGGACATATCATTTGGAATACTAATTTTTACAGTTAAAATGTAGTTTGATATCTTCTTTTTGAAGATCAGCATCACGTTTCTGTTTTTCATATTACCCATACCATACACATGCTATGGTACAGGATTGGGTACACTCAGTATCAGAACTCCCAGACTGATACAGTGAAAAATGTGACAAAGGAAAGGATGAGCACGTGTGTTTAAGGCGGCATATGTGAAATCGTATGTGGTATGCCTGTTTTTCAGCTTTGTCCTGTTTTGTTCCCTGTGAATCTGTCTACTAAAATAATGTTGTAGAAATCATTGAAAAGCTGAGGTCAGGGAAACACCTTCATGATGTGGGAAAACGGTGGAAGGATTAAATCTGGAGAACTCACCTGTTTGGGAGTTGTATGCAGGTCAGCAACAGTTGTATGTAGCCAAACCCCTTGGGGCTAAATGTCTTTTAGAATCCAGCTTTTAGAAAGGGAATGCAGATTGTATACTGTAGGTTATGTAATACTCCCATGGGACTCAGGAAACACAGTCATTTCTGGAACAAAGTAGATGAATATTCACATTTAGCTGGACAGAAAAAGTCCTGTCAGCTCAGGTCAGGGTTTGGAACAAATTCGTTTGGTAGCAAAGTAACAAAGAAACTGTTTTCACAGAGTTTTGCATTTCAAAATTGTGGATAAAGGTTTATGAACCTGTCGCAGTGTATCCCAGGATATTACATTTCAAATAATTGTCCCATCCTCTTTTCAGCACCTCCCCACCCAATGTCCTCTGCCACATACGCGCTTCATACAGCTTAGCCATGGGTATACTTGTCTTTTTTTCACATCATTAACTTCCCATCAGACTTGACAAAATGCCAAGTTAGCTGTTCAGTTTTTGTGGATGAAGGTCAGGTATGGATTTGTTATCGCCAGCCAGATCCTTATTCTCTTATGGTTTGTGGTTTCACCTCCCTGCTGGAGTATAGCCATGTCCATCTAGTCCAGCCCCCCCAGGCCCAGGACTCTGGATGATGAAGATAGCTTTTGGGGGTCAAAAAAGATGTCCTCGAAGAAAAATCCAAAGGCAACAATGGTAGCTATCATTCCAGGTAGCCCCAGACTCATGCTTGGTGACCTTCACACCCATCACAAAATTATGGGCAGTGAGACTGAACAGCTATAGGAAGAGAGAAAAACCAGGGTAGGGAGCCCACTAGAGTCAATTCTCTTGAGATAAAGATATTTAGAATTCAAGAAAGATAGACATGAAGAAAATGACAAGAGGGTATTTACTGGGCTCACAGCTTAGAAGGAGGACACCCGTCCAAAGCAAGACATTTCAGACTTGTTCCAAATTGTTCAAAAATCTTACATAATCTTATATAATTTGCCTAATGGCATTTAGCTAACCTTGTTAGTCTTTTAATCATGAATTTCACATCCATGCTAATTTCCAGATTCCAGTGGTGCAGCTGTAACTGTGTGGCAGTGGGTTTTAGCTGACCTTCCCGTGGCGCTCCCTGGGAGCTGTAGAATGAGTATTGAGTATTTCAATCAATGTGTAAATTTCCTTTTGTGGCCTGTGAGTGTGCATGTCCTTATGGCAGCGTTCCTTAGGCAGAATGTACTACAGACTGTAGGGCCCATTTACGAGCAAGGGGACCCAATTTCTGCAAATAAGAAAAAGAGTGCAGTATTGCACTGGCATCAGAAAAAAAATTTATAGGGACATCCAAGAATTTTGCCTTTTGAAGACTCAAAACCTCGTCCAGGCAGTACTAAATTCTTAAAGGGCAATGTGAGGCAAAGGTAGTAGGCACTCAGGAACATGCTATTATTCGCTACCTCTTTTTTTGTTTTTTTTTTTTTAAGTTCTTGTTTCTAGTGTGACGCCAACGTTTCTATCTATAGGGGAACCATCAATGTGCAAAGGTGTTGAATCATTGCCGTTTGGTAATGGAAGTACACAGCCCGCTTTTTCTAGTGTAGCCTTCATTCTGGGGTGTCTTGGTTGACACCCACCTCCTACTCCAGCTTCAGCAGACAGTCTCCTCCCAGGTTTTACAACCAAGATTCATCTTCTCTCGTATCTCCCAACTTAAATAGCTCAACTTGTCCTGGCTTGGTTTTGCCAGGACAAGTCTGTCTTCTCTCGCCAGGCGCCTTCCCTGAGTTTTCATACATTTCTGGTTGTTACCACATTTCCTGTTGTCAAAGGGCTGACAGCATACAGGGGCCCCACCTTGTTACTGCTGCACTTTCTTCCTCCTTTAAATAGGCCCTCACCCTCTTCGTGCTGCAGGGATGCTGACCCCCTCTGTTGGGGTGGACCCTCTGATCCCTCTTATCTTGTCTCTCTCCTTCTTTCTCTCCTGCTGCCTTTAGAGCAATGGTTCTCCACACTGGCTGCAAAAAGCATCGCCTGGGGAGGTCTACTGCTTCCTGACGCCCAGGGCCTGCCCCCAGTGATTCTGATTAACATACCCTTGGGGGTGGAGGGTGGGGGCTCTGCCTTGGTGGTGCTTGAAAGCTCCCCCAGGGGATGCAGCCATCACTTAGAACCACCATTGTGGAGGGCAGGACACCTGTCTGTTGTTAAGGGTAATTAGCCATTGTAGAAGGACCAGGAGGGAAGTTTGGTTGCCAAGCGGGAGGGAGTTGGGGAAGGGATGGAGGGGGAGTTTGGGGTTAGCAGATGTAAGCTTTTGTATCCATAGATAGAATGGATAAACAACAAGGTCCTACTGTAGAGCAGAGAACTATATTCAATATCCTGTGATAAACCATAATGGAAGAGAATATGAAAATGAATGTATATATATGTATAACTGAATCACTTTGCTGTACAGCAGAAATTAATCCAACACTGTAAATCAACTATATGTCAATTTAAAAATATATATATTTTTAAAGACTCCCTCATCCCTTGCTTTACGTTCAGTTTCAGCTCAGGGGCGTGGGTTTCTGTTAAGTGGCACCTACAGCCTCCCGGCTGGTGTGACAACTTCTCCCTCTGGGACTGTGTTCTCATCCATAAATCCTGGGTGGCCATGTGTCCCCAGCAGGCCAGAAACCATTTCGGGTGAAGCCTGTACTTATCTCCTCATGGGGCTGCACCCAGGGGTCTGATTTTCCTTTCATAATTTCGCTTCCAGCCTTGCAACCAACTATTTTCCTTTTTCCTTTTTGTAACTCTCTGTAACCCGAAGCCAGGCGCCCTCCCGCCTCATCTGCTCCTAGTTCCTTTGCATCTCACTCCCCACAATGACACACGCAGGAGAACCAATTAAAGTTCCCAAGTGGAGATTTTCACTTCGCCCTTCCTTTGCGAGAAAGATGGGTGGCAGGGTCTTTGCTGGGAAACGATTGTATAGAATATAATTTTTCTGAATTAGTGGGAGAGGGGAAGCCAGTACTAAAATGGAACTGTCATCTATTCATAGTTTTCTTTTATTCTTAATGTACCTATGGGTCTCTGAAATCTTTCCTTACACAATAATGAGTCCAGGAGTTGGACAGAAATGCATTTGAATAGCTTTCTTTATAAAAGCTCTCTTTATAATGCCTCTTTTCTAGACGTTCTGTGGTCCCAATGCACATCCATTTTCCCGAGAACAGCGCCCAAGAGCCTTTGGATGTGCTCCATTGTCCCACAGTTTCTAAAGGAGCTGAGAACAGTTATAACATGAGTGGGTTTACAGTACTCCCTGGACCCTACTGCTTTCTTGTTAAGGGATATTTTGTTCCAAAGACAATGACAATACTTTTATTTGTATCAGTAAATAGGAAAATGTAAGTGAGGTGATTTTGGCATTGATAACAAGTACGCACAGCTAACTGTTTTAAGGGCTTCTCGTAAAATTTTTGGAAAATTCAGCTGTGAGAAAGAAAAAAGAAATGCTTCACTTTACAAACCACTATGAAGATATAGGAATGATTTAAATGCCAGCTTTCTTTAACGGGATCAGTTTATAGAAATTGTATTTCTGTAACACTTTCCCCTGAGCACAGATACTGTATAATGCAAACTGTACCGCAGTTGTCTGCTTCCATGTAAAAATGCAACTCTTCTGTCAGCCTCCTGCATACAGTGTGAGAGCCTTGCCAAGGCTGGCAGTGCAGGCCAGTGATTCATTAACATGTTCATCCATTCAGCACGTGTTTATTGAGTTCTTTCTGTGTTCCACGCACCATGATAGGCAGTGGATAGAGCAACAAACAAGCTGTATCTACTCTTTCTAGTGGGAGGAGACAACCACACAAACAAGGGAATATCAGCAGGTATTAAGTTCTAGGCAGAAAAGTGGAATGTATTAATATTACTGGGAGTGACCGGGCAGTTAGGGAGGGCGCCCTGGAAGAGGTGCCATTTAGGCTGAAATGTGAGCAAAGCAAGCAGAGCTGGCCGGAATTCAGAGACCAGCCTGGCCAGAGCAGACTCAGGCAGTCGGAGGAGACCAGAAGGAGGGCAGAGAGTTGCAGTGGGGCCGCTCCGGAGCAGGGAGCAGCCTAGCCAGGTTTGTATTTTAGGAAGATCACTTCAGAGCAGGACAAAAGGTGAACCAGAACGAGGACAGGGATGCTGATGCCTCGGGCTGGAGCCCGGATCCTGGAGCCAGGGTACCTGCTGAGAACAGAGCGGGCAGCCTGCTGACTTGATGCTAAAACGCTGTTCTTGGGCTCCTCTTCTGCCCTCTGTCCTGACTCAGATTGGGCCTCACGGCCTTAATTCACTTGTTAAAATGCGTGTTCAAAGTGCTGATTTCCAGACCCCAACCTGGTCTAGTGACGTGAAGTGGGACCCAAGACTTCATTAAGCCTCCAGCTTTTAAGCATGGAGTCCATGGACTGATTTTTGAGAAATATTGTGTCTGAGGATGGTGCTTACCTGAATATCCCATGTAACTCTCACAGCAACCCTGTAAATGGATCGTGTGCTCCCTGGGTTACAGATTAGGAAACAGGCTGTGTGATTAAGCATCTGGCCCGAGATCACACCGCTGGTGCATGTTTTGACTGGCAAAGTGATCTGCCCCCTTTTGTAGCCAGTCCTGCCTGCGTGAAGATGGGAAGAACAGCTCTGCAGAATTCAGAAATCCTTTGTGGGTTAATCCGTCTCATGAATGAACATGGCCTTCTCTCACACCTAGGACTTGATACATCTCATCTTGGAACAGAACCAGAAATGTCTGGCTTTTCTGAAGGAAAAGTGTAATTTTCTTTCTTAAGGGTAGAATTTTAAGTCCTGGGGTGGGGGGGGGATGTATATTACAAAGGCGAGATTTGATCTTCATCGGTCTTTCTGGGTCTCTTTTTGCCTTTTTTCCATAAAAGAAGTTAAGAGGTTTAAGGGGTAGCAGTTTTTAATCACCTCATAGACCTAGAAACCCAACCATCATGCCTCACAGAAAATTATCGTGCTTTCAGTTGCCATGAATCATTTATTTCTTAAGTGGCTCTTGAACCAAGAGTTGTGAAAATGATACTGAAGAGATGGAGGAGGGTTGCTGCGTGAAAAGCACACTGCTAATTAGAAATCTTCTGTAAAAGCTGGCTTGAAAACACATTGACTTAAATAAATTATCCGCCTGCCCCCATCTAGTGTGAAGAAGCTTCCAGCTTTATTTTCTTCTGATGATAGGGTACTGAACGTTATTTATCTGGAGATTTAATCTCATAATAAAGTTTAGGTTGACCTGACTTTGAGGAAGGAAGGCATCTTGTATTTTTAGTTTTTTAGGGTTCCGTAACAAAATACCACAGACTGGATGGCTTGAACAGCAGAAATTTATATCCTCACAGTTCTGGAGGCTGGAAGTCCAAGACCAACGTGCCAGCCGGGTTGGTTTCCTCTGAGGCCTCTTCTCTACTTGCACATGGTTGTACCCTGGATGCCTCTTCACAACATTGTCCCTCTGGGCACGTGCGTCCCTGATGTCTGTCTGTGTGTCCTCATCGCCTCTTAGTATAAGGACACTCGTCAGATTAGATTAGGGCCCACCCTAATGACCTCATTTTAACTTAGTTACCTCTTCAAAGGCCATATTTCCAAATACGGTCACACTGTGGGGTACTGGGAATTAGGACTATCAACATATGAATCTTGGGGAAACACAACTCGGCTCATAACACACCCTTGCCTCTGGGAAATATGTAGAGAGGAGGAACATGAAAAGAGAGCAAGAAAAAAATTCTCCCAGAGCAGGGTGCCCCCCTCTGCACTGCCACGCCCCCTCTGTTGGGCCCCTGCAGCAGGCAAGGGCAGGACGGCTGTGAGCTGTAGACTAACATCTACTAGGATGTCAGCCACCACCCACGCTGGACCCCAGTCGTGAATTGCCTGCCTCGGGCATGAGCCCAGCTTGAATGAGCTTCCTGGAAGCGAGGAAGGGGCTCTGTCTCCCTTGAAGCCTGACTCTTATGTCCTGCAGAATTGGCAGAGGAAAGGCTGGCCTTTACAGGCCCCAGCATGATTGTCACAGGTTTTCCCAAAGGGACATTTTGTTGCTTGTTGCTGGGGGTTAGTCTCATTTCCATCATTAATGGCGGGAGGCGGGCTTAGGGCCACCTCTGGGGGTCTAACATACAAGACAAGGCATCATCGTATTGTGAAATCAAAACGTCCCCCCCACCTGCCCGCATTTGTCTGTAAGCAAAAGAGGAACCTCAGTGACAATCTTGAAGTGAAAAGAAAAGCAAAGCTTTAACTGCAGTTTAAAGAACAGTGGATTTGTAAAGTGGGGAGAGACTTCGGCTCTGTGACTATAGTGAAAGCATTTTGTGCTGATAATGTAGATTGCCTGTAAAGCATGGAAACAGACATATATGTCCTAGAAGATGTGGTATATTGTAAAGCAACATTAGTATACCATATGTTATGTGCATTCACCGATTTATGGACTTTATGACCACCTTCAGGTTAAAATTAATTGTGCTAGGTTATCGGCCCAAGAAAGCCCTGGCTTTCTGGCTCAGCCACTGGAGGTAGGATGACTTACCTGGGGCAGCCTCGTGTCAGGTACACAGTTCTGTTTTTGTGCAGCTGGTTTTGATGGTGCCAAAAAAGGTCATGTATTGTTAGCACATCATTTTCTTCGTTTTATAGTTTGTTTTGTTCAGTATGTGTCTTGGAGACTTCATTCATTAAACATTAATTGAAAACCAAGTATTGTTCAAGCACATTAATGCACAGTGTATCATTAAGGCCTCACAATTCCCACTTCGTAGGAGAGGAAATCTAGTCGAAGTCGTGGCGTGACTTGCCTGTGTCAGGAATCGAGGAAGTCTGAGTTGGGGTTTAAGGGAGATCTGATAGAGCTCGTGTTCCATGCTTCACTCCTTCTGTTTTCCTGTGATTTCTCTGTTGGAGCTCACCACCACAAGAAAATGACACCAGTTTTGAGATCAGTTATGGATTAAAGAATGAATTGTTAAATCAGATTATACGCCCTTCTAATTGAGGTATTTACATATACCATTGACTTGAGAAATAATTTTCTTAGTTCTTTTTTCTGTATGATCTTGGCAAACACATGCTTCTAATGGTGAACTTAATTTACAAGGCAGTTGTCAGATCAGTTCTGTGACAAGGGGTAAAATTTTGGACCAAGCCAATATTGCTGAATCTGTGGAGGGACATCGACATTTGATGATTAGTTCATTGACATTTAGAAACCTCTTTGCTCTGAGATGCAAAGATTCTATGGATTTGTCATATCTGACAAAGACGAAATCATATTCAGAATAAATATTTTTCTCTGAAGCCTCATTGTAGAAAGTGATGTCATTTTAATATTCATAAATGGATTTATCTTTATTCAGACAGGTGTCCAAACTAATATTGTCAGTGTTTATTGCTTCACCCTATGATCTAGGATACAACTACTGTGGTACCACTCATTGATAAAATTGGCCACTCACTGTTGCAGGTTTCATTGACCCTAGCATTTATCGGGTATTGCCGTGAATAGTTTATTCATACATGTTTATTCTTTTTTTTTTTTTTTTTTTTTTGCGGTACGCGGGCCTCTCACTGTTGTGGCCTCTCCCATTGCGGAGCACAGGCTCCGGACACGCAGGCTTAGCGGCCATGGCTCACGGGCCCAGCCGCTCCGCGGCATGTGGGATCTTCCCGGACCGGGGCACGAACCCGTGTCCCCTGCATCGGCAGGCGGACTCTCAACCACTGCGCCACCAGGGAAGCCCCATATATGTTTATTCTTAACCAGACCGTAGAGGAAAAGAATTGCGTTTAGTGCTTCTTTCAGAGTTCCCCTTGGTGCTTGACACAAAATGAATATTCGCTGTATGATATTCTAACTTAACATGTTCAAACACCCAGCTAATCAGTCTGCCCCCGTATACTGTCTTCTGCCACAGTTTATCTCTTCCTGTAGTCTTTGCCTTACTTACCATCACCCGTTCAGTAGATCTGACAAATCAAACAGGAAGTCACTCTGAGGCCTCTATCTATAATCCTTCACTCTTCATAGCCCTTGGCCACCAAGTTTTATACACTGTGTCTATTAAGTACTGAATCTGCCTTTGAATTTCAAATCCCTTTGCCATTCTCTTAGTTTAGAGTCTTATCATCTGGATGGCATATGGCTGAATATGATTTTTAAAGTTTTCTAACTGGTCTCCATTCTGCCATACTTAGCCAGAACTATATTGTTTTCTACACCGGTGCCAGGGAGAATTACCTCACATGCCGACTTGTTCATGCCATTCTTTAAAATTCTTCATTGATTTTTCTGAAAGTGGTCTCCAGGAAAGAGTGCTAACTCCTTAGCGTGGCATACAGAGTCTTTAGTGATCTGGTCCCTGATTGTCAATCTGTAACTGAAAGTGGGGTCTGGCCGCTCGCCGCTCAAAAGCCAGTAAAGGGGCAAGGTTGGTGGAAAGGAAAGTTTGCTTTATTTTGTATGCTGGTAACCTGCAGGGGGTGGGAGGGCGGACGCCTGTCCAAAGGCCGACTCCCCCCGACCGACAGTCAATAGGCAGGAGCTTTTATAGGTGAAGGGAGGGGGCTACACGCAAAAACAGCACAGTCAGCTCTGACAGTCATCTTGAAATTGGTCATCGGGGGTCTGACCGGCATCATCATGATTGTTTTAAGTACAGTTAGTCTTCAGTTCCAGGGTCGGTTTGTTCCCGTTTTCTTCAGTCCAATTCCTAGAATCGTGGCAGCTTATGTCATGGCTATAGTCTGGTCATCTTGTAGTTAACTTCTTTCACCTGGTGGAGGTCTCAGTATCTATAGGACAGCGCACAGGATACGGCTCAGAATATTATCTTTAGCCCCCTTGAGAAGAAGCTGAATGTCCTTAACTCTGCTTACTGACTAAGCTATTTTTGTTTTGTCCCGTTTGACTGCTTTCCTTTGTTTCTGCATTTTCTTACTTCTCTGATTAAACTTCTTCTTTGGCTGAGGTTTTTCCACAGACAAAAGGCAAACAGAGGACCATGGGGGGAAGGACCATGGGGTCCTGCTCTGTTTCAAATCCAGCCTCATTTGTTACACTTTCCTCTGTGTTCTGTGTTCTAGTTGTACATCAACTCAAAGTTCCTTAAATGTGGCCCGAGACTTTGCATAAACTATTCCCTGAATCCCTTAACTACCTTAACTAACTCCTGCTTCCCTCTTCAGGTGCCCCTTTCTCTGAGCAGCTGTCCCTGCTTGTCCAGCCACTCCAAGTGAATCTGGTTTAGATGTCCTTTATTTGCATTCCCATAATGCTTTGTTTAGAGTATCACTTACCCAGAGCAGCTCACACTTTATTGTGATCGCCCCGTTAGTGGTCTCTCTTTCTCCCGCTGGACTGTAAGTCCCTTGAAGGCAGACCTCACAACATATTAATGTTTATTTCCCCAGTGTCTAGTGTTGAATCTATACTATAGTAACCGATCAAACATTTGCTGAATTGATTCTGAAATGAAGATAAAAACAGGATGACAGGATGTTATAGAGACACTGCCTAAGTCAGAGAGTAAGGATCGAAACCTGCATTTTTAGAACAATTTGCACTTCATCTACATTTTATGACATTTTACACAATTTGCTACTCTTTTCTCACTTTTCCTTCAAAGCCTGTGAAATTGATAGAGCAAGCAGCATTTTCATTGTGGTGTTGAAAACGAAAACTTAAGCAGGTACATTACTTGCCTGCACTCATTAAAAAGCTAGGTGGGGCTTCCCTGGTGGCGCAGTGGTTGAGAGTCCCCCTGCCGATGCAGGGGACACGGGTTCGTGCCCTGGTCTGGGAAGATCCCACATGCCGTGGAGCGGCTGGACCCGTGAGCCATGGCCGCTGAGCCTGTGCATCTGGAGCCTGTGCTCTGCAACGGGAGAGGCCACAACAGTGAGAGGCCCGCGTACCGCAAAAAAAAAAAAAAAGCTAGGCGGTGTGAGGCAGAACTTCAGTGTAAGTTTCCTGACTGGAGGTCCAGAGCCCCATTTCAACCAATCCCGGAAACTCCCGACTGGAGAGGAAAATCACTATTATTCAGGACTTGAAATTTTCACACATACATAAACCTTAAGGCTGGACTGACTGGAAATTCTTTGAGGACATTTAGCATATTCTTCCACTTACCAACGTGTGATCTTGGACGAGTTACATATTCTATTTTGTTGTCCATATCTAAATAACAGAATTTATCTTATACAGTGTTGTGAGAAATAAAAGAGCTACTACATAGAAAGCATAAGTATAGTACCTGGGACACAGTAAGAGTTCCATAAATGCTTAGCTGTGTTTATAATCCACTCCAAGGACATGTAGTAAGGTACTCACTGAATATTTGCGGAATGCTGTTGACTGATGGATAAAGCAGAGAAGGAGTTCCAGGAGTTACCTGGGAGACAGTTTAGAAAGATTGTGGGCTATATCGTCATTGTGTTCCTATATACCAGGGAGAATTAGACAGTTGTTTTAGATTGTTTTAAATAATATAAAAATATCATTTGCATTAGCAATAGAAACCTACAAAGACTCAAGAAAGATCTTACCTTTATGAAGAGAATTATAAAACTTTATTTGAAACACATAAAAGACCTCAGTAAATGGAAAGACATACAGTGTTCATAGATTGGGAAACTCAGTATAGGAAAGATGCGGTCCTTCCCCAGATTACCGTGTAAATGTAGTGCAATTTCAATCAATCTTCACAGGTTTTGTTGTTTGTTTTTGTTTGTTTGTTTTCAATGAGAGTATTGGGACAGGTCTCTCACGTTTCCGCATGTCTTGCAAGTAGAAGCACTATTTTTTCAAGGATGTTTGTGATGCAAATAGCCTTAGAAGACAGAGATAGTGTCTACATTCAGAGCAAAGGGCAGGTTTATTTACTGTCCAATATAAAAATGTTGCCATCTAGGGCAAGGCTCCATAATGTTCCCCAAACTCAGGGTTCTTTAGGTGTGATGCAAACCCACTATAAGCACAGCACCCACCTGAGCCCCTCTGTAGCACCCCTGGGACCTGAGCACCAAGCAGAAGTGACTAAACAGGAAACTTGTGCTGGTTGCTTGCCAGACTGCAAGTTATACAACCCTTTGTCTCTGACCCAAGAGTCTTGTGTCTTACAGCATCCATGATATGTGGCAGGCCAATTTGTTAGCTTACAAGTTGGATAAAATCTCAGAGCCTTCACAGTTCTTGACAGAGTTGTGATCAATCTCCACTTGTAAAATACTTTAGCACATTGAATTTCAAGAGGGAACAGTAAAAATTTGGTACAGTGATTTCCAAGAAAGCAAAAAACAAATAGACCAGCCTTTATTGCCAAGAAAGAAAGAGTTCATTACTGATTTAACTTTTTTCCCCTAAGGATGGTAAATAAACTTCTTCATTTTGTCCAAAGTCTTTATTTGGACATTTTTGATAATAACTTTCCCTTGCCCTTGTTAGAGCTTAGCATCTCTGGATCTTTCTGCTGGCATGTTAAGCTAGCTTTTTTTCTGAATGTGTATGTAGTAGTTTGGTTTAAATGTTTGTTTGGCAAGCCAGATGTATTTGGCTTCTTTTTAAAGGCTTATAGCACTTTCCAACTATTTTTCCAGGTCTCCTTACCCAGTTTACTCTTATTACACCCAAAGATAACATAATCGTTTTGCTATTGACCCATAACAAGGATAAACACATTAGGGTTATATGCACTAGGGAAACAAATAGAGAGGTTAAAAAAAATCCCCAATTAATAATGATTATAGAATGTTAATTTTAGTTCTAAGAGCTCTTCTTTTGGAGAAAAATGGACTTTGGGTGATTAAAGATCATGAATGTAGCGTTGATATCCAGTTGTAATTTTAGTGAGTCACTATTACAACACATGCCCTTGAGTTTAGTATATTTTTTTCATAAATGGATGAATCACTGAGACTGTTTCAAATCCTTTTAGGAAGGAGTTGGCATGTAAATAATACATAATCAAAGACATGCACCCAAATCTGAAGCCCTCTTAAGATAATAGATATTGAAGAGCTATTTTTGAAAAAACATGAGGTAATTAGGCAACATTAAAATATCTTAAATGTAGAGTAAATGTGTAGTGCTGAGAAACCTTAAGGTTTTTTTTTTTTTTGTTTTTGTGTGGGATTTTTTGGCCGTTCCACGTGGCTTGTGGGATCTTAATTCCCCGACCAGGGATTGAATCCGGGTCCACGCCGGTGAAAGCCCATATCCTAACCACTGGACCGCCAGGGAATTCCCAAGAACTTAAGTTTTAAATCAGTTTTTCGCTTAAGTTTTTCACTGATCCTTGATGTATCTTGGGATGAGTCCAATGGCATTACAATGCCTCCCTTCCTATAACTGTCTAAAGTCTTAAAACCCTGGTGGGCAGCACACAGAATCTCCCTTCTGTGTCTTCAGCATCGCCGGCTGCCAGGCACTTCCAAGTGACCGCCTGCAGTGCCGGGCTCCAGGCTGAGGGTTCTTTCTCATGCTGCCACACCTCAGCTCTATCAGGGTATCTCACGTGTCCTTTTCACATAAAGGGAAGATAAGTCTCCACACCATCCTGTGTGTTCCTCTCCACTGATAAATTCTCTTGTGTGGAGATAGGTAGTGGCACGTACTGTCTGTTTCCTTAAGCAGACTGTACAGTGGGCTGTTTTGGACTAGCTTACTGAGTACAGAATGGACTCTTGTTTTTCTAGCAGTGGACTTGGTTGATCACAGAACACAATACATCTTTTCATGATTTTAATGCTTCTGTGAGTTATTTCATTTTTTTTGTGCTGCTTGTCACTTCACTGTTAGTTTGCTTTCTAGGATGCTTTCTTGCCAGATTGGCTATGAGTCAAGCTGGTGGCTGAATCTTAATTTTTGCTAAATCGCCAGAATGGCTTGTTAATCCTTATTTTACATCTCACTGAGTACCGTACCATGCGTTTCCCTTCTGTTCACCCAAGGAAGGGAGAATGGCTACGTGAAGAAATAATGGGGTGAATTTAGAGTCTACCCTGAGGAGTTGCCATTTGCTTCTAATTGGCAAGTGGAACACAAAATCCAAACCCTGATTTTCCCACAACTGTTCCAAGTAAATGCCCAAGCGTCCTAACTCAGAGCTCCTCTTAGGTTGTTTTCAAGTGCCTTTATCTATTTGAAGGTTATTCTGATTTGTACATTTCTTGCTACTTACTATATCTTATGTAATTTGAACACTTTTTAAAACAAAATTTAAAGAGTAATCCTTCACATTGATCTGCAAAAAGGAATTTCTGTTGGCAACAGACTTCATCTCAATGTGTTCTCAACAGACTTTTATTTACTTTTAGCTGTGCTTTTGCTACTCTGTGCATTTTATCTAAAAATAAAGGGCTGATTAAAGGAAAATAGATGTAATATTGGGATTCTGTCTGCCGTCCTGCAGCACGCATCTAGTTCTCTGAAATTCTATAAAGAGGTGATGGGAGAGAAAAGCTTTCAGATAATATAAGTATAATCACACATAATATCCATGCAGCTAATTCTTACAGACAGCTTAGGAAAGAAAGAAGCCTTCAGATAATGACTGAAGTAGGAAAAAAACTAAAAAACCTCAGTATTATAGGTAACTAATTGCAAAACATTGCCCACAGAGAAAAAGTCCCTTTCTTTTTCTTAAAATATCCTCAAATACAAAGTTAACTAAAATCATTGGGTATTTTTTTTGAGAACAGTTAAAATATACTCTTTGTCAATTTGTTTTTTTTACGCGTTAAATGCCATGGCAAAACTTTAAAGTTTTCCTTAAATTATTTGAGAAGTATTTGAAATTGATTTCCTGTAAACTTTGCAGCTACTTGATGTAATGTCCTCAACACAGTAAGTGCAATTTCCTTGCTTGATAAGTTTTCTAATTTTAACCTCAAAATGGAAGGAAGGACTACTTATGCTTCTGGAAAGGTGGAGTAGACATACTTTTTCCCTGTTATCCTGACAAAGTATAACTAAAACCCCTAGACACTGTAAAACAAACGTAAGGAGACTGTGAAAGGTGGAGAAAAAGAACCTCAAGACCCAGGGAGTGACATGATGATTAGTTACATGGGTTTTCTTTTTGCCTCATATATTTGGCAAAATACCTCAAATTTAGAGTCGGAGAAGCTGGCAATCAGGAAACAACAGGAACAGACAAAACAACAATGACAACAACCAAAGCCTGTCCTCTTTAGCCAAAAGACTAGAACAGGGACACCCTAGCAAGACAGAAAGCTTTTTGACACCAGCCGCTGTCCTCCAACCAAACATCACAGAAAAAACTGTGGTCCCACCCTGTCAGCAAAGGCTGATTGGGAAGCCTGGGCTTCTAGCCTTGCCAGGCTCTAAGGAAGCACCCAGCCCACTCCCACCCCGGGTAGTGTCATAGAAGGCTGAGAAGTAGGGAACCAAGACTTTGATTGCTGCTGGGTAGTAACAAAACCTGCCACCTCCACCCCTGTGTAAGTGGAAACCACACGAGGAGCCCGGATTTGCACACCTCCCAACCACTAGGGTGGTGTCAGTGGAGACCACATAGGAAGCAGTAACACTGTTCCTCCCAGACAGGAAGGCGTGGGGTAGGGACCTAGTGGAGAGCCAGAACTCCCCCTGCCCAGCATCCCTATCTGTCCTTCTCTCAGATGTCAGTGGAGGTGTAGTGGGGAACCTAATTCTCCCCTGATGTGGCAATAATGACATAGTCATTATTTCCCTTCCCTTGCTGGAGTGGTATCAGAGGAAGGCAGCTAAAACAGAAAGTTTAAATAAAATCCAGAGTCTCATAACATAATACCCCAAATGTCCAGCTTTCAATAAAAAAAATCACATCATACCAAGAACCAGGAAGATTTCAAAGTGAGTGAAAAAAAGACAATAGCAGCCAATACTGAGATGACAGAGATGGTAGAATTAACTGACAAAGAATTTAAAGCAGCCATCATAAACATGCTTCACTGAACAATTATGAACAGGCTGGATACAAATGAGAAAACAGAAAGTCTCAGCTTTAGGCTGGAAAAATATAACAACCAAAACAAAAATCTCAATGGATGGCCCAAACAGCAGAATGGAGGGGACAGAGGAAGGAATCAGTGCCCTGGAAGGTAGAACAATGCAAATTACCCAAATCTGAACAGAGAGAGAAACAGACTGAAGAAAATATAAAAACAGAGTCTCAGGGACCTGTGGGACTATAACTGAAGATCTAACATTTGTGGCATGGAGTCCCAGGAGAAGAGGAAGAAGAGAGAAAGGCTAAAAAAGTACTTGAAGAAATAAAGGCTGCAAACTTGCCAAATTTGGCAAAAGATATAAGTGTACAGTTACAAGAAGCTAAGTGTGGTAAGCTGAATAATGGTCCCCTAAAGATATCCACATCATAATTCCAAGGACCTGTAAATCTGTCACTTTACACGGTCAAGGGATTTTGTAGAGGTGACTAATCTAAGGACTGTGAGATGGAGAAAATCTCCTGGATTATCTGTGTGGGCCCAGTGTATTCATAAGAGTTCTTTTAAGAGGCTGGTAGGGACTTCCCTGGTGATGCAGTGGATAAGAATCCGCCTGCCAATGCAGGGGACATGGGTTCGATCCCTGGTCCGGGAAGATCCCACATGCTGCGGAGCAACTAAGCCCATGCACCACAACTACTGAGCCTGCTGTCTAGAGCCTGGAGCCACAACTACTGAAGCCCACACGCCTAGAGCCCGTGTTCCGCAACAAGAGAAGCCACAGCAAGGAGAAGCCCACACACCACAACGAAGAGTAGTCCCCACTCACCACAACTGGAGAAAGCCTGTGCACAGCAACGAAGACCCAACACAGCCAAAAAAATTAATAAAATTTTTTTTAAAAAAAGAGGCAGGCAGGAGGGCCAGGCAAAGAGATATAAGGATGGAAGCAGAAGGAGAAAATGTGATGCAGGGTCACAAGAATAGCTTTACAGACAGCCTCTAGAATCTGGAAAAGGCAAGAAAACCAATTCTCCCTTAGCGCCATGAGAGGGAATGCAGTGGGTCTTCTGACTTCCAGATCTGTGAGGTTATAAATCTGAGATATTTTAAACTACTGCCTTTGTCCATTTGAGCTGGTCTAGCAGAGTACCAGGGACTGTATGGCTTATAAACAACATAAAGGGATTCTGACTTTTGACAAAGATGCAAAAGCAATGCAGTGAAGGAAAGTTAGCCTTTTCAGTAAATAGCACTGGAACAATTGGGCATCCATATGTTAAAAAGGAATGAATTGTGACCTGTCTCACATCTTCTACAAAAATTAACTCAAAATGGATCATGGACTTAAATGTAAAACATCAAACTCTTGGGAAAAATATAGAAACAAATCTTTAAGATCTAGGTAAGAAGTTTTTAGACTTGACACCAAAAGCACAATCTATAAAAGGAAAATTTGATAAATTGGACATAACCAAAATTTAAAATTTTTCCTTGGCAAAAGACTCTGCTAAGAGGATGAAAAGGCAAGGTACCGAGTGGGAAAAAAAAATATTTGCAAACTATTTGTGTAACAGAAGATTAATAAAACTCAACAATAAAAAGAAACAAATAATACAATCATGAAATGGACAAAAGAAATAGACATTTCATGGAAGAGGGTACACAGATGGCAAATAAACACATGAAAACATGTTCAACATCATTGGCCATTAGTAAAATGCAAATTAAAACAAAATCGAAATAGCTCTACACACTTATCAGAATGGCTAAAATATAAAACAGTGACAACACCAAATGCTGGTGAGGATGTGGGAAAACTGGATCACTCACATATTGCTGTAGAAATGTAAAATGTTGTAGCCACTCTGGAAATGAGTTTGTCAGTTTCTTCAAAAGCTAAACATGGGCATTTATCACAAAGATATTAATAAGTATGTTCTCACAAAAATCTCTATACAGATATTTCTAGTAGGTTTATTTGTAACAGCCAAAACTGGAAACAACTCAGGTGCCTTTTAGCAGATGAATGGTTAAACAAATGTGGTACATCCATAACATGGAATACTACTCAGCAATAGAAAGGAACCAGCTACTGATACATGCAACAACTTGGATGAATCTCCAGGGAATTATGCTAATTGAATAAGGGCAGTCATAAATGGTAACATACTGTATGGTACCATTTATGTAACATTCGTTAAAAATGACAAAATTATAGAAATAGAGACCAGATTAGTAGTTGACAGGGGTTAAGGATGTGGTAGGGGCAGGAGGGAAGTGGGTGTGGCTATAGAAGGGCAATATGTGTAATCCTGCCTGGTGATGAAAACGTTTTGTATCTTCACTGTATAGTTGTCAGTATCCTGGTTGTAATATTGTACTATAGTGTTTCCAGAAATTACCATTGCAGGGAACTGAGCAGTGGATACTTGGGATCTCCCTGTATTATAAGCAACTGCATATGAATCTCCAATTATCTAAAAATTAAAATTTAATTAAAAAATAAAGTGAAGAACTTTTAACATTTCTTGTAGATCATTTCAATTTGAAAACTTGATTCAGTGTCATACTGTACAGAGCTTTCCATGTCCAAATTCAGAAAGATGTTAGGATTAAATTGTCTCTTAGGTTATTCTTTGTTTGGTGGGGGTTAGGAAGGAAGGCAAGGGATCCTGTTATATTGATCACATGTGTCAAAAAACATTTAATACTTGTTAAATCTTCAACACCCTATGAGGTCAGTGGCATTTTAAAGAAGAGGACACTATGACACAGAGAGGTGAAATAATTTGCCCTGATGAATAGTGAGGGCAAATTACTACGTCTGAACTGGTTCCAAAGCCCGCATTCTTTCTTAATGACTAAACTCTTCTGCCTGTTCACGTAGGCTGCTGATTTAGTCTCCAAGCATCTTTCTGGCACAAAGTGCTGACCTCAGGAAGTTGAAGCACTTTTCCAAGGCCACAAAGTAGTACATCTGAGATTGAAAATTCCAGGCCTTTGCCACCCAAATTCCATCTTACTCCCACCTCAGCAGAAGCCATATATCAAGTGGCCCTCAGAGCTGATCCTCAAGCCTAATTTGTTGGCCCACTTAATGTTGGGAGGTAGAGTAGTATTTTTTAATTTATATTAGTAGCATATGTTTAAACACTGTGAGATACCATGTGAAAATCCAGGTTTCTAGCTTCTCTTAAAAAAAAAACAAAAACAGAAAAAAATCTGCCAGCACTGGATTTCCCATTCCCACGTTGCCCCAAAGGAGTTAGATATGTATGCTTAGTGGTTGTCCATTTAGATGAGGCATGTTTGCCACAGTCCTCACCACTCTTTATTGTCTGCCTGATAACGCAGCCAGCCATCTGCTGCCTTTTTATCATTGCATGACCCTGTTGTTTTCCTTAGAATAAAGAAAAGCAACATTTTTACCCACCTTTCTACTGCATCGTAGACCTTTGAAGAAGGCTTTGAGTTCCTCTGGCACACTACACTCATATATGATACCTGCCTGACCCTGGTCAGCACTTGCATTTATGACTCGCCCTTCGCGATAGAGCCAAAGCTGTCATTGCTGCTGGCACCATGTTCTCCTTCCCTTCCTCACCTGCCCACAGGGGCCTCATTCTTCGAAGTTTATGCAACCTTTCCATCTCTCCAGTAAGAATCTATTGCTTCATTTTATTTTATTTTTTTTACATACAAGTCACATTTCTTTCTCATGGCTTTAATGTTCTAACTTCTATCTTAGCAATTTGTATAGATGTATCTTCCCTAATTATGAATTATTTAAAGTTATATTTCGAAAATCCGCCATTATTAGAGAGTTTACAGTTGTCGAACTTAAGACTCCCATAGAACTGGAGGAGCTGAAATCATTAGTCCATCTAGGAAAACTGTTCACTGAAATGAAATAGGCATACACGAAATAGAACGTCTTCTTTGGCGTTTCTTAAATTAGTAATAATGAGTCTTGTGCAGTTTCTTCATTGCTAACAGCTACTTTAACATTCCTTGATAAAGACTTTCTGGTAGTTCTCTCAGAGTTTCAGTGAGGTGCTCATAAATTGATTTAATTTCATGACGTAATATGCATAATAAGCGATAATATGTCTTCTGCATCTGGCTTTCTAACAAAGTATTCAAGGTGTTTTCAGTTTTACAACTCAAAGACCCCGTCTCTCTCCGAAGGAGCCAAATTCTGAGTATCTCCACTGATCCTCAGATACTCAATCTGAAATAGTTGACCTAGTAGGAAATGGAAGTAAAGAAGGGGAATTTAACCACGAGGGAAGGAGTAATGTTATTCCTATTGGCATACTTTGTAGTACTTAACACATTTTCATTACAGAAAAGACATTCAGAAGGAACTGATAATATTCCATATCGAACTCCTAAGTAATTCAGTACTGTCTGCGGATAATGGTATTTCAGGCTCTATTACGATTAGAAGTTGGTTTGTGTTTTTTTTTTTTTTCACTGACCAAACTGTAGATGACAAGAGGCTGCCTTGTTTGTACACATTGTGTTAGGATTGAGGGATGATGGAAAATTCCATGAAGATGACAACCTTTCAGGCTGGGTGTGTGACTAGTGCTCTCGGAAGATGGGGATGGGCTGGGGGGATTCCAGGAATGGAAAGGCTGCTTGGGATCTAATCCGTGGACTCTTTTCACCCAGCTCGCTGCCAATCCATGTTATGTTTATTTGAAGGGAAAGGTCTGAGAAGGCTGAGACCTGGCTAGGGTTTCACCAGATCCGGACATCAGCGACTTTTAACTTACAATGCCTCTGTGGGTGAAACTTGAGCATTTGTAGGAGAGAAGGAAGGTGATGGAGAAGTGAGTGAAAGGGCGCTGAATAAAGCTTGAGAGGTTAAAAGCCAGACTATTGGTTGTTGTGTGTCTGCCTCCCTGCCCCTCCCCCTACCAACTCTATGACCTTGAGCAAATAATTAGCCTATACTCTATACTTCAGTTTCTGCATCGGTGAAATGGGGATAATAATCGTATTTCCCTCATGGGGTTGTTGTCCCATGAAAAGTGCGTAGAACAGCGCCTGCTGTATGCTGTCAGCCTGCTGTCAGTGTTTCTGTTATAGGAGGGAAGGTTTACAGGGCCGGAAGACAGACTTGCTCTTTCCTGCACCAAACAGTCAATGTTTCCTTTCATAAATAGCAACATCTCTGCACTGTACAATTTTTTTCCCTTCTTTGTCAATTGCTCTGATTATTCTGTACCTACAAGGTCATCTGAAACAGCCTGTCTTTTAATGTAATGAGTCAGGAGCCTGCGAAGTAACTTAGATAAAATAAGCAAGGATAAAGAATGGCAAGTCAAAGCTCCACATGCTTTTGGGACACTTATCAATGTGTGTTTTCAGACATCTCTTTGGAGAATCTATTTCCAGCCTTAGATGTTTTTGTAGGCTTAGTCTTTGCACTAAACCCAGATATCTTCTCATTTCCAAACTATGTTCATTCATGACATAAAATGTTAGGGAGATCTTCGGCCCTGTTGGAAAAGGCCTTAATTCTTATCTCCACTTTCCGAAGGACTAGAGAAGAAAAACCTTCATATTCCAGTGGAATTAATTGTCTTCAATTTTTTTCAAGATATTTGTGGTTTTGGTTTTTTTATTATTATTTTTTTTGTGTGTGTGGTACGCGGGCCTCTCACTGTTGTGGCCTCTCCCGTTGCGGAGCACAGGGTCCGGACGCGCAGGCTCAGCGGCCATGGCTCACGGGCCCAGCCGCTCCGCGGCATGTGGGATCTTCCCAGACCGGGGCACGAACCCGTGTCCCCTGCATCGGCAGGCAGACTCTCAACCACTGCGCCACCAGGGAAGCCCTCCCCTTCACTCTTGATCCCACCTTGTCATATAGACCTGACTTTCCCACTGGGTTGCAGAGCAGAAGCCAGGGAGGGGAGTTCCAGAAGTTCCAGAAGAAAATGAAGCAACTTTGTTTCCTTCATCTCTTCTGGGCTCCCTTACTACTTCGTTTCTTTCCAGGTCCTGCGGAGATGGGAGCGCCAAATGCGGCAGGCATAGGAACGCCTCCTCTGCCCTTTTTACCAACCCCCCCCTTCCTCCCTGCCTCACTTCCAGAGTTACCCACCCCCCGACATGCACACTCACGCTGTAGTTCCGTGTGTGTAGCATGGAAATAATTAGGGCTCCAATAGAAAGGAGTTGGAGAAGCTGTAGCTGGATGTTGTGAGCAATAGAAGGCCTTAAAACTGTTAGGGGGCTTCCCTGGTGGGGCAGTGGTTGAGAGTCCGCCCGCAGATGCAGGGGACACAGGTTCGTGCCCCGGTCCGGGAAGATCCCACATGCCACGGAGCGGCTGGGCCCGTGAGCCATGGCCGCTGAGCCTCCGCGTCCGGAGCCTGTCCTCCGCAGCGGGAGAGGCCACAACAGTGAGAGACCCGCGTACCGCAAACAAACAAACAAAAAACAAAACAAAACAAAACTGTTAGGGAGAAGATCAGAAGATTCAACCATTGGCCTAAAATGTTCTGGAGTCCAGAGAACTTGTTCTAAATTTTAGTACACAAAAATTAAGCAGAAGATTCCAACTGACTAGGTCAAAAAGACTGCATAAGCCTTAAAAAGTGAATTCTAATTGGGCAGATGGGAAGGCGGGGGTTGGGGGGAGCATGTTCCCAGCAGAGGTAGCAGCTTTATCCAGGTAATAGCGTTAGCCAGAGCAAGAAACTCAGGTGGGTACCAGAAATGAGTGAGCCAGAGGATCTCAAAGCCCTCTCAGGAGGTCAGCGATTTGGTAAAGAGATGGGTAAAACTACATCCCTTTCCTCTTAATCTACTTTAAGAACAACAGTGCCAGGCAATGATCAAAACCAGCTGGTGTTTGGATGCAGTACCTGGGAGACAACAGGGAGTGGTAAGGACTGTGGCAAACGGGGAGCACATGCCTCATCTAAAGGGCAGCAGTTACATAGTTTCACTCAGTTGCTGTTTTGGGGAGAATTTGGGAATAGGAGTCCAATGGTGATTGATTTTATATTCCGCTTATTATATGCTAGGCCCTGTTCTAAGTGCTTAGTATACTGTCTTAACACCTCCCCAAAGATGCGGCGAAGGTTTCCTGAAACCTGTTACCTCAGCCAGTTCAGGATAGACTTCCTGGGATGTGAGCATCAGCAGTATCTTTGCTTTGTACTTTTTTCCTTCATTTAACTGGTATTTTCTGGGGTACTTTGTACCCCAAATGACAGAATGATGTTCTCTTATGAAGAATGTTGCCTTGAGAGAGAGGAGAATGCTTCCAAGATAGGCCTGTGTCCTTCTGGCTGTTTTTTTTTTTTTTTTCTTTCTTTAACATCTTTATTGGGGTATAATTGCTTTACAATGGTGTGTTAGTTTCTGCTTTATAACAAAGTGAATCAGTTATACATATACATATATCCCCATATCTCCTCCTCTTGTGTCTCCCTCTCTCCCACCCTCCCTATCCCACCCCTCCAGGCAGTGCTCGAGCTGATCTCCCTGTGCTATGCGGCTGCTTCCCACTAGCTATCTATTTTACGTTTGGTAGTGTATATATGTCCCTGCCTCTGGCACTCCCTCTCAAGGTTTATTTAGGAAGTGCTACCCATAACAAAGTCAGTCCGTCCTGGTCTCCAACTAACCTAAATGTTTTGCTTTCAGCAAAATGTTCACATTCCCTCCACACCTTAACTCCAAACTTTGAATTCTGATTCAATTAATCTTTCGTGTTTTTATAACGTGCCTTCTTCAATGAAGTGCTTTTCTTTTATATCCAACGTATTCTTTTCTGATTTCTAAATGTGTAGAAAAGAACTTAGATTTGTGGAAAAAAGTACAGGCAACCTTTTCAATACCTGGAGAAATTAATATTTTTTTCCAGAAAAGTCACCTTATGTTGGGAGGGTGCCAGTTGGTATTCAAATGTGAGTCAAGACAGATGCCACATACAGATCTGATGAAAGTGCACGTCAGTCCTTTTTTAGCCTTTTGGAAAATATTAGTGGCCCAGAAGGGATGGGATTTAAATATTATTGAATATTCTTCACTAACTACTTTTTGTGGCTGGATTCCAGAGGGAAAACTCATAGTAAAATTCTCCTACATAGAAATGAATGGCTCCTAATCTGATATTGGAAGGATGAAATACAGCTGGATAGAGAAGTTGTGGAGGGAACTGGTTTAAAAGATGCAGTGACAGACCAGCAGATCAAGAGCAACTCACAGATTTTACAAGTTTTCAAGTGGTTCTGGCTTTGGTTTGCTTTTCTTGGAATGCATATCCTTGAGGGTTTGAATAATATTCATTTGGTTGGACTCCAGAACTCCAAGGCAGAGCCATGTGTCAGCCAGGACTTAGGAGCCGTGAATGAAGTAGGGACCAGAGGTCGAAGGTGAATGGCAGCCTGGGCTGCATCACTCACTGGACCTGAAAGGTACCACAAATGTGGGATCCAGATCTCGACCAAGAAGCGTGGTCGCCAGTTCCACACACCATCATGATGTGGGCAGCGTGTAGCGAGTAAGCCCACGACTGTAAGATGGTTTTCTTGATTTCTGTTTCCAGCATCTATGAGTGTATTCAAAATGTTGAAACATTAAAGGACTCGGTGGCAAACAAAAACAAGCAATGTTCTCGGCAAGCTGTAGAGCCACAGAAATGTAATGTAAATAGGAAGAGTCCTGAAAGGAGCAAGAGAGGTCGGAAGGTACGAGCCCTTGCTCTGTAACTGCGGAAACATCCCTCAGCCTTTCCTCGTCTGTAAAAGGAAGCCGTTGAACTAGATGGTTCTCTAGCCTCTGCTTCTCAGACATGAATGTGCATGCAGGTTGCCGGGGCATCCTGTGAAGTTTCACCTTCTGATTTACTAGGTCTGGGGTGGGGCCCGAGGTTTGCCTTTCAGATGAGCTTCCGGGCGCAGCTTCTGCTGTGGCTGCTGCTTGGCCACAGACCACATGGTGTTCGGCTCGCTCTGCATGATCTCTCAGCCCAGGCTTCCATGAGCTCTGCACGTCTGCGAGCGTGTGATCTTCTGACATTTCAGAAAGACAGGAAGGTTTCAGGAAACATGGCTACTGTGGTATTAACTGTTCTCATTCTTCATAATCAGCTTCATCAAAAACCCTTTAAGTGCCTAATTATGCATGACAGTTTCACATGCTTTACACAAAGAACCAACTCGATTTGGCCCCTGCCTTATCAGACTTGACAACCTAAGACAGCTGGAGAAATATGCAGAGAGACAATAATAAATATCGAGGCAGTAATAAATCTGGAGTGATAAATATTCATCTATATATAAAACATATTAAAATAAAAAGGTTAGGTAGCATGGGCCTTAAGATATTTATTTTCTTAAAGCTTTTGTTCCTTTTTAAAATCTGGGAAACTAAAAAGGTTGCCCTGTAATTTTTACTGAAAGACAAGGAGTTTCTGTTTCTGTTTTACAGATGGGGATGCGAGAAGGGGAGGGTCCGTTTCTGAGGCTTCTTTTGTTGTTATTGTTGTTGTTCTATTTTGGCTTCACTAACGTCAAAAGAAATATTTTATGAACCCCACATGCCTAACCCTGATTACCATGTGCATGTGTCTTGGCCTGATTTTGGGTTGCTCAGCGCTGAGTGTGTGGGCACAGGTTCATTAACCTCAGCTCTTTCTACCCAAGGGTCTTGAGCCCGTCACGTCATCTTAACACCATCCTTGGGAAGCAGAGGAGGCAGGGCCAGTCATTGTTATCCCTGAATCGTGGATAAGGTTAAGTGATACAGGGAAGGAAGATGGTGTTTCCAAAGTCTCATGGTAATTAACTCACATAGGAAGGTTTGGACTCCATTCCATTTCTTCTGTACACTCGCTAAACTCACCCGAGGTCTCAGCTGCCTTGGTGGAGGAAGCGATCTGACAAGTGGCCATTGCCAGCATTTTCTCCCAACAACAGAACAAATTCTGTTCCCTGTGGGCCACCCACCCATTGGAGATTGCATTCAGCTCCCCACGGTGATAAGCAGGTTTGTCATAACATCACAGTTTAGCAGAGTGATCCCAGATTGACTCTGTTCATTGATTTCTTCTAGCTGAGAAACAGCTGAAAGAATTATCACACAGCTGGAAAATGGTCACATCTAACCAGGGATGCCTGTGTCAAATATTTAGCAATAGTGGGATTAGAGACCATTGGTTTATAGTTTCTTGACTCGACTAATGTAATACTTAGTAGTGACTATGTATATGCTTAGGGATGCAGAGGTGCAAAGAAACTATATCTGGCCACACTCTTAGGTGACAGCTACGTGTTATCCAAAATGATGTGAGTGAGGCGTCGCTTTGGAGTCAGGTACTCTTGAGTTTGAAACTTGGCTCTGCCACTCACTGGCTGTGTCCCTTAACCTTGCCAAGCCTCCGTTTCCCCACCTGTAGAACGAGCATGACAATAGTACAGATCCCACAGAAGTCCCACAAGCATCCCTTGAGATGAGGATGTATGGAATGTGCAGCATGGGGCCTGCAAATAGTAAGACTTTTAACTAGTAATTTTTAGTAGTCATAAAACTATTACAAGTGACAACATCTAAAATCATTTGGATCTTGAAATTTCGAGAAGAGCAAAAGATTCTAAGTTCAGTATTTTCATATTATTTCATGAGTGAGTATTTGTGTGGGAGTTTGTATCTAGGTTAATGAAAATATCACACTCTGTTTATTAGGAATAAAGCTGTTATTAAAACAAAGCCTGCATTAATTAGGCTCAACTTCATCTTGCATTCTGTAATGTCATATACAGCTGCTGTTTCCCTCGTTTTGTAAAATTAACTGTAGAGAGGGAAGGCAGTCTTCTCATATTAAAGAAGACATAAAACCCTGAGTAATTACCAGAGCAGGAAGCTAAACCTTTAAGAAGCTACAATGGCAATACTATATATTTTGCATTAGTGCCTAGTAATAGATCTCTGTGGGTACAGGGAACCATGCAGGTCAGATCGAGGGCACTGAGTAATCTGGTTGCCCCCTCAAAGGCAAATGAGAGCAGAGGGGACAGGGTATCCGGAACCTGGTCTCAGGAAGTGAGGAGGAAGCCATTCGCTACAGGCAGGGTGGGAACGTGGGCGAGGCGCTCGAAGGGGCCCCATCGGTAAATGGAATCCAAAGACTGCCGACTATACATTGTAAGGCTGCAAGGCAGGACTGAGCCAGAGCAGGAGGCAGCTGAATGGAAACCCAAGAAGCCAAAATGAGCCGTTTAAAGTGGAGGACGGGAAGCAGAGCCCCAGGGAAGCCCCTAACCTCAGAAACCTGTTCAATAACACCTTTTTATAGAGTGCCTGTGGCTTCTGGGCAAGTGGAGATTGACCCAGTGTGGCTCAAACGGAAGCCAGTTCTTCCCCAAATTTAGTGTGCACATGGGTCACCTGTTACAATGTAGACTGATTCAATAGGTCTGAGAATCTGCGTTTCACGCAAGTCCCCAGGTGTTGCTGATACTGCTGGTCCGGGGACGACACTTCGAGTAGCAAAGGGTTTAACCCACTCCCTCTCCAAGTACCCCATTCTTTGGTCACCAACTCTTTCTGTTCTACCCTCCGCTGTACCTTAACTCCAGCCATTCTTTTTTTTTTTTTTAATTTTATGTATTTATTTATTTTTGGCTGCGTTGGGTCTCCGTTGTTGTGCACGGGCTTTCTCTAGTTGCGGCGAGCGGGGAGATACCCTTCGCTGCGGTGCGCAGTCTCCTCATTGCGGTGGCTTCTCGTTGCGGAGCAGGGGATCTAGGCACACCGGTTTCAGTAGTTGTGTCGGGCGAGCTTCAGTAGTTGTGGCACATGGGCTCAGTAGTTGTGGCTCACGGGCTCTAGAGCGCAGGCTCAGTAGCTGTGGCACCCGGGCTTAGCTGCTCCGCGGCATGTGGGATCTTCCCGGACTAGGGCTCGAATCCGTGTCCCCTGCATTGGCGGGCGGATTCTTAACCACTGCGCCACCAGGGAAGTTCCAACTCCAGCCATTCTTGCACTTCACCAGCACCTTCAATCCATTGGTCCTGCTAATTTCCACCATCTGTCACTCCCTCTGCTTCTCCTTTCCCAGTTACTCAGCTTAGATCCCATAATCTCTCTTTGTAACACTCCTTTGCACACACCTTCAGGTTCTTTGCTACTTTCTCTCTTTCCTTGTTATACTCACGGGCATAACTCATCACTCTACCCTCCCCCACCCCCATGTCTTCAGCTGTGCTGTGCTGAGGCTGAAGGAACATACACCGCTGAGCTAGTAGGTATCACTTTCATCTCCCTGGGCCCCTCAGGCTGCTCCTTCCTTGTCCATTTACTCTTTCCCTCTCCTGAAGGACTTCTTCCTCCTCCCTGCTCTCCTATCAAACCTCCACTACCTCCTTCCCCACCCTGAATCTCCACTAATAACTTTGCTTCCACGTTTCTTCTTTGCATCATGACTTAGAACTTTCTCCTGTTTCTTCTACTGGATTTACATTGTCTGTGTGTGGGCCCACGGCCCGGGCCTTCCCTGCAGTGGCCACGGGAGCACTGGACCCTCACCACGGCTGACAGGCGCCTGTCCAGCCCCTTCCTCTTCCTCTGGCGCCCCCTGGGTGGGCAGCCCCCCGTGGAGAGGCCAGGGGAGGGGCCCCGGTCAGCTGCAGCTTAAGATAAAGGTTCGAGGGAGCCCAGATGTTCACATGGGGCCCGGGGTGACCAGCCCCTCTCTGACTTGCCTTCCCACCGCTCTCCAAGGGATGCCAATGCTGACATTTGGCGGCTTACGGTACCCCCACCAAACCTCACCTCCCCTCCCAGCCCCTCCCACCTCCCCTCCCGGCCCCTCCCACCTCCCCACCCAGCCCCACCACCTTGAGGGCTCTGCTCAACCGTATTTTACCCCCTGAGGTCTTTCCCAACTCCCTGCTTAAAGTAGTGCCTACCCCAGGGCAGTACCCAGCCCCAAACTGGCTTCAGTTGTTTTCTTCAGTGATTATTAAAACTGTTTTGCCAGATGGCTGGTTTGTCTCCCACCTGCACCAGAAAGCACCAGAGGACTGGGAATCGTGTGTGTCTCTGTCAGTATTGAAACACCACCTAGAATAGTGGCCAGCACATGAAGACTTAAATAAAATATTTGAACAGATATTGGAGTGGAAGATGTGATTAAATTAGAACAGAATCAGAAAAAGCCAATTAGTTAAAAACTACATACCAACATATGTATTCATAAAGCCACGCTGGTCCATTTGAATTGACACAGCTACCTGTTTTGGGATCCTTTTGGACCTGGCTGTGCTGAATGTAATAGAAATCATTGAGCCTGTCAGGCCCTTGGGGGATCAGGAGGGAAAATGACTAACACCAAATTCTGTCCAGGAATTCCTGTCCCTTTCTTCCCTCTTTAATTGCTCTCAGGGAGGTCAGTAGTTAAGTCAGGATTTAACCCACCCACCTGCTCTGGGCTTCTTCAGTGCTTGTTATCTTCGTGTGGGACACGGACAAAGAGCTGTAACCTGTTAGCACTTAACAACAATTCCTCAGGCCAAATGCCTACTTCCCTGGGAGTTTAGGAAAGGTGCTATTTTGACCACGCATGTGACTCCATTTGGGTCTACACTTATGGACAACCACATGGCTTTCGGTTGGTAGAAGAAATAGCCTATGAACTCACAAATGGAGGTACCACCTTAAGAATGAATAGTGCTGCTATTCCCGAGGTTGGGAAGTTAGGCGGTCGGTCCACTGAAAGTGAAAGGAAAGCATCTCAGTGTCTATGTAAAGTTCTAGAAATATTTTTATTTAATTCTGGAAAGTTTTGCTTTTAATAACATCGTCAGCATAACTCATTGCCTCACAGGGTTTTAAGCAAGCTCTGATGTAGGAAGAGAAAGCACAGGGTGTTCTGTGAGTATTAAATAAGATGACTAGGGCTTCCCTGGTGGCGCAGTGGTTAAGAATCCGCCTGCCATTGCAGGAGACATGGGTTCGAGCCCTGGTCCGGGAAGATCCCATATGCTGTAGAGCAACTAAGCCCGTGCGCCTCAACTACTGAGCCTGCTCTCTAGAGCCCATGAGCCACAACTACTGAAGCCCGGGCACCTAGAGCCCGTGCTCCGCAACAAGAAGCCACTGAAATGAGAAGCCTGCACACCGCGACAAAGAGTAGCCCCCGCTCTTCACAACTAGAGAAAGCCCACGCGCAGCAAGGAAGACCCAGCGCAGCCAAAAATAAATAAATAAAAATTAAAAAAAAAATGATGACTAACCCCACACAAAGCCAAGAATACAGCAGGTGCGTAATACATGTGCTTTCCTCCCTCTCTCCTCCCCTATCTGCACTGTTTCTGATGGTCCCCACCCAAACTGTTGTTTCTGTATAATGTGGAAGTTAGGATATAAATATTATTATGTTTTAATGAGTCATCATTTATTTAAGACCAGTGATTCTCAACTGGGGAATGATTTGGCCCTTCATGGGACATTTGTCAAAGTCTGGAGACATTTTTGATTATCACAATCACAGAGCAGAGGAATGCTAACTCCTCAAAACAAAGAACTATACAGCCCCAGATGCCAGCGATCTGTACTTTACACTGGTGTTTACAATTTGTTTCTTCACTGGACTCTAAATAAAAGAAGATTGAGAAGGATGTGACAGGCTGAGGACCCAGCTTGGGAGAAGTTTGTGGACCCACCTATGGTAGAAGCACACTATGGATGGTTTCCAACTTACAAACAAGTGCTTTATTAGATACTCATTTCTATGTTAGTTGTTTAGCCTCTTAAAAAACAAAACAGGGCTTCCCTGGTGGCGCAGTGGTTGAGAGTCCGCCTGCCGATGCAGGGCACGTGGGTTCGTGCCCCGGTCCAGGAAGATCCCACATGCCGCGGAGCAGCTGGGCCCGTGAGCCATGGCCGCTGAGTCTGCGCGTCCGGAGCCTGTGCTCTGTGACGGGAGAGGCCACAACAGTGAGAGGCCCGCGTACCGCAAAAAAAAGCCAAACAAACAATGTGGCAGAGGCATGGAGAAGTCCAAGTCCGGATGGGAGGCGAGGATGATGAGACATGACTCTGGCAGGCTGGCAGACACCAGGGTGGGAGCTGGTCAAACCACACCAAGTGGCTTGAGTTTTATCCCAAGAGCTGTGGAGAGCTGTACGTACGGACCCTTATGCTCTTTTCTGTACACTATTCGCAGTCTGTACATACTTTAATTATTACTTGTGTCTCTCTGTATCATATGTATTGGTAACTTGGTTTCCTGAACTGGGCCTCTTCATCTTGCTTTTGTATAGCACAGAGGTTTTTCAGCAAGTATTTATCTCAAAATAGTTATTTCTCCACTTTGGAACAGGTAGCTTTCCCAAACACTTGTTTCAGTTGCAGTCGTTTAGAGCTTGAAATGCATTGTCCCGGTTTCATAAACAATGGGTTTTCAGGCTGGTGTGGAAACCTTCCAGAACCCACAGTGCTCCTGAGCTGTCATGCTTAGTAGCTCAGAACGGAGGATTCCCACAAAAGGGCAAAGAGGAGAGAATTTCCATTGCCTTTCTTGGTTGAAAGAGGACTGTTGGCAAATATGATCCTTACCCTTTTCCTCCCAACCTGATGTGTAACTCTCCCTCACCTTCTACTGCACATTTCTCTTGCAGCTCCCAGCGAGGAGGCACTAAGAAGACCACGTGGTCAGGGGCCCCATGAGGTGGGTTGAGGGCTAGGGAGCTCTTGTCTTACTGGCCTCTGGAGAGTCTGACATGGCAGGTCATGGAGGGACCACCACCTTGCTTGTTGTCAATGTACTATTTCCCTTTGGTCTTTCTAGGATTGCTTTGCATTTCATTTCTTTCTAAGAAATAGCTCTTTCTTTTCTCTTCTAAACACTTACCAAAAAGAAAAAAATTTGCATTGGTTTACCTCAGTGGATATGTTTTCTGAGAACATTCAGTCTAGTTGTTGGGTCATTCTTTCACTCCCAATGCTTTTTACTTCCACTCAGGATACTTTAAGATGACTTCTTAGATTCTACAGTCTGCAAAAACAGAATAGTCGATCTGAGGTCACATTCCTCAAACTTGAATCACACATCCTCTTGGAGGAAGTGATCTTTGTAAGTGATATCTTAACCGTAGGAAACCATGCTAACAAAAAATATAGCATGTTTCAAGAAGAAGACACAAAGTAATATGGCAAAATCTATTATAACAATTATCAAAGAATTCTTTGCAATTTTGTTCCGGCCATCTTTGTTCTGATAAGGCTGTCATCTTCTTAAGGCATGCAACCGTTTTTGTTTTTGTTTTGATCTGTAAGTACCTCGCATACTGGCAGAGTCCATGTTTGTGGTGTGGTGCTAACCCATAGTTACCGTCAGTGTCTGTGAGAAGAGGTGGAATGAAGCAATGAGTAAAAAACAAAGCATGGGCATAATTATTAATCACCGAGAGCACATGTGATTAATGCCATCATTTTTACTTTCCTACTGATAAAAAATTTGCAATAATATATAGGCCTGTGGATATTGGAAGAGCAAGTTTTAACTTTGGTTTTTCCACATTATTGTTTAATCGTACTAAAGGTTAATTAAATAATTATTTCTCAGTTTCTTTATTGCTCAGAACTTTTATAAGTAAATGAAAAGATCATCATTTTACCCTCAGTTACTGCAGTTTTAATCCAGCTCAGAGTTGTGAAATTGTTTCCTCTTGTGTTTCCTTTCCAGAAAGCACGAGGCCATTCTCTTGTTTCAGCCAGTGAGTGCAACTTCAGAGCTGGGAGAGAGTGATTGCAAGGTATTCAGTTATCTGGTTTATTCTACATTGTCCATCCATGCTTGCTTTCAGTTTAACTTTCTACAGGCATCAAGGGTATATTTGGGGACTCTGACCTGTGGGACTGCAGACACACAGCTTTGAAGCTGAAAAATCTCAAGGGTATTAGCTAATCCAGTTTTGAATTTAGCACCATGGGGCTTCTGCCATAGCCACCGAGATGCCGCTGGCCATGCTTCCTACAAGATGGTGTTTCCCTATGGTCAGTGATGGGCGGTGAGTCTGGCTCTACCTTGTAATGCCTATGTGAAGTTAGGCAAAATGCCTACCCTCCCTCAAGCTCTTTCCTCATCTTCGAAATGGAGACTCTAATTGGGTAGCCTGATGGGTTTCCAATTCCAAACAGTGCTCACCGTCACCGCCACCACCACCAAAAAATATATGAGGCTGCATTCTACCATTATTGTTATTAGTGGTATTAGTAATCTCGTTTAGTGCTGATAATAAAGTTATATAAAAATTCTTTAATGACTTTAGGTCATCTTTGAACAGACCCGAAGCCAGAAAAAAAAATCAGCCAACCTAATCAAGTGACAAATTAACACAAAGACATTCTTTATTTGATGTTAGCAGTTAATTTGCTACATGGTTATCCATTTTTCTAATAAATCCTGGACAATTTGAAGTTCTGTGCCCACCCATTTAAAAGATTTGCCAACCTCAAGCACTGTGACCCGACTGACCCCTATCCCTTATACATCATTATCCAGTTTCTCTTATGGGCCGGAAAGGAAGGAGTACATCTGGCCTGAATGTCCCTAATCTCTTCACAGAAGGCATCTTGTAAAATAGGCCACTGTCTTTCAATCAAATCTTTCCTTTAACTTGTTGAGAAGTTCTTTCTCTTGCCAGAGAAAGCCTTTCCTCTTAGGAGAGTAAGGAGCTATTTCAGGGTCATTTGGGTTCCCCTCAGAGGTCTTTCTAAATATAACCGCAGATCCTAGAAAACAGCCTGCTTTTTGTTAGTTAACTTCAACTTAAGAGCCAGTGCATTAAGAGCTTTGATTATCCACGCTCCAAAAATGCCTTCCTCTGATCTCCCATCATTTGACAAGAATCTCGATTCTTGTCGAATCTCAGGGATTAAACACTGTTTTCTCTAATGGACTTCCATTTCCACGAGAGCTGCTCGCCTTACACATTTTATTTGTGGGCCTGAAATATAGAGCATTTTCTAGTTAAGGGGCATTAAGATTTAACTCAAGAATCTATATATTGGCTTGGCCCAAAAGTTCCTTCCGGTTTCCCGTACCAACTTCCCGAAAATTATGGGAAAACCCGAACGAACTTTTGGGCCAACCCAGTATTTCAGAATAGGGCTCAGATGTTTCTGTAGTGGAGTCACACAGTCTTCTCAAGTTTCTAGAAAGCATTGCATTATATGCTGTTTTTGTATGTGGCAGATTGCTTCAATCTTACTATGAGGATATTTCTCTGCCTTTAAAAAGAAATTTCACCTGGGATTTGCAGTCTGCTCTCTGCCAAATCCCTGACCCCAGCATTCAGTTATCTTCATTTGTATACCCCAAGCGGCTCTCAAAAGTAATCTGTTTTCAGTGAAACTTTCTTCCCCACCCCCGTCTCTTGTCTTCTACTCACAACTGATTCCTTCTCCTGGAATCAATATTTTAATTAAAGACATCCACTGTTGACATCGTAACTCAAGCCAGAAATCTCCATCCTGACATTGCTTCACCCTCTGCATTCAGTTCACACTGGATTCTGGATTTAAGATGACATAGGAAATTCCCCAAACGGTGACTGGCGCTAGGCGAGGTCAAATATTAATTGCCAGCTGTCACAGATGTTAATTGTAAATATCTTTCCCATCTTCCTCTCCTGTGTCTCCCATGTCACTCCCTTAGTTTTGGTCCTCATCAGCTCTGTGCCAGTCTGTTGCTGGAGCTAACTAGTAGAGCTCTCTTCCAACAGACTGTCTCCACTCTAGGTACCCTGCTCCCCAGTTTATAATGAGATTTCCCACTCAGTGACTTCTATGGGCCCTTGTAACCTTGAGAATAGACCCAAACACTTTGCTGTGGACCTCCACGATCAGCCCTGTGCGCCCCTCCAGCGCACTGCCTACCTTCCCCTGCTTCGCCATTTATGCTTCATTAGGACTGAATTTCTTGGGATGTACTAACAACATCGTGTTTTTTCAGGCACCCACGCCTTTGCGCCTGCTTTTCTGACTTCCGAGAACGCCCTTGCTCAATTTTTCTTGATATATTCCAGTACATCCTTCAAGGTCACCTCAATTTCCATCTCCTCTGAGAAACCCTCTCTGATTCCCCCATGTGTACTGGACTCCCACGGTTCTTCAGTTGTATCTCTGATCATGCTGTATTTAACTTTCCACTTATACATCTGACCCTCCCTCCTATGGACACTAAGCTCGAGGGTAAGATTCAGATCTTATTATTTTTATATCTACAACATCTGTTAGATGCCTTGCACATAGGAACACACAGTGGATGTTCTGATTTCTTTAAGTGAGTGGATCTCTGACCCTGTAATAAAAAGGAAGATGGTATTTGTAAAAAGTAATCTCATGGTGTGCTTATTCCCTAAGTACAAGCATTTTTCTCAACAATAATGTTTTGCTTTTCTATTTTGCTTTTAGTATCCATGCGTTAAGGAAGAGCTGCCAAAACCAATTTGCAGCCCCTTTCCCTCTTCTACTGCTGTCAGTACTAAAATGGTGGCTACATATTTTTGGAACTTATAACTGTGTATCATTTCCACCTAGGAAGTAGATTTAGTCAATATCCTCATCAATTTGGGTGAAGATAGTAGTTACTTGTATGACGTTTGAATTGGGGATTCAAAATTTACATTACCCCAACCCATTTTCAGGCTTCTCATGTGCCCTTGGAAGGGTGATTCAGATTTCCAGAGTTGTTCTTTCCACTTATCAGAAAGACAAGCAATGAGAACAGCATCAATAACCGTCTGCTGGGACAGGAGCCCTAATCCAAAGCAACAAGGCCACAGTTAACACAATTAGCAATGAACTGCATTTTGAAGAGCTAGGGAAACATAATGGGATTCATTTTTAATTCCAACCAATTCTGAGCAAGAAAGCAAAAGCCTTGTCTCTCTGGAGTGGCTTTGACATCAAGGGTTACCTACTGCAGGCCTGTCAGAACTTTTAACAGCTGTCTCCGCTGTGAAAATAGACTTAGGTTGTAAGGTGATTGCAGAACTGAGGAAATGATGACTTTGTCTCTCATATGAACTTTGGCTCGCAAAGATGAGGTTAATTTCCGCGTACGCTGTTCGCTTTATTTTTTAAGTCAATTTTAATAGCAGTCTGCCTGTGCCCTGAAAAAATGTCCAAGGGCAGTAAGAAAGAGTTGATATAAATATGTGTAACGGTGTATATCTTAGCGCTCTCTAGGCCAGTAGTCAACAAAATACTTTGCAATCAACCTAATTAATCCTTTATTTTTCTTTTTTGCTATCCTGCCTTGCATTTACTGTGTGTATTTTCTGAATTCCAAAAGCAATGTACATATTCACTACAGTACGCTGGAAAATACAGAACTCCCAAGGAAGAAAAAAAGCTTCCCTATTCCCAAGGAAGAAAAAAAGCTTCCCTATGAGGCCATTACCCCAAAAGAACCATTGTCAGCTTCTTGGTTGATATTAGCCTCCAAGTTAGAGTTTCCACCAAGCAAGCGTACATACTTTTCAAATTCTTATTAAGAAAAATTTTGCATACACGAGAGAACGAATGATACAGTGAGTTCTCATATACTCACTACGTAAGTTTACAGATTACCAAGATTTCGCCATCATTGGTTTGTCCATCTCTTTTTTCTCTTTCCCTTCCTCTTTTCTTTTGGAAGTATCAGCTAACTACTTTGTAACGGAAAGGGGAATCCTGATATACTGAGGGCTGTGGAAGGCAAGTATTTGCCTGCCAATTTCATACACCTTCACCCACCTTTTACTTAGGAAGCAAAAAGTATGGTTTTACATTTAGTATTATATTGTACTTGGGGGAATAAGTAGCCTTAAAGCTCAGGCCTATCACATGCTAGATGGGTATTGATTTTTCCTCTTAAATCAATGTTTCCCTAGAGCATAGTTTTATTTATTCATAAAGCCAAGATGATGTCTTACAGGGGTTATGGCAGTGTAAATCTGTGATGCAGGCCTAATACGAAGAGCTTTTGTAAGACTCAAAAATCAATGATGCTAGAGGGTTACTTCATAAGCTTGAGAAAGTGCATTTGCTGTGCTTCCAAATGTAAAGGGAGAATTTCAGCCTGTAGTTAAGTTTCATTCCTCTGTTTTCCAGGCCACCTTTCAAATGGACCTAAATGAAGTACAGTTGACCCTTGAATAACACAGGTTTGAACTGTGCAGGTTCACTTATACATGGTTTTTTTCCAACAGTAGATTCTATATTATGGTACTAAATGATCCGTGGTTGATTGAATCCATGGAAGCAGAACTCTGGGTACAGAGCAACTATGGTTACAGAGGGCCCACTGTTAATTATACGCAGATTTTCGACTGCATGGAGGGTTGGTAGCCCTGGCCCACATTGTTCAAGGGTCAATTGTATAGCATCAGACTGGATGGAACCAAGCTTCAGCAGTGATCCTTTCTTGATACCGAATCTGTCAACTTACTCTCAAAAGCTATGCTGGCCCTGTTGATCATAACACTGTAATTTTGCCTCATGGTACAGAATATATACATTCTAAAAGTATTCACTTTTTGTCAATATATGTGTGTGTGTTTTCTATTTTCTTTTAAAAGTTTTTAACATATGAAAATTACTATTAGAATTTTTTAACTTAAAGAAAATATGTCTCAGGTAGTTTCCCCAACCATAACTGATTTTTCTAATGGTTAAAAATGCATCTAATGGCTAGAATGTCACCACCTGGAATTTTAAATATCAATTTTCTGTTAGCTGTATGATCTTAGCAAGGTAGAATTTGGTTGGGGAGTCAGATGATCTAGACACTAGTTTCATTATTTACTCCTGGCTTCTGTGCGACCCAAGGTGAGTTCCTGAACTCACAAAAACTCCTGTTTTTGTGTATATCATTTTGATTTTTTCATTTAAGTAAAGGTGAGTGAGGGTGTGTGAAATTGGCGGGCATTCATCTGACTTCCAAAGTTTTCTGTATTATCAGGACTCTTTTTTTTTTTTTCCTTTTGAAAGTAACTAGTTGATATTAAAAAAAAAAAAGAGGGAGGGAGGAAATGAAAGAGCAAAAAAGGGGGCAGATGAAGTGAGGATTATTTCTTCGTGAAGAACAAAGTTTCTTTCAGTTTTTTTTTTAATATTTATTTGTTTGGTTGCGCCGGGTCTTAGTTGCAGCAGGTGGGCTCCTTAGTTGCGGCACTCGGGCTCCTCAGCCATGGCCCACAAACTCTTAGTTGCGGCATGCATGTGGGATCTAGTTCCCTGACCAGGAATCGAACCCGGACCCCCTGCACTGGGAGCACAGAGTCTTAACCACTGTGCCACCAGGGAAGTACCTCTTCCAGTTTTAAAGGTCCACAATTTTCTGTGAAAAGAAACGATTTCAGACGATTAGCTCAGCTACCAGGAGTCACAATTTCCTTAGAAACTTTGGAACCATCGAGGACACACGTTGAGTTTAGCGTCCGGGATCTCCAGCACCTACTACAGAGAGCAGCTGGGGGCTCCGGCCAGGCCTGTGGCTCCCTGGGGACCCCAGTCCCTCACCAGAGGTTTGGGAGGAGACACTACGATACTGTCCCTTTGGGTCGCAGCTGTTTCCCCTCTCGGGGCAGCAGCGATGAGAGCCTCGTCAGAGGAGGGCTCTAGGAACTAGAAGGGAAGGATAAGCACCGTTCCCTGAGGCAGCTGTTCACTGCTGGTCGCACTTGCCTCCCTTTTCCTCACAGCTGCAGACATTGCAGCAACCTGGTGACATGTCAGTGTTTCAGGGGTTTCCCATTAAGCCCCAGGAACACTGCTGTTCATTTCATGAATGGATGTCTTACCTGGCAAAAATGAGAAGGTTCTGAGTGTGGCTTATTGGAGCTGTGGGCTGAGATTTCGGCTTCAGCAGGAACCTGAGTTGCCTGGTGTGCGAGGCACACCAGAGGAGCTGTCTGAAGGGGACTTGGCTGTTTGGAATCTAACCATTATATTAAGGTTATCTGTTATGTTTCCTAAACAGCTTTAGCTGCATCCTTCAAAGTCTTCTTAACATTCCTCCCATATGCTTGGCTTTATATTCTTTAATACGACCGTTTTGTTCTATCTTTTTAAATGATTTAATTGTGCACCGCTCCAGGAAGCTGATTAGGAAAGGAAAATGTTCTTTGACCCTGCATTTGGTTCCTTTAGAGGCCCCCCTTGGCTCACCAAATCAACCCTGGTCATCAGTGGAGCGACCTGTGTCACAACTAGATGGCCCTACATCCAAATAGTTACCACTTGATAATTTTGAATGGTGAGCTTCTGAGATCAACCATAGTTTCTCCTAATTTTGCTGTCACTGGATTGTGTTGGGGCCCTTCCTTCTCTGGGTGTACCTCACTCATCTCTGCAGGCTTGGGGCAAGATATTCTGATGGCTGTCTCTGATGGTTTTAACTATGAAGCATCACAAAATGGTGGGGAAAAATAAATAAATAAGACTTTTCCTATAACATCATGTAGGGGAAGAACCAACAAGTGGAGGATTCTGTGAAAATGAGTACTACTTCCTATGGGACAGCCAGAAAATGTAGAAACTCAGAAGTGGCAAACCAAGGTTTGCCATTTCATGACCATGATCATTTGCCATTGCCCGGCAAATGCCCCAAAGCACAAAGGTGTGCTGTCCAGTATTAGTATCTAAAATTTATTTCTCCACATTTGAATACATGTAGTGTACAAAATGTGTATATACAGTTACAGGTATTGTTAGGCAATACAGGTACATTTGCAGAGGACAAGGGAAGTTTACTTTTTAGTTGAGTGTATTCTCGAGTGTCTGCTAAACAGAGATCTTCTGTTTACTTTAACTGGAGACAAGTTTGCCTCCCAGGTGTATAAGAGTGTGATGTGGACTGCAAATAGCAACTCAGAATCGCAGCAAACTGGTGACCATGGGATGAGGCGTGCTTTTATAGACACCTGAGGCGCTGTTAGCTGAACTGTTGTGAGCCACAGAATTGAATTACTGTTGACTGATTTCAAATTGCTTTGTTTTTTTTAATCCCTTTATATAATCTAATAAATATTCTTATATTTGAAAATGTGCCTCAAACACACATAGAAAAGTGGTGAAAACCCCTGAATTATGAGACTGGATCACAGCTCTCTGATTTGCCATCTAACACCCTTTTCCCATCAAAGACAGTTTTTATAGGTTGAAAGAATAGAGGATGGTTCCTTCTTGTCATTCCCACCTGAACTTAAGTGTTCCCTCCTCCAAAAGGGCTTCCCCAGGCAGCCATGGCTCAGGAATCCCTCACAGCACTCTGTCACTCCTTTCTCCTTTACCTTTTTAATTTACTTTCCCTGTCTGATACCCTAGTGTGAATTGGTCTTTCATCAGTCTTCACCTACAGGGAGGTCAGCTGAGACTTCATCTGTTTCATTCGCCTTGTATCCTCAGTGCCTAGAGCAGTGCCCAGCCTTGAAGAAGCACTCAAAGGTTCTTCCCACTTGCCTGCTTTCTTCCGTGGATCTTCCCCTCTTCCCATCTCTGAGGCCATTTCATCATCACTGCCTGGAATCAGGCCCTCCTGTCTCCTCTCCTTGCTAAGGGGTCCATGGCACTTTACACTCTGCATTTCTGTCATTAACCAGCGGTTCCTTCCTGGTGGTGGCACCCGATTGGCAGGCACGACGGCAACGCACCGACTGTTACCGTGATAGGCATTTGAGGCAAGTGGCTCCTATCAAATTTTCCAGCCACAAGACAGCTATATATAAAATAGATAAACAGCAAGGACTTACTGTATAGCACAGGGAACTATATTCAGTATCTCATAATAACCTATAGCAGAAAAGAATCTGGAAAAGAATATATATATGTATATGTATAAGTGAATCACTTTGCTGTACACCTGAACCTAACACAACACTGTAAATAAACTATACTCCAATTAAGTAAAAAATCCCAATGGTGGAGGGAACGGGGAGCTTCCAGGTTGAGCTGAAAAGCTCCTGGGTGCAGGATTCTCAAAGACCTCACCTAACATATCTTTTCATCTGGCTGTTAATATGTATCCTTTATCATATCCTTTAACGTACCTTTTAATAAATTGGTAAATGTAAAAAAAAAAAAGATTCTGAAAGAGAAACAGATACAAGTTTTAAGACTTACCTATACACTGGTATTAACACTAAGGGTCAATTGGATAGAATGTTCTGCTTTGATGGTAGACTCAAGGAATGGCCTGTTGTGGCTTCCGTTTTTTAAGGAGCTATAAAATTCCTTTAATTTACCACAGTGAATACCTCTTTCAGAAGGAAGGCTTTCTTTTTTCAGAAACACTGCACCTCTCATTTCCCAGCTCCAGCCCAGAGGCCTGAGAGTCTGATCTTGTTATGTCTGGGAATATGGTTACTAGATTTTCTACTAATGGCTATATTTTACATGATAATGAATCAGTCTTTTCTACAAATCTGCTTCATTTATGCAAAACAGACATAAATTGAAATGGGTATGAATCATACTATTCTTTCAGGGAGCAGAGAAGCTGCTGTAGAGCCTGAATACAATTTTATGGGCCCTCATGTCAAGTTAACCAAAGAAATGTTGGTTCTGTGGTCATCAAAGATAAGTTTATTGGACAGTTTCAGGGAAACAGAAAACAGCTCTTGAATTCCAGGCCTTTGCTACTTACTTCCTAATTTAGGAAGGTCAACTCATTTTCGACCATCTTTTATACTTTGAAGTAATAACCTCTTGTACATTAGTGGCCTGAAAGCATTAATGACATTACTGCCCACTGATTTTCGGTAATATGAAAAAGGTATTCCAAATTGGTTCTGGCTATCAACAAGGAAAAGGCAGAAAATTAAATTAGCAGGAGGGTATAGCAAAAGCCTTTTGTAATGCTGTAGAGTCTCTCAAAATCTAATCCTTGAGAGAAATTTATTTTGTTCTGGAAAGAATAGGTTTCTCTCCCAAGACATGCTAAAAGAACGTTCATTTATAAGAGATGGATTATAGCCTATGAATGGAATAGTGGGAATTCTCAATTCTTACTTTAATTTTGCCATCAACTTGCTGTGATTTACCTAAAAAAAAAAAAAAAAAAAATCAACCTGTAAGAAAAACATTCTGATACTGCTGTGTCCTTTGACTTATTAAATAGAGTTAACTCTACAGATTAATTTGAAGATAAAGTCCATGGAATTCTGAATTTCTATTTTTTTCAGAGTTCCATGTTTTCAGATTTCATGTCATACTACTTTGCCTTACATTTGTTCTTCCTGGGTGAGCTCATCCATTCCGAGGACTTTATTTGTCGTCGAACTCAGGGCTTGGCAAACTATGACCTGCAGTCAAATACATTCTGGCACCTGTTTTCATGAATAGTTTTATTGGAACATAGGCACACTCATTCTGTGCTATCTTGTGGCTGCTTTTCTGCTGCAATGGCAGAGGTGAGGAGCTGGGATAGATCGTCAGGCCTGCAAAGCCTAAAATATTTATTCTCTGGCCCATTACAGAAAATGTTTGCATATCCTGATTTGCTCACTACTTTCAGCCTTTCTCCTAAGATCTTAATTCCTAAGTGTAACTGCCCACCAGATTTCCTTACCTCCATGCCCCACATCCACCTTAAAATTGACATTTACCAAACTAAATTCTTTCTGTGTTTATTTTCCACCCTTATCAATTCCTCCTTCTAGTTTCCTATCCCAGTTAATGGCACCACCATATGCCCAAGGTGCTTCCCTCCTTTATATTTCTCATGCCTGATCTGTCACCAAGGCCCGTCCATCAACCGTCCAAAAATACATGAACGCCTTGAAGACAGTGATCTAGGTAGGCTTTTAAGTAGCCAGTACTTTATCATTTCTGGTATTCTCAAGCCCCAACTGCATCCGATCAGAAATTCCTTTTAACAGTCCCTTAGAAGTTGCCATAAAGTATATTCAATGAGAAATAACTATTAGTGTGTCTTCATCAAATAAGCCATGGAGACATTGGTCCATGTCTTAACTTCAGATACTGCCTCACAAGTAAGAATTTAGGAATGCTAGGAAGTCAGAATACTATAAAATTTGTGCTTTTTTTTATAAAATACACTGAAAGAGCATGACTGTTTGATTTATTGAGTTGTCGTTTTAAAGCTATTCATCATGGATGTTTTAAAATTAAATCTCTGTTCTGTATGCGGGCCTCATTGGCCAGGGCACGAGGTGCTAAAATTCCAACATTAGATTATCATTTCTGCTGGTTCAGCCAAAGAACATGTTCAGATAACAAATGGATTTCCATCTTTTTCAGTATTACTTGAACATTCTTGTAAAGCTCATGATATTATTAACTCTGCATCATCTTTTATGAATTTAAAATTATGCTATCATAACTGATGAAAAACAGAGTAAAAATAAATAAACCTTGAAATACAAAAGGATTAGTGGGGATAATAAATACCCACTCAGTGTCTTAGCATTTTTGATCTTGGCATTTGTTCTATCCAGTAAATATTTTCACAGTACTTTAATTTAAGTTCCTCTCTTTGAAAAATTATGCAGGAGCAGCCTTTGTTTTCAAGGTCAACAGAGATGTTTATAGCATTTAAGTCAGAAGCAGAGGTCATAAATTAATTCAGATCCTCTGAGCAAAGACATTAGCCTTTGTGCAGCATAAGGATTTGGGCTTGTTTATACAAAATAATCCCAAGAATAATAGCTCCCCATGCTCAACAGGGATCTTAAAGATTAATATTTTTCTTTGGTTAATGATTATGGAATACATTAGTAATCTTCTCTAAATGCTTCCTAAAATTTTAATTGTCTGTAGACTCTTAAAGCTGTATTTTTATCAGACATGTAAAGAAATAATGTAGCTCAATTACTGCCAAATTAAGGATGATTTTACGTTATGATTTGGGAAAAAATGCCATCCACATAAGACTTCAAAATAGCTGAGATACTTACGGAAAAAAAGTAAGTGGTTAAGGACGTCAAGCTAAAATATTGTCCCAGTGCCCTGTTGGCCATGTCACCTCTTGCAACGGAGATGGCTGCTGCTGCCACTGTTGCTATGTCACTGGTCCATCTGCTGGTGGTACTGGTGCCCTCAGCAGACCTCCCGCCTAAGCCGGAGGCTGGCACATAAAGTCTCACTACAAAGCCTCAAATAAAGATCACTTTCAAGTCTTTAGTGAATAGGTTTTAGCAGGTTGATAGTCCCATCCAGTGATCTTTTTCTAAGAACTAGACAGTTTGGGGCAGAACGAAGAGAGACTTCTGTTAGAAGTGTAGTTCTAATGGAGATTCTGTAGCCTTAGATGAGCCCATTAACCCCTCTCCATATTTAAACTGGGAATAATAATCCCTATTTTGTAAAAGTTGTAAAGGATGGGAATGATGCTTGCAAAGCACCTGACAGGTGGTAGATGCTTAGGAAACTGTGGTGTCGTGCGTGGTTGTTGATGTTAAAATAATACTAATAGTCAGCGCCGTATTTGAGGCATCACGCTCGTTAATTATTCAACATCTCCATTCAGTTTTCTGATGTCGTCCTTGTCACTCACAGGTGCTCCAGTTAGCCGAGTGAAAGAAGTGTAATCTCAATCTTGATAAGTAAATGGCTCTTCTCTGATACTGTGTTTCTAGCATATGAGATCATGACTTTGTGTCATGGAGAATAATGTGCAAAAGTCACTGTGCAGCCATTCATAACGGCATGTTTTTTAAACAATGAAAATTTGGAAGCTACTTGCCTTTAACAATGAGGAAGTGACTAAGGATATGAAAGTATACAATATTTTATAATTTTAAAATGACACATGCCGGCTGTTTTGGAACATGGAAATGCATATTTGACATAATAACTGAAAATGGTACATAACAGTATTTCTTCGCTGGTGGCAACTTGGTAAATGTTTCTATAAAATTAAAGATCAAGGAAACTTCAGAATATAATAAATAGGGTTTTAATGTTCATTGGTTTCTTCGCTTTCCACAAAATTGTTTAACTTGATAAAAATTGTTATGACCTATTTGTCTTAAAAATGTAATAACTTTCATTTACTCATTCTAATGTGACAGTGCATTCAGTGTTCCTAATGACAAGCTTGAAGATGAGCTTTTGGAATATAATTCTTTTTGTAAATTAGGCCTCTTGAGCTGTTTTTATTTTCTTCCTAGGTTGCCAAAATCTTGTGTATGTGTGATAAGCCAGAGAAGGTGGGAAGTTTGAACCAAAGATTTAGATTTTTAATTAATCCCACACCAATAGAGAAATGTGTAAGTCAATGTATCATTCTATAGAAATTTATGTGGCACTTTGGGACCTGATGTTTTAAAAAAGCTTAAGTCATTTTTAAAGAGCATCTGACAGTGATTTATATAAATTAGGGCCTCTCTGGGTCTCATTTTTCTACTTCCTCTTATCGCATCTAACAGGACTCTAATAAGGCAGGGCTCGTTTTACAAGAGAGCGGTGCCTCCAGGCGCTGTGGATGATACTGAACTTGGGCATGTGATACAGTTGGCATCACAGTTCCTTACCCAGAGACAGCTAACGGATCGACACAGAAATATATGCTACATAAGAAATAATGCTGCATTAAGTCTATATACTTTAAAAAGTATATAGACTTTATTTCAAAAAAAGAAAAATGTGAGACAAATAAGTTACAATCCTTTAGAGAAAGAAAGAGTGGAGGAAGGAGACGGACAACTAAAGTGCACTTTGACACTCTTCTCTACTTGCTGAATTCCAAAGACTGATAACTCTTGGAGGCGTGAAGGCGTGGGTTTGTGTTTCGTTTGTAATGAGCCCATGTTCTACTGTGTTTCACCCGCTTATCAACAAGAGTGTGAGGCCACGATTGTGAGATTAACTCACTGGCTGATTGACTCAGTCACCTACTTTTCTCCTTTCATTGCCTCATTGGGTTTCTCTACGTCAAGATTGCTGGTTTCTCTGTGTTATATCTGTCTATCTGTCTTGTCTATCTGTCTTCCTGCCTGGAAGGAAGCCTGCCTTAAATGCAAATGTCTTTACTACTGATTAATTAATTTATGGGCAAAGATGAGAAAAAGCCATGTGGGTGCCATGCCTTTTCATTTCAGGACTCAACATGGATCTTCTCTCTCATGTTTTAGGACATTTTATGACAACTGCACTTATGAAGGGGCCAGCTCAACTCGTGTCTTGAGAACTGCAGGGTAGTACTGGGAACTCAGATCCCTGCGATTTGGGATATGTGAATCCCAAAACTGAATTTCAAAAAGGGTCTTCTTCTCCAGCAATATTCTCATCACTGTTCCTGTGAATGTTTACATCTAAGTTTGTCTCCTTAGATAAATTCTAACATTTTGGTAGAGGAATGAGGTAGACTAATTTATGTGATTAAATTCTCATTCATCTGATAGAAGATTAAATGCTTCATTGAAAAATGCCAAAGGGTATTTTTTACTTGGAGTTTCAATTTGAATGGAAACACTATCATTCTAGTTGGAGCTTTGAGGAGTAACAATGAAACACGTTCTTAATTTCTAAAGTAAATGATTAAGCTGTATTAATTTTAAGGAAGTCTTCCATAGTTTTGTTTTTACAGGAAAAATATTCGCAAATTTATTTTTGCTTTTATCGAGGTATAAAATAAAAATCCTGTGTTGGAAGTATCATGTGCATGTTGATGGCTGGTCCTATGTCAAATAGGATAACCTGGGGAGAGACCGGGAGGGCAGGGACCATCTCCATCCCCAGCTGCAACATAGGGTTTGCTGCACAGTAGGTGCTGAATAACTATTTATTGAATCTCCAAATGACTGATTAATTCCTGGGAGTCAGCAGTCTGGACGGTGGTACCAGCCCTGCCAGTGCTCAAGACCTCTCTAAGCCTTAGTTTCCCCATTTGTAAAATGGGCATGACAATGTTTGCTCTGCTGTTTTAACAGGAGACTGTGAGAGTCAAAGGAAAAATGTGTGACATCTTTGAAAACTGGAAAGGGCTTTATATAAGTAATCATTTCTAGAATTATTATTGTGTGGCTACGTACTGCTTATTGATACCATACACTAGTTAGCGCTTGCGTCCAGTTAGTATTCAATAAACTCAAACTTAAGTAAAAAAAAAAAAAAGATTGTGTTTAAACTATTAGGTATAAAATAAATAAGATACAAGGATGTAATGTACAGCACAGCAAATATAGCCAATATTTTATAATACTGTTAGAGTAGAATATAAAAATATCGAATCACCATTGTACATCTAAAACTATTATAATATTGTCGACTGTACTCAATTAAAAATAAATAAATAAAAAGACTTGGAAACAAAAAAAGTACTAAAACTAAAGTTGAAATTAGTGGTTTAATCACATGAATTGACCCCTAAAATTTTGTGAAACACTGTCTTTATTTTGACATAATTGTAAATCCTTTATGCATTTAATCTACTTTTGTTGTTTCATGGCGGGGTTGGGGGGGGGACACTCAAAACCATATACTAGACGACTGAACCACTATTTCTCAGCAACATTGCACATTAACAGCTTTTTAAATACATGTGAAGCTTTTTATGTAAGAGTGAGCAAAGGATAATGGAACCTATAAGATGAAGGTTTAAGATGTGTGGGTAACTGAAAACTTGGCTTATGGTAGATTGCCATTACTGCTTTGGAAATTAGATTCAGATATATATCATATAAAATTCACTGTTAGATATGCTGGACATTTAATGACAGGGTTTTGTTGAAATGAGATCTTGTTGGTTTTGATGAAGAAAATCAGTCAGTATATGCCTTATCTTTCATTCTCTCTTCTTGCTGCTCAACGTGCAATTAAATTGACTCTGCAGGATCACAGTGTGTCGCATATATTAATTTTATACTCAGCCTGTCTGTATTAACTTTATGCTAACACTGCTGATAAGTGACAACAAAAATGCGTTAATAACGTCATAACTATTAGCTGGAATCACAAGTATTGTAGTCCTGAGTTTTGTCTTATAATCTTCTCTATATATATCTTTAATTAGATGATGTATTCATAATTGAACCTTTCTGAGTTTATTTCTGCTATACATTGGGCACTGTGGTGAAGCACTCACCACGTAGCAAAGATTTATGTGACATGACCCAAAATTATGTCCAGGCAGGGAGATGGGACGCAATCTCACATCAATTTTGAAAGCCATCGAATCAATATATGTCAACTTACATATATGAATGATGCTGGAATCTTTGATGAAAACTATAATCATGACACCCCTCTGACCCTACCAAGTTCTGAAAAAAAATTAAGAGAGAGGATAAAATAATTGGCAGATAAGGTTCAACTATCATCATTATTACTAGTATAAGCCAGGTGGGAGGGTGGGGTTTATTTGTTGTACTGATGCGGAACCCCAGAGTTACGCACAAGCCACAGTAGCTGGGGCAGACCTGTGGGCCAAAAGGATCAGATTATGGCATGGAGGGTCAGAGGAAAATTCCCAGAGGGCTGCTTCATCCCTAAAGGAAGAAGGGAGGAACTACACCCAGGGTACCTAGTTTACCCTTCCCGGAATCACTCATTAAGTGAGTCACTCCACCTCCCTCCCCTTAAATGAAGAAGTAGAAAGAGCCAGAAGTGTTATCTGCTTGAATTGCTTGATCAGGGAAAAAGGGATTTAACCCCCAATACAGGACAGGTAAGGTAATATTTCATGTCAGATGAACTGGGCAGAAAGGACAGAAGGAAAAGAGCAAGTCTTACTAAGAAAGATGGTCAGGACTTAGAGATAAGGGGAGGAGAGGGTGGAACATTCCAGGCAAAAGTAGTGTCCGCAAAGGCAGGGGAAGGTGAGTTTGTTTTGGAAAGGAACTAGGCTGGCTGGTCAGATTACAGAGGTCTGGGAAGTCCCAACCACAGGAACTAGGGAGCTCCCTCCTTACCCAAGGAGCTTTCAGAGGTGGGATGCTTGAGTATTTCTTTCTGAACGTGTGGAAGAGAGGTGGGTTTTTTTTCTTTATTACATCCTAGTACATTGAACTCTGAGAATGTTTTCATGTATTTGCATGTTTCTCTCTATAATTTACCTTGGCTAATTACTTTTAACTATAGATTTTTAAGAATATATTGAAGTCGGTGACTAATAATCAGATTTCAATAGCACAGAGTCTGTAATTTTTTGCAGTTGTGTGACCTATGTAAGGACATGATGCAGAGAGAAATTATTCCCTCCCTTTCCGTGATAAAAATCTTGTCTCTGGTTACAGTAAAAGCTGCCTTTAACACATACTACTATAGTTAAAATAGACTTACTTTGTCTACAGATAGACAAAGACTTACTTTATAGCACAGGGAGCCCTACTCAATATTCTGTAATAACCTATATGGGAAAATAATCTGAAAAGGAATGAATATATCTATATAATTGAATCACTGTGCTGTACACCTGAAACTAACACAACATTGTAAATCAGCTATACTCCAATAAAAAAATTTTTTTTTAAAAGCTACCTTTAAAAAAGATTTAGGGGCTTTCCTGGTGGCGCAGTGGTTAAGAATCCGCCTGCCAAGGCAGGGGACACGGGTTCAAGCCCTGGTCCAGGAAGATCCCACATGCCGCGGAACAACTAAGCCCGTGAGCCACAACTACTGAGACCACGTGCCGCAACTACTGAAGCCCATGCACCTAGAGCCTGTGCTCCGCAATAAGAGAAGCCACTGCGGTGAGGAGCCTGTGCACCTTAACGAAGACCCAACACAGCCAAAAATAAAAATAAATAAGTAAATAAATAAAATTTATTTTAAAAAAAAAGATTTAGTTCTGAAATAGTTTTCAAAACCAAAGTTTGTGAATCTGGGTGGACCCAGTGGAATCCTGGCTCACGGAGCCATGCTCTGATACATTCAGGAGCCAGCAGCCCATTGGCATTTTTTTTTTTTTTTCTTTTTTTTTTTTGCGGTACGCGGGCCTCTCACTGTTGTGGCCTCTCCCGTTGCGGAGCGCAGGCTCAGCGGCCGTGGCTCACGGGCCCAGCCGCTCCGCGGCATGTGGGATCTTCCCGGAACGGGGCACGAACCCGTGTCCCCTGCATCGGCAGGCGGACTCTCAACAACTGCGCCACCAGGGAAGCCCAGCCCATTGATTTTTGAAGGCTTTTTCTGTTGTTTATGTGATTGTAGTATACATTTCTCCAAAATAACGTCCTTAGAAATGGGGCTTCAAAGAAAGGTAACAATCAATTACAAAATTGTTTATTACATAGATTTTGTTATTCCGTGCATTAAATTATGTTTGCTCCAAAACAACATTACTAAAAAGGAAAAAAATCTCTTTAGTGCTGTAAGACTCTAAGATGGGTGTATCCTGTACCCCGTAAAGCAGTTTTAACTCTTTGCTGATTGCTTTGGGTATGGAATGGTGGGAGGAGAGAAAATCCATTAGATATTTTCCCTGTCTTCAAGGAGTTTGGAATTTCACTGGGGACATGTGACAGGCATTTGCATAACAGGTGATAAATACAAAACAGTGTATGAATAAGCACCAGGATGTCTGCTTTTAGTCATTCATTGCCTGGTCTATTCAGAAGACTTACTGAACAGTTGGACCAATGTTAAAGATGTTGTGTTCCTTTGCCTGACACCCTGACAAATGCTACTGTCTTGACTTAGCACAGAGGTCATTGGTTCACCATATGACTAATATTCCTTCCACTAGCTAAAGCTTGGTAGTTTTTTAAGAGTTTGTTTTTTGGCTATCACTTATCCTTTTATCTTACTTCCCTCCTAGCTGTCATGTTTATTGAACTATGTGTATCTCTAGTGACACAGAAAGAAGAGAGAATTGAACACTTTATGACAAAAGGAAAGTTCTGAGGCTTCGTTATGCTGCTACAACTATGCAATAGGATGATCCGAGTGAATGGGCCTGACGGGAAATGCCCCGCCCCGGGGTCCATCATGTCTTCTGTAGGATGCCGTATACATTCCAGGCTGTGGTTTTATGTTTGTTTGTTTTCTTTTTTATTACTGCAGTGGGTTTATTTTATTTTATCTGTGTGGCTGTTTGGCTACTAAAGAGTTGCCTTGTTTTAACAGCGATTCTTGTGGACTAGATTGGATTAAATGAATCATGCCTTTTATTTTTAAAACAGCTTTATCAAATTATAATTCTCATATGATACAATTCACTCATTTAAAGTCTACAGTTTCAGTATATTCACAGAGTTTTGCAACCATCATCACAATCAGTTTTAGAACATTCTTACAAATCTAAAAGGAAATCCCTCACCCCTTAGCTGTCATCACCCCGTTCAATTTCCCCATCTCCTACACTGCCCCCAGCCCTAGGCAGCCACTGGTCTACTTTCTGCCTCTAATAAACCACTCTAATGAAGGAAGCAGTCAGTGGACATCAAGGTCCAGGTGATGGACTTATCTTTGATGATTGGAGCTGTTAGAGTTTACATTATCTGAAGGAAAAGTCTGACGTTCCTAAGTGTGACTGGTTAGAAGAATGAATCTCACCAGAAATAAAAACAAGCTGAAAATAGCCACAAATTCAGTGTGTGGAAAAGTACTTTTCAGCCAATGTCACCTGTGCGCATCCACCATTTGTAGTCAGCCCTGACCTACTCTCCTCCAACTCTTTACATGAGAGACGTTTAACAGAATAAAGTCAACATATACACACTACTCTATATAAAATAAATAATCAACAAGGACCTACTGTATAGCACAGGGAACTCTACTCAATACTCTGTAATAACCTATGTGGGAAAAGAATCTGAAAAAAAGAATAGACAAATGTATATGTATAATTGAATCACTTTGCTGTACACCTGAAACTAACACAACATTGTAAGTCAACTATACTCCAATATAAAATAACAATTTTTTAAAACATTAAATTGCTTACAGTTTTTATATTTTCGTAGCATTGTTCACTGAGCAAAATCCCATTTCGACATGCTATATGCAGGGATTTTCCTAGAATACGTCAAATGGCTCTTCCGTCAAGGAGCTCGCAGCATGGCAGAGGGGGATGGATGTGCATAAACAAGTAAGCGCAAAATAATGTCAAAATACTCTAGGGCCAGCACAGAGGGGACTCACGAGGACAGGTAGTTGTGTCTGGGACACTGGTGGAGAAAGGGATGTCAGAAACAGCTCGTAACAGAGATGACCCTGGAAATTAGCTAAGACACATTAGTAATGCTTGGGGAGTGGAGAAGGGAATTTAGGTAGAGGGAGCAGGGTGTTCAAAAGCATGGCTTTAGGAAGCATCCTAGAACTTGTGGACATGAGCAGATAAGGAAGTAGGGTATTGGTAGGAAAGGTAGTGAGGGAGGATGCTGAGGGCAGCGAGCCACTGCATGAAAGGTACTATGTGAGATGCTTAAGAGGTTGGACTTTACCCACTGCATTAGTTTTCCGTGGCTGCCGTAACAAAATACTGAGAAGCACGGGGTGACCTTGAACAACTGAGATTCATTGTCTCATAGTTCTGGAGGCTAGAATTCCAAATCCAAGTGTCTGCAGGGCCATGCCTCCTCCGAAACCTGTGGGGTCGGATTGTTCCTTGCCTCTTCCAGCTTCTGGTAGCCCCAGATGTTCCTTGGCTTGGGGCAGCATGATTGCAACCTCTGCCTCCATCTTTGCATGGTATTCTCCCTGTGTTTCTTCCCATCACCTTCCCTCTGTGCTTGTCTGTCTCTGGGTCCAACTTCCCCCTTTTTATAAGGACATCAGTCATATTGGATTAAGGTCCACCCTCATGACCTCATCTTAAGTAGATCACCTCTGTAACGATCCTGTTTCCACGTGAGGTCACATTCTGAGATACTGGGGCCAGGATTTCAACATATATGTTTTTAGGGGACAAAATCCAACCCATAACACCCACCAAGCATCAGGGTGTTACTGAAAGAGTTTAAGGGGAGTCAAGTTTATTATTTTTGCATTTCAGAAGGTTAGTTGGACAGCTGTGGAGGAGGAATACAAAGGAGACAAGAGTAGTCGGGCAAGAGGTCTTATGGCTTTTAGATAGCTGACCAAGTATGTGGGGTTCTGCTTTATCCTTCACTCACCAAAGTAAAAGAAAGAAGAAGTGAAGAAATTCACAAATCCACAGCAGCACTGAAAAGCCAGGAAGAAATGCCATCAACAGACAAGGATATCCAAGAATCCCAGAAGGTGTTAAGAGAAATGAATCTAAGTGGTGGTGAAACCCAACAGAACTGAGAAGTATACTCTCTTTTACAGTTACACAGACTGTGTATTAATACAACTTTGGTTTTAGGTCGATAAGGAGAGAGAGAATGAAACAAAAAGTGCACATGCTCTGTGACCCATCAATTCCATGTCTGGGAATCTGTCCCATCGATGTACTCACTCTTGTAGTGAGATATATATGCAACAGTAATCTTTGTAACATTGCTTCTAACTGAGGAAAGCCAAAAACAACCTAAATATTCATTGGCATGGAAATGTCTAAATATAGTATATTTATAATACCATTGAATGCTCTATAATTAAGAGAAATGAGATAACTCAATATTTACTTTCATGGAAAGTTCTCTAAAATACAGTAAATGAACACAAGGAAACAGTTGAACAATGCCTTGTGTAGGATACCATATACGTAACAAAGAAAGAAAAAAATACCTTTAGATTTTTGTATCTTTTAAGACCTTTTTTAAGCGTTTTTTGCTCACCTCGAACAGTGCTAACCTATAAGGGAGGAAGTGGGATGGGGGCGGTAAGGTGAAAAGGAATTTTCATTTTGTATGATGTATTTTTCTGTATTCTGTGAACCTTTTCAATAAGCATGTGTTACAATGAGCTGGAGATTTACTATAACAAAACTGTAAGGAGGTAGAATCCATGGGACTTGGCCAGCAGTTGAATGTGATGAACAGCAGGCTTTAAGGGGGAAAGTAGGAGACAGAATGGAAGGGATAAAGTGGGGGCCATGAATTCAAAACTCTCAGAAGTAAGAGGACAACATTTTTTTGTGTGTGTGTGGTACGCGGGCCTCTCACTGTTGCGGCCTCTCCCGTTGCGGAGCACAGGCTCCGGACGCACAGGCTCAGCGGCCGTGGCTCACGGGCCCGGCCGCTCCGCGGCATGTGGGATCTTCCCGGACCGGGGCACGAACCCGCGTCCCCTGCATCGGCAGGGGGACTCTCAACCACTGCGCCACCAGGGAAGCCCCGAGGACAGCATTTTAAAGCGGGAGCTGTTCTTTAATAAAACAAGCACACAAGGAAGACAGAAGGTGTGTATCTTATTGTAAAAGAGATCGAGGGGTTTTAGTTTGAGAAACAGAAGGATTTAAGCATCTTGAACTACAATTGGCAAAGCCCTTTGGCCTGAAAATGGAGAAACAGAGCATCATGAGAGGAGAGTCAGTGGCAGACATCAGTGTCGTCCCCAGAACTGCTTCTCCTGAAGAGTGTGTAAGGCCACCAGGAACGTATGCCTAAGTGATCTACAGATTGCAAATACAATAACAAACACCATCAGGGATGGCTACGTATCTGCGGAATGGGAAAGAAAGCTCTTTCCCACTTTGTTAACTCATTTATTCCTCTCATTTTCCCTTCCTTTCTCTCCTCCCTCCCTTACTGCTTGTCCTCATTTACACACGCACAGGCACACACACACATGCACCCCCTGATACAAATCTGCCAGCCTGAGAACAAAAAGTCGAAAGAATAGAAAATAATAGAATACAGTGACATCCAGATCAGATAAGTGCCTCCAACTGATAACGCAAAAGATTTTCTGCCAGAAACATCGTGTGAAAATTTCGTGGCCTACTTATCCTCAAAAATGTGACCAGGTAATACCAACATAGCAGAAAATTTGAAAAACAAGTGACAATCATATTTCCAACATCAGCTTTCATTGGCCTAGTGTTTAATGTTTATGAACAAAGTAATGCTTTCATAGGCATTATTTCATTTGAGTCTCACATGAACCCTTTGAAGGAGGTGGAGCTTCCATCTCTTTAGGGAACGGGACCCTGAGTTCCAGAAATGGACGTGGGAAGTAAAGTCAGGTCCCAGAGCCATCTCTGCTCACACCGCAGCTGTTTTATTTTCCACAGCACTCTGACGCCTGCTTGGTCTCAACAGAGTATCCTTGGTACCACGCGGATTTGTCTCTCAGGCTAAACCGTTCAGATGTTAGCCTTCAAAAACTTGTTTCATCAGCTGTCCTAACTTTAAAGCATCACAGAAGTTAGCAAACTGTATGCATCCATGTTATTTATTTATCAAGTGGAGTGGTCATTTGAGCAACAGCAAAAAACTGGGTAAATAAAGGGGATAGGTTGTGCCCTTTCATGGGGTCATCAACAATAGCTTACAAAATAAAAATGCGGAATGATTATTATTTCATCATTCGTGATGCTAGTATATTTGGGATGAAAAAAGTATGGGATACTATCACTAGCTGTGAGTAATGAAGGAAGGACCATGGAAATGGTCTTCTAATCCTAGCCAGGCTCTGAGGTATTTCTTGGTACCAGGGCTGCAAATACTGGCTATAGTTGTTCAAAGCAAGAAATAGCTGTTATTATCGCACTAATTCATTGCATGCAAACCCTGGCTTCTCCATATGGAGAGAGAACACAGAGAAATCGTTACTAAACACACTACCTGTGAGAAGTAGAAGGACAATAAGGAAATTGTTCACTGATATATGTTCCCTTTCTAGAGGTTTCCAGACACAACGTTACAAAACTGTAACCTTTCCCACAAAGACATCAAGAAGCTAAAATGCACCTGTGGGAGTGGGGATGTAAATTAGCACCTGAGATACATTGAGGGACACAACAGCTCCCCTGAGAGTTCCCTGGGTCTTCCAAGGACCATGCTCTTGGGCTGAGCCCTTTTCCAGCAACACAGAGACCTGGCGAATGGAAGAGCGAGTCTCTGCTGCTCATTCTGTGAGGTCTGAGGTTAGTTTTACTATAGCACACTTTTCTTATTTTCCCCTTCATTGTGGTTTTTTATACTTCTACTACTTCTTAACTACAGGATAGTTACCATGGCAACACCTGTTGATGGCAGACCAAAAACACGTACTTCTGCAGTGAGGAAGCTGCTACTATATTTCTCATTTCTCTCTCTCACAGTTAGATTTGGAGGGTGTTTTTGTTTCTTCTTTTATCTAGGCTTGTGGATGAAACCACTTATCTCCATTTGGGCAGATTGATATGGAAACTGCTCTCAGCTGTTTCCATTTTGTATGTGACGATACAGCCATGTTACCTCCTGAAGCCTTTGTTGTCTGGTGATTTTTACCAACTGTAATATTAGAAATCATGTCTTTGTCTAAGGGAGTTCAGAATCTTTAAAGCTTATTTGTCATTTCTGCTTTTCTTTTATTTCCTTCTTCTCTTTCCTCTTCCCACCTTACTTAACCAAGTAGATGGACTGACTTCTTTGACCAGACACCCAGACAAAGGGCCACAGTAACAAAGCCCAGATTTCACATCTCACTTAAAGTGCCATTAGCCTGGATATCAAAACAGCTAAGAAGATGAAACCTGGGTTATATATAATGCCGATTAGTTCTATGGTCAGGTTAAAGAAAATATATTCTAGATAGTAAATAAATTGAAGGGACTTCTTAAAAGATAACAGTATACTGAAGAGCAGTCATGTATGATCAGTTGCTAGTATCTTCATACAGAAACTTAGCTATATCATCAATAATCCATATTTAAACAGGCATTTTGGTATGCCTGCTCTGGATGTGGCATTGCAAGAGAATCTTTGGATGAGATTAAAAAAAAAACATAAAAGGCACCAACCCTGAAGCCAGATTATCTGATTAGGGAAGCACACACAGGTAGCATCCGTGAAACATGGTGAAGCCAGGGCCATAGATCTGGAAGTAATGAAAAGTGGCCACGTTCTGTTCCGTCCTCTACCTTGATGAGCTGTGTGATCACAGCTGGGCATTGGCTTCCTTGTTGCTAAAATTAATGAGCTGAAATATTGCAGAGTTTCTTTTAACTCTAAAATTACATTAATCCAACTCTGAAATATGCGCAAGTGCTGAACAGTAGGGCAGGGCAGACTTTTAAGGATGAATTCAAGGGAAAACATGAATTAACTAAGAGGAGCAAAGAAAATAAATATATAAATAATTATATAAATATATAAGTAATTCAATCTAAATAGATGTCCCAATAAAGCAAAAAAAAATTCCCTAGAAATTTTGGTCAAATTCTTAGGGAATCCTCTCAAAACTTTCCTCAAGATTAAAGAAATGATTGAAAGTTTTCTCTTTAATTCTGCTTTATGATCTTTAGGTAATTAGTCCCTCAGTCTTATTGACAAGAATGTTTAAAAATACAAATTCCTGGGCTTCCCTGGTGGCGCAGTGGTTGAGAGTCCGCCTGCCGATGCAGGGGATGCAGGTTCGTGCCCCGGTCTGGGAGGATCCCACGTGCCGCGTAGCGGCTGGGCCCGTGGGCCATGGCCGCTGAGCCTGTGCGTCCAGAGCCTGTGCTCCGGGAGAGGCCACGGCAGTGAGAGGCCCGCGTACAGCAAAAAAAAATATATATATATATATACATATATATATATATATATATATATATAAATTCCTTCTTTGAAGCTGTATTATGAATTATGTGAACCTGTTATTTCAATGTTTACTTGAATTCATATAATTAAGAAATAACTCCATTGTAACAGCTGGGTTGATATGTAAATTTTCTTGATATGAGATGTGTAAAGTGATGAGTGCTACCTTGCTCACCCTCATCTCTATTCCTTTTTTTAAATTTTTTAAAATGTTTTATTGAAGTATAATTGATTTACAACGTTGTGTAAATGCAGCAAAGAGAATCACAGCAAAGTGATTCAGTTTCATATATATATATATTCTTTTTCAGATTCTTTTCCCTTATAGGTTACTATAAAATACCTGAATATAGTTCCCTGTGCTATATGGTAGGTCCTTGTTGATTATCTATTTTATATCACCTCTATTCCTTTAACTTAGGACTGCAATATTAGAAAACGACCATTTTTTCATGTACTTGCTCTGTATTAATTTCCTAGGATTGCCATAATAAAGTACCACAGACTGGGTAGCTTAAACATCAGAAATTTAAGTGCCACAAGCTAGAAGTCCACGATCAGGGTGTCAGCAGGGCCATTTC
>NW_021703770.1:52283279-52363271 GCF_005190385.1 Monodon monoceros
GCTTGTGGCAGTGTAACTCCTATCTTCCCAGGGCATTCTTCCTGTGTGCACCTCTCAAATTTCCCCTTTTTATAAGGACCCAATCATATTAGATCAGCGGCCCACCCTACTGCAGTAAGACTTCATCTCAACCAATCATATCTGTAATGACCCTGTTTCCAAAGAAGGTCACATTCTGAGGTACTGGGGATTAAGACTTCAACATATGAATTTGGGGAGGATACAATTCAACCTATAACAGACACGAAATGGTCACATACAGGCAACTTATACACACACCTATAGTACAGTATCTAAGTGTAGCCTCCCCGCAGAGATGAGCTTAGTAGACGAGAGTCCATCACGATACCTTCAGTTCTGTTGAATATACCATTGCGTACAGGTCATAATAGAGCTGACATTTGCGGAGCATTGACTATCTCGAAGCTCTTGCTAGCATCCATACATTAGTTTATGCATTATTTCCATTCCATTGACTTTCTCTGGATACTGAGCATTACATCTCACTAAGTGGCTCAGAATTTCTCTAAAGCTCAACTTAGGTCATCTAATAGTTATTTTCCATCAGATAAACGATTGAAATGTCATACATACGATAGCATCTCATAAAACTAACCCTAGGTCTTAAGAGAATGGCCACATAGGTATCCTTTCAATGCTACAGCTCTGGTGTGGTGTCTGCAGGCAGTGTTGAAAGTCTAAGATTGAAGTGGTCAAGTGTGTGTGTGTGTGTGTGTGTGTGTGTGTGTGTGTATTCTCTCACTACTTACATATTAAATATGTATTCTCTGTATGCACACATATGTATATGTAGAGAGAGAGAAAGAGACGGATATAGACATATAATCTCTATATATACATATATGGAGAGGAAGGGGTCACCATAAAGTTACTTTGTCCCATATGGTCCATCTACAAAATGCCAACCTACCCCATCACATCCTCACACACCCCTCTGAAACTCAGAGACTTTATAGACAACAGTTTTTCAATAATGGGGGAAATAACCAGAGCCGAAGTGCAACCCGTTCGCTGACCCCACCAGCAGATCCATTGCCTCAGGTCAACACAAACAACACAGCCAGTTCTTCAGAACCTTAAGAACAGAGGGAAGGGCCCTTTCTGTCTTGAATTACTCTGTGGCTGGGACTCCTAACAGTATCTTTCTATGAATTTTGGATCTTTAAAGCGTACATGGACAAACTTCAAGTTTCCTTCCTCAGCTTCCTATGCAAGAGGAAGTTTCCTTGCAGCCCCCTGTCTGCCCACCACCACACACATATATACCCATTTGCACAACTTCTTCTGGAAAAGATCAGTGATCAGGGCTTCCCTGGTGGCGCAGTGGTTGAGAGTCCGCCTGCTGATGCAGGAGACACAGGTTCGTGCCCCGGTCCGGGAAGATCCCACATGCCGCGGAGCGGCTGGGCCCGTGAGCCATGGCCGCTGAGCCTGCGCATCCGGACCCTGTGCTCCGCAACGGGAGAGGCCACAACAGTGAGAGGCCCGCGTACCGCAACCCTCTAACTTCACTACCCCTTGGATGGTCCCGAAACTGGTAGCTACCGCTCATGGGGAAATGCCTGAAGGCTGATCTGAGGCTCTGTGATAAACAAAGGCAGTGGGCCTTGGTGGCTACCCAGTTAAGTATCTGTCTTTCGGCAAAAACAAGCCAAAGCTATAGACTCAATATATGGCAACTTAAGTCCCAGTCCAAAAGACAGCTTTTCAGATACACGGAATGAAAGGGAATGGAGTAATATTTACCTTTTGGTTTTTTTAAGCAAGGAAATATCATTGAAAGGTGGATAAGGAAATGAATGAATGAATGACCTCTTTGGTTGCCCTGGTTATTATTCCCTGTTTATTTACTTTGCCTAAAGGAGGATGTTTTAAATACTTTTTTTTTTACTTCCAATTCATAAACTAGTAATTAGAGGAGTCAATTTATTTTCCGTTCACTGCAGCAACATTTAAGTTCCGAAGCTAATCTTTTTTTCTTTTTTTTTGCGGTACGCGGGCCTCCCACTGCTGTGGCTTCTCCCGTTGCGGAGCACAGGCTCCGGACGCGCAAGCTCAGCGGCCATGGCCCACGGGCCCAGCCGCTCCGCGGCATGCGGGATCCTCCCGGACCAGGGCACGAACCCGCGCCCCCCGCACCGGCAGGCGGACTCTCAACCGATGCGCCACCAGGGAAGCCCCCTAAACTAATCTTTTTAATGTTAGTGTTTATGCTACCTTGCTTTTTGTTCCGATATCCGAAAAGCACGCAATTTTCCTTAAATACATTAAATTTGCATATTGTAAGCTATTCTATTTTTTGCCATTAAGAAAGGATTTTTTTTCCTGTTGAGCGCTTTGGTCATTTTGTTTTTTTCTCTGTTAATATTGAAACTGCAAGGAATTCATGCCCAAGCCTTGTTCACTTGGAATGCAGGCTTACAGATAAGGCTTATAGTAGAAGGTGTCATTTTTAAGCCTCTTTCCATGTAACATACTAACAAAAAGAAGGCTTTGCTAAGAAAATGTCATTTGTTAATAGCTTAGTATATGTATTATAACTGTATCAGTGCTTGCCTGGGTTCTGTATATTGTAGATAGTATAAGGATACGTGTTTAAGGATTTTTATCATCCGTTCCCTAGAATATATTCTTCTTGGAAAGGGGATTATTTTCATTAAACCACACCGTTGAAGGGGATTTTTAAATTTCCCAGTGTCATAATCTTTTTGAGGCTTAAAAAAAGTCTTTTTTTTCCTTCATCTTATCTACATAGTGGCCTCTCTTTGGCACCTCTGTGCACTACGCTTTCCTGCCTTTTCCATTTTTTTTATTCTCGATAAGGAAAACTCTTTTCTTAATGGACTGCTTTGCATACATCAGGGATTTCAGCTGTTAGATTGTGTGAAAAATGAAGCAGGAGACATCAGATGGTGTGATGACTAGAACTGTTAACACAGTAAATACCAGGAAGGCTGAAGTGTGAGCTAAAGCAGCTGGGGGGTGGGGGGCTGGGTGGAGAAGATGAGAGACACAGCTGGGAGAACCAGCAAGAAAAAAATGGCCAGAAAACATGGGGGAGCTTAGCAAGAGAAGTGCAGCCCGAGGGAAATAAGAATGTAGGAGAAGGAAGCGTCATAAGTTATGTTTTCCGATACTGCACAGTATACCTCAGCCCATATACATTGTCCTTAGCTACTCCTTTCGTTGCTGTACCATTATGCATAGTTAGTATGTAGTTTTCTTGGACGGTTACTGTCAAAGGCTGAATATTGAAATTTTAATGGAAGTATATGTCTTTGCTTTGAGGTTGATCTCTGTTATACTGACAATTTATGAAACCCATCATAGAATTCAGAAGGATTAATAACAAATAGCATATACTTGTTTAGAGATATATTTGATTTTTTTAACCAGAGGGTATCACATTGCTAACATTTAGCATTTGGACAAATAGGGGGTGTGTATAATGAGCTCGATTAATAACTGGTTTGGTAAGTATATCCAGAGGGAACTGATTAATAAATCGCTTTCTTCCTGGAAAAAGGTTTCTGGTATTTGAACCTAATCCTATTCTAGTCAACATGAGGACTCATTTGGGTAAAACACTATATAAGTGCGTGGCCGCAAACTGGGAGAGGTGGCTAATGTAATAACAAATGAAGGAAACAGAATTCGATAACAACTTGACATTTAATGCAATGACCCACATCTAAGACGCAGACATGGAGCAGGGGTGACAAGAGCAGCTCACCACCACCACCAATTAAATTGCAAAAAGGCAGTAAAGAGAGATGTGGCTTAGCAGCATCGTAGATGAAACAAATTTAGATTTTGTGTGAATCAAGTAAAAGATTCGTAGATGCCCACAGTATAATGTAGCTGGTGAGAAAAGCTTCGGTGATCTTAGGCTTTCTAAATAAAAGTGTAGCATCTGAACTCACTCAAGTACAAGCTCCTCTTCCCGGATGCAGTGTTACTTCATCTGGAGAACTGCCTTCAAGCTTAGTCATTTAGAAGAGAACACCAGCAAATGAAAGTGTCAGCCCCCAGCATGTCTCCTCCTACCTTCCCTGTTTCCTCCCCACTTGGTCCTCTTGCATGCACTGTCTCGCCCTCCCCAGATCTGAATTCAGTTCTCACTAAAGCAGGAAATACTAAGATGTTTAATCCTTAAACCCGCAGTGCTGCAGGGCATACCAGTCGTCATGTTCTCTCTGTGCCTCGCCCATAATCATCTTGCTCAATGCTTGTCTGAGTGTGTTTGTTGAATTTTGATCTCCCATGCTGAGAATGGTATTGCCCTGAGACTCACTCCTTGACCTTCCAAGTTTCAGCTCTTTGTCTTCCTGTGTATTACGTGTCTGGGACTCAGTGTCTACTTTGGGTACCACGGTCTATCTCGGTCTCGCCAGGAGGTCTTCTAGACAAGTGTGCCTCTTACCCAGGGATCCTGCCCCGTGGCCAGATTCTGTAGCTATGACTGGACCTCCAGGACAGTAGTGGACCACCTTCCTGACTTGCCCAGCTTTTTGCTCCCTGGTGATAGCTCTGCCCTCCCTATGATAGCTGGGCCCTGAGAATTCCCCTACCAACCATCACCAAAACCCAGATAAGGACTATTTCCTAAATCAGATCAAGGTTGCCTTGTCCATTGGATGTTGTGTTTGGTCCCTAGATTGGGCTTTGGAGCTGGATTGGGCTCTCAGCATGCTCTGCTCTCATGAGCAGGCCTGGCCAGGACTCAGCTCCCTTCTCCATATAGCCTTTGTGCTCTTTTGAGTCATAGTAGGTGGTACTCAAAACTATACTCTTTGAAATGGAGAAGGGGACACTAAAAGGCAGCAGAAGAGGGACCTCTTTAAACACGTATCTTCAGGTATTTCAAAGGTTGCCATATAGGGAAAGTACTGGACTTGTTCTGCATAGCCCTGGATATCAGAACCAGGACGCCAACTAAGGTTGCAGCCACTAAGCCTTCCTTACTGCTAGCTCAAACCTAGCAGTGCTTCCAAGAGGTAGAAGGGGATTCCTTCTGGAAGCCTTTCCTTATGGGAGGGAAATCTGGCATAGGCTGGAATAGCAGGTCTAAGTTTCGTTTATTGGTTTATTTCCACTACAGCCTGGATAAGGATAGTATTTACTTGGCTGGCATTTGCACGCATGATATATTGCCATGGTAATATGTCTATCATGAGCGACCTGCAATCCTACTCCTTTCTCTGTCTTCAGGGACCGCAACTGAGAGTGGCTTTATTTTAGCAATATCCTCGCGTCTGCTCTGATTTTTTAAAAGTTACTCAATCAGCGAATAAATATTGAGTGATTATTATATCTTAGGCACTGTGATTCATTCATCACTCAGTACTTTTAACTACTACATTTAGCCAAGTATTTTTGACATTGCACTCATGAACTGGATGTTACAGACTTGTAGAAAGGGTTCAAGTATCAAGTGATGTTGATTTATAGCTCACCTTTAAATTTCTTTTAAATTTAAGAATTACTCATTGAGCTCCTTGAGTCTAGTCTCCTACTGAGTAGATGTCTAGCCTCTCAAACATGAATTTGGATTCATGTTTCTTAAGTCTGTGCTACCAGATCCCAGTATTTATCTACACAGATAGCAGGGAGGTTTGTTGTCAATGTCATCACTACTTCCTTAGGAGGGACTGTAGGGCATAGTTTTGAAGAAATGCTCCTCCCCCTAAACTTCCCCTCAGCAATGGCAGCTGGGGCTTGGGCCCATGCCATCTGTCAGGTGCATAGTCTCAGTGGCCCAGAAATAGAATTCTATTTCAGATCCTCTGAGAGGCTTTAGCCAGAACAAGCCTTCAGGTTAGTAGGCAAGAAGCATCATGAATTACTGGAGTTTGTTTGTTGGAGCCTCTTATGAATGACATCATCCATGTTAAGAAGCTGGTAAGAGTCCTCATGAGAACTGTCAGTGAAATCGGTATAGAAGAAGCAGTGCTAAGATTGGCCTTCTACTGACTTAGTGTATGCAGGGTAGGGGGCCAGTCATATTTGATTAGATGCCTGGTTTCAGAAGTCCAAACTTCCATTCAGTGGGAAAAGAAATCAGCATTGAAAGCATAGGATTGCTATTTGATTGGCTCAATCATTGTTTGCAGTAATTAACTGCTGTCCACACTCAGAGATAGTCATGAGGATGAGAGAGGACCTGAAGGAATATTGGTCCATGCAGAATTATACTCAGGTTGTCTCAGTCAGACTATGATAGTTTTCAGTGGAGCCAGGAGACCCTTCCTCAGTACAGCAACTCCAGTGATTCCAGCTACAATTATACTTGGGTTTGCCATACTTATTTCAGATTGATCTAGAAAATGACTGACATTGTAATGTGTAATGTCCACATTCCTTAGAATATTGTTTTGGTAACACCTTTATTGGGATATAATTCACATCCCACTTAAAGTGTGCAATTTAATGGTTTTTAGTATATTCACAGAGCTGTGCAGCTATCACCACAATCAATTTTAGAACATTCGAGTTACATCAAAGAGGAAGCACACAACTCTTAGCTATCATCCACATGACAATCATTCCCCAGCCCTAAGCAACCTATATATTTGCCCATTTTGGACATTTCATGTAAATGGAATCAGATAATATGTGGGTTTTTTTGTGACTGACATTTCACTTAGCATGTTTTCGAAGTTCGGCTGTGTTTTAGCATGTGTCGGTACTTCATTTCATTTTATGGTCAAACAATATTCTTTCATATGGATATACTATACTGTGTTTATTCATTCACCAGTTCATGGACATTGCTACTGTTTCCATTCTGGGGCTATTATGGATAATGCTGCTATGGACATCCACATACAAGTTTTGTGTGGACTTAATGTTTTCATTTCTCTTGGTATATACCTAGGAGTGGAATTACTGGGTAAAATCACTCGATGTTTCACTTTTTGAGGAACAACCAGGCTGTTTTCAAAGTGGCTGTACCATTTTACATCCCCATCGGCCAGGTATGAGTGTTCTGATTTCTCCACATCCTCGCCAACACTTGCTACTATCTTAGATTTGTCAATTATAGTCACCCTAGTGGGTATGAAGTGATATCTCATTGTGGTTTTGATTTGCATTTCCTTGATGAGGCATCTTTTCATGTGCTTATTTGGCGAAATGTCTATTCAAATCTTTTGCCTGTTTTTGGTTGCGTTGTCTTTCCATTATTGAGTTATAAGAGTTCTTTGCATATTCTAGATAAAAGTCCTGTATCAGATACGATTTACACCTATATTTTTTCATTCCTTGGGTTGTCTTTTCACCTTCTTGATAGTATCCTTTAAAACATAAAAATGTTTTTAATTTTGATGAAACTTAAATTACCTATTTTTCTTTCATTACTTGTGCTTTTGAAAGTATTACATCTAAAACACCAGTGCCAAATCTGAACTTACGAAGATTTACCCCTATGTCTTCTTCTAAGAGTTTTGTAGTTTTAGTTCTTAAATTTAGGCATTTGATTCATTTTTGAGTTAACTTTTTTATACAGTCTGAGCTGAGGATCCAACTCCATTCTTTGGCTATCAGTTGCCCCATAATCTTTTGCTGAAAAGACTATTCTTTCCCCATTGAATAGCCTTGGCACCTTTGTCAAAAAATCAATTGGCCATAGATATATGGGTTTATTTTTGGGTGCTGAATTCTGTTCCACTGATCTAGATGTCTACCCTATGCTGGTACCACACTGTCTTGATTACCTTGTTTCCTTGGAATAAAAACATAACCCGCGAAATTCATGTTCTGAAAATGCAAAATTATGCACCACTTTTATGTTATTAAATTAGCTGTCAAATAATATGTTCAGTTTCAAAATCAGACTCTTTACTCCTGTCTAGTAATACAGATAGTATGTGCAAACATATTATTTCCCATACATATTAATAAGATTTGGCATTTTAAGAAAAATGTTTATCCTTTTCATTTTATTTTTTTACTGTAGCAATTTGCTTTAGATAATAAATCTTTCTCACATCTCTGACGAATTCAAGAGAGTTCTCTGGGATTGACAATGATAACATGGGGAAGTGGAGAGGTTTGGAATCCACATCTAAATATATCTGTATGGCAGGAGCTCAGGAGGAGGTTTGATTTGAAATCTAATGAAAGACAGAAAGATGGCTTGAGAAGGGCTCTTGTCTGTCAAGCCCTTCACCCAGAGAAGCCCTGCTCTCTTAGTTTGCATGCCTGACAAAGACTTGGAGTCGAGTTGGAGAAAGACTGCCCGTGACTATGTGTCTTGTTCTAATCTTTTTAGACTTATTTTTTAAAAAGGAAATAATAATGTCGCTGAATGCAGTGGCAAACAAAAGGCGGCCATGTCTCAGTTGGTAACTGTCAGGGAAACAATTGATGTACCTAAAGATAATATAAATAATCTGCTGATTCTGCTATGGAAGAAAGCTATGGAGGAATTCTGCTATGGAAGAAAGATTCATTTATTTATTCATTTCATCCTTCTGCCCTTCTCCCTTCGTCACTGTACTTTTCATGGTATCTTATGTACAAGAGAGGTTCAGTACAGGAGATGTAGATTAGAGGATGGGAAGAGAATTGGAGAGGAGAGGGGGATGGAGAGAAAGCAGGGCACCAGACACAGAGCAGAAGAACAGATGGGAGATCAACTGAAGTCATTCCTGTGGTCTCCTCTATTCCCGCACATCTTCCCCATTTCCACAGTGGAACGGATGAGGGAACCACTCAGGATTAGATCGGTGTGCCATTCGGGCCACACTGTTCATGCTGCATCAACGATACTGTTGTTCGTAAGACATTTTCACAGTTAAATCACAGCTTACCTTACCTCGAAGCATACTCTTTTCAGATAAATCACTTGTTTTATTCTCAAATTCAGACAACAGTTATTTGAATTTTAGTATCACTACAATAACACATAGATTTCTTTGTCATAAAACTAGGAAAAATAGGGAAAGAGCAAGTAAATTGATGTGTATTTGATTAGACATTGACTTGGCTGCTATTTCGGAGAAATTTTTTTATTCATTACTACTATGTGTAGTTTTTCCTCTACTTTGTAGTTTGCTTTGTTCAGCGTTTGGCATAAATGTGCCAGCATTTTTACAGTGAACTGGACCAGTATCTGTCACAGTCTCTATCCATCTGTCTTTTTTTTTTTTTTTTCCCCTAACTTTTTTTCTCTTTGGTTATAGGCCAAGAAGGAAGGGAGAACATTCACCACCACAACGTTTCAAAGGGAATACATTGCCAGCATTTTGAATACTTATTTGGACAAACCTTTCTTCAAGGTAAATATTACCATTGTACCAGTGATGGGGGCACATCATTAGAATTTGCAGATTGCAGCGGTAGTGCACAAAGGCTTAATTGTTTAGTCTGGTACAAACCTAGAGTGATAGGAGAGAAAGAAGGAGAGGGAGCCGGAGGGAAGAAAATAGCGCTGTTGGGATATCCTGCAGTCTCTTCTAAATGTGTTACCAGGAGAATGCCGTCAGAATCTGGGAGCCCACTGAGCTGGACTCAAAATGTGTGGGAAAAAGGGGAGAAAGGGGAATCTGTATTTTTTTCTTCGTGTCAGTGTCTCTCAGATATTCATGAAAACAAAAGGCAGTGTGGTCTAATTGTAAAAATAGCATTTCTCTTTTATGAGGAAAGAGTTGGGTAATTCCTTTTAGGGGTTAAAATAAGATATATGTTGTATTCACATCACAAGGGGGAAAAAACCTGAATCATAGTATTTTACACCAACTGAGACTTACGAATATGGGAGAGTTTAAAAGAAATCTGTGTTCTTCTTTTATGAAAATACCTACTAAGTAAATCTTTCATTGGCTGTTGATAAATGCTTCATGAATGATGTCCTTTTTTGGAACATTATATTCGCGATGCCTCTTTTGGGGGGAGGGGAAGGTGTGTGTGTGTGTGTGTGTGTGTGTGTGTGTGTGTGTGTGTGTGTATGAGACAGAGAGACAGAGACAGAGAGAGAATAAATATGAGACAGAGACACCAAAGAGAAACCTGTCAGCATCATACTGTATGTTTCAGAGAAGTAACTCCAGGCATTTTCTTTATGAATCATGAGCTTGACGAGGATAAAGATCTTCACAGAAGCAGCTGAATTCCCAGTCAGCTCCATCACTCATGAATTAGCTGTCAGTATTTTAACATAAAATGCTGTGTCATTTTTATGAAGTTCCCCTGTTGCTGCTCAGTCTGTAGCTAAAAGCTGTTTTCACCAGGCCCTGAAATTATAGTGGATGAACTGCCTCCTTCCTTCGAGAAAGATATTTGTGTGCACTCACACACAGAAATGCAAAAATCTACCATCCAATTTCAAAGAAAATACACTTGTCAACTTTCTCTGTTTAGCAGTTGATATAGAGTTGACAGTACTTGGTCCTGAGCTGGCCAGAATGTAGTTCCAGATTGGCAGGGGGAGAAGAATGTTCTCCTCCCCAGTCTTCATCCTGCCTCTTCTCTTCTGAAGGGGCTGGTTCGGGAAAGTGGAGGCGGTACATTAGAGGAGAATTTTGTGATACTATTCATTCTCTGTTCTGACAGAGAAGACATTGTTTATTCACTGCAATAGGCTTGGCAGGAATCTGTGCTGTGCATACAGAATGGAAACATCGCAGAGCAGTGGGGAATCTCAAAATCCTAAGCAGTGGATCAGCTTAGAGCTTTTTTAAAAAATATATTCTAATAGCCTCCATGACTGTAGATGCAAGTCATAATTTGGGGAGATCGTTTTCCTTGAAGTAATTGTTTGCTTCACTATTGCATTATGCATGTCTCACACGGAAAAAGTCCTTAAGAGAGCAGCCTGCCTATCGCAATACTGTAGTAACAAAAATTAAAGTCCTGAAAGGTGAGAAATACGTTCTAAACGCACTAGACCTGCTTTGAGATTGCTGCCTACATATAAGCATTCAGGTGTCGGTATCAACGAAAAATAACCCGTGCATGTCATCGGATGATTCACAGAAACAAGTGGGAGCTGCCTGAGATAAGAGAAAAAAAGACACATTAAAAGATGTGCCTTGGGGTAAGAAGTGCCCCGCCAGAGACAGTTTGAGAGGGCGCCATGCTCAGAATGTTCCAGAACTTTAAAGGCAACAACTGTAAAAGCCAAGGTTCAAAGCAGTGTGCAAACCCTGCAGTGGCCTGGGGTTTGTGCTTCTTAAAAGCTCTGCGTTTATCCCACTCCGCCACTTCCCTGAGCACAGCGCCAGGTGTCTGGGACTCGGGGTGTGTGTGTGTGTGTGTGTGTGTGTGCATTTGTGTTTCTCACCAGAGCAGATAAAGGTGTTGCCAGGCTGCAGGCTGCCATGTTCACAGACACAGCACATGAGCTGATCCAGGGGAGCCCTGAGAGCAAGTGTGCCCAGCCACCCCAAGCCAAGTTCACCAGCCCCTGTCCTTATGCTCAGAGAGAGATGTGTCATATTCCCCAATCTTGGCTGGTATTTGTAAGATCTCCCTGCATCTCTTTTTACAAGAACTATATGATATAAATTCTGACATTTCTAAAATTACAGTTATGATGACGTCAGTATACAGTCAGCTATTAGATGATAGCAAACCAGTCTCAGCTTTTTATGTAACTTATATAAGGATTAGTCTTACACACCTAATGAAGATCTTTTATTCTACAACTTAGGACATTATTCATGTACATTACCTGCTTTGTTTTTTCTTTTCAAGAAATGTACATTTCCTTAAGACATATTTGACAATCTTTATAAATATATATTTATTAACCTTTTAAAAATATATAAAATTTATTTATATGATGCTAGTTTCAAGTAAATACCAATGACATCAAGAAAAATTAATCAAGATTTACCGAACTATTTCCCTCTATTGTGCCAATCTTTTGGGCACATTTATTTTGTCTGTTTTAAAGCTAGTTTTATTTTATTATTTTTAACAACTGAGGTAAGGACTATGAAGGGAGGTGAGGCAGAGGCAGGACCAGCCCCTACTGCTCCTGCCAGGGGCTCCTGGGAGGCGCTGCCCGTGAAGCAGGACAGGAGAGCCCTGAGAGACGCAGTTTGCAGGGCAATTGCTGGCCCACCTGTGATTCTGGCAGCCCTGCCTCTTGTTCTGTCTCCATATTTCCGTTCTGCTGGAATCTCTGGTAACTGTGCACGAGGCCTGATCATTAGTGTGTGCAAGTAACAGCCAGGCTCTCCATCACAGGCTACCCCAGCCCGCCAGAAAGTCAGCATGTGCACCTCTGGAAGCAGCACTGCCAAGCCTGGCCTCATTTGTATCCTTGTAATTAGTCAGGCCTGGCTGTCTCAAAACAAGGAGCGCGACGGTTTTGTTTTCACCAATGTTGTGTGTCATCTTTGTCTATTACAAAAGGAAACATATACCAATAGAGGGAAATTGGAGTAGACACAATGATACTATCCTATTTAACCAACACATATTGCATGTACAGTGAGGCAAGCACTGGTGTCAGCACTTTGCAAATATTAAATCATTTAATCCGCCAGACTGCTCTACTACTACTATTATGATTATTCCCATTTTACTGAAAAGGAAGCTGAAGCTCAGAGAAGGTGAGTAACTTGTCCAAAGTCCCACAGGCGGTGAGGGCAGAGAACACAGCAGCAGTGCCACCTGTGCCGGAGTCTTGGCCTTAGGGTTCCGTGTGCCCGCCCCCAAGGTGGCCACTGTGCCACAGCAGATCTTGCTGAACTGTCACATCCCTTTGGGGTCTATAAACACACCTGCCAGTCTGCAGAGGTACACACGATGTGTGACATTGCTGGGTTTGGAGCTGTACACCCTCTGTCTCTTGGTGTTTATGTCAGTGGAAGAAGGATTTGTAACCACTGTCCTTCCAGAATTCAAAGTGGGTACGGATTAATGCTGCATGGGAAACCCAGGCTTCCAGGCCCTGGCCCCCGGGGCTGTCAGGTGAGCTGTACTGCACAGCATCACTCAGCAGCACTGGGACAAAGGCCAAGGGTGGTTGCCATCCCTCTTCTTCTGCACTTTTTCACTAGGTCCTGTACCTTGACGGATGGTGGCTCTGAGGGCAGCAGTGTTGCTGGACTTGACAACATTGAGAGAAGCCACTATTCAGGCTGGTGTGTCAATGACTTGGACGTTTGACCGTTCCTCTCTGTCACCTGCCATGGGGAGTTAGATAGCAGCCTTGCCTTGCCTTGCCTTAATCCTGACCTTCCCAAAGCATGTTCTGAGGTGTGTTAAGGGGTGCAGCTCTCCACGGTACTCCTAGAAAAGAAAAGAAAGAAAAGTTTTTATTTATGATCAGATATATTTGACAGATGTGGTTTAAACAAAAATTGATCTACTTACTGCAGGTTTCTCAGAATTTTCTTCTGTCCCTCCAAAGCAAGATGTAGAAGGCAGAATTTCCTAAATTTCTTATTCTCTCAGGTAGGGAGAAACATCTAGCGACATCCCTTGGGTGGAGGAGAGACAAGAAAACCCAGTGTCACAGGAGGTAATCAGGTATTAAGGAAAGACCAATATGCTACATTTGGGATTCCTAAATTCTAGCCCACCTTTAAATATGGAGGATAGAATGGGGTTATCTCTAAGTTCTTTTCATCTTTATCAGCTGGGAATTTTGTTTATATTCTCCAAAAGGGCTTTCAAGAGTTAGACACAATATACAGCACATCAAAACAGAGTAAGTTTTAAAAAGGTAGGGGTAAAGTGAGGCACAAGGAATAGAAGGTAGGAAAGGTGGGGGAAGGAGGGAGATTAGTGCGCACAATGAATTCTGCAGGAGCCTTCATGGTTGATCTGAAAGAACGGAACATTGTTCTGTGTTTTCTAATGAACAGTTTTTAAAGAACTATGATCACAGATTCATGATTAACAGGGTCCTAAGCGAGGAACAAACAGATTTTCGCCGGAGAAACAACTATTCCCAGTTTTGAGATCAAAATTTTCCCATGGTTTTTAAAATCTGTGGCCTTTTGGTCTTTTAGGTAGAAATTTTGTCTCTGTCACAGGCTGGTACCAAAGAGATTTGGAACCTCCATAGACATGCTTCAGAGGTAGCTGTGGGTACCTTGCCTCATTTATTTATTTATTTATTTATTTATTTTGCGGTACGCGGGCCTCTCACTGTTGTGGCCTCTGCCTTTGCGGAGCACAGGCTCCGGACGCGCAGGCTCAGTGGCCATGGCTCACGGGCCTAGCTGCTCTGCGGCATGCGGGATCTTCCTGGACCGGGGCACGAACCCGTGTCCCCTGCATCGGCAGGTGGACTCTCAACCACTGCGCCACCAGGGAAGCCCTCGCCTCATTTATTAAACATTACACTTTGCAGAGACCAGCTCTGCTTTGGTGTACATGGGTATGTCTGGGTTCTGACCCCCTGGACTCTGGAGTCTTTTCCAGAACCCAGAGAGCTGTGTGATGGAGGCCCAAGGTTTGAGGGATCGCACTTCTGGGATGGACACATTTGTGTGATCTTTGTATGTGGTCATCACATTCACTCTGTATCTCTAGGATCCTCATCCGTCTTCCTCATCCATCTCTAACTTTTTACCATTTGTCATAGCCTGGATCAGGGTTTCCCAGTAGCCACTTGACAAAATCACTGGGAGTCAAAGGTGTCCCAGGGGTTTCACATTGTCCAGGGTGGTAAAGGTTCAAATCCAAGTTCTATTTTTAAAGTATTCATAAATATCACAGACAGAAACCAAACTTATGGTTGCCAAAGGTGAAAGCAGAGGGGGGGAATAAGTTAGGAGACTGGGATTAACATATACACACTAGTATATATAAAATAGATAACCAACAAGGACCTAGTCTATGGCACAGGGAACTATAATCAATATCTTGTAATAACCTATAATGAGAAGGAATCTGAAAAAAGAAAATATACATATATATTTAGTACATGTATAACTAAATCACTTTGATGTACACCTGAAACTGACACAACACTGTAAATCAACTATATTTCAATAAAAGTTAAAATTGAAAAAAGAAAGTATTAGTAAAAGTGATTACATAAATATTTTTAAAGAACATAATACTGTTTGAGGACCTCTTAAGAGTATACAAAGCCATCAGTGACAGTCAGATGAGCAAACACGCTTATGACTCATGTGAACACTGCAGGCTCCCATGGAGGTTTTAGTTTTAATTAGTCATAGATTGTTACCTTATACATATCATGGATAGCTGATTTGTGAGACAATAAGCTTAAGAAGCATTGATACGATGTTATAAGCTGCAGTCATCTGGTCAAAATTCTTATATACTTTTCATAGTGTTGTCCTAAACTGGGTAGTGGTTACATGGGTGTTTATTGAATTATACTTTCTGTAAATCTTAAATATCTTAATATATTTGGTAGATTTTATATTAGCCTATTAGGATATCTGTCTGGTATAAAATTCAATGTTAAAAAAAGAAAAGTAGTGACAATTATATACAATTTGGCTTTTTATTTATCAGAAATAAACGTCATTCATACCCTTAACATATGTGTCCTCACACTCCCCCTGATAAGCTACCAAAACAGTCAAATCAAATCAAATATATATTAATTGCAGAGAAATGCTTACAAACTGCAACCTAAAACTTTTTGTCTTATTGTTTTATAAGTAAACACAAAATTATCATAGCTTGATTATTTTTGTTCAAGATGTATGATACCCAGACATATCTTAATGGAAACAATTATTTTCTATTTTGATATCAGAATATATTCAATATAGTTTAAAACTTATATATTTGGTTCCCAAATCAATCACACACCAGTGTGCCTTTTCAAAAATTTGTCTGCAAGTCATGTATCTTATGAGGTAATGAAGGTAAAGTTAATTAAATAGCACATCACTTATTAAGTAGGAAAAAGTCAAAATAGGATTATTAAAATTTATATTTAAATGACTATGATATTATAATCTTTAATAATAACTTACCTAAAATCAAGTAATTTGGGACTTCCCTGGCGGTCCACTGGTTAAGTCTTCACCTTCCAATGCAGGGGGTGCGGGTTCAATCCCTGGTGGGAGAGCTAAGATCCCACATGCCTCGCTGCCAAAAAACCAAAACATAAAACAGAAGCAATATTGTAACAAATTCAAGAAAGACTTTACAAAACATGGTCCACCTCAAAAAAAATCTTTTAATTTTACTTAAGTCACTTCTTTCTTATATACCATAAAATGTTTAAATAATTAAAATATCTCCCATAGAGGTTTGCAAAAGTGTCACTATGCAAGTCAAAACAGGTGAAAAAGCCTTTAATGAAGCCAGGAAAAGAGATTGCAATAATTATTTGTTGTCAGTTTAAAGAGATTCTAGCCATTCTCCAGTAAACGACTGGTAATATGAGATCTAGTGATTTGCAGAAGGAAGATGAAAATCCAGTGGTATCGTCAGTTGATTAGAAGAAAATGTGAATCCACTGTTGGCTGCCTGCCTTGCTCAGTCCACATCAAATGAGCATCTCCTGTAGTTTCCTGTCGCATCTCTCAGTGAAAAGCAGCAATTATGGGCTTCCCTGGTGGCGCAGTGGTTGAGAGTCTGCCTGCCGATGCAGGGGACACGGGTTCGTGCCCCGGTCCGGGAGGATCTCACATACCGCGGAGCGGCTGGGCCCGTGAGCCGTGGCCGCTGAGCATGCACGTCCGGAGCCTGTGCTCCGCAACAGGAGAGGCCACAACAGTGAGAGGCCCGCGTACCGCAAAAAAAAAAAAAGCAATTACCTCTTCAAATGAGTACTAACCTCAAATGTGCTATACAAATCCCTTTACTATTTATGTTCTCTTTACTTATTGCAAGATATATATAGATACATGTACTATTTTGAAATATTAATCATAAATCAATGGCATTTTCCCTATTTATTATTCTTTTTATAACAAAGGATGCTTTCTTCCCAAGAGTCCTGTTTTTCTTAATCAGGTAAAATTTCTTAGAGTTTAATTTCCTTGTGTTCTTGGACATTGAGGCATTATTTGTACCATCTTGTTTGGTGAGCTTATTAGTTTTCATGTTATGACTTCACTATTAACTTATTTTTATTACAGTAAATACATTTTGCATCTATTATATCCAAATGAAGTTAACGAATTTCAAAATGATTTAAATCATCACTTTCTCCAACAATATTCATGTTGCTTGGCTGTTCTAATTGTTTATTTAAAAATCCACTTCTCATGAGAGTAACTACTCTTTAATAAAACTTCAATAAAATTCTGAAGAAGAATTTCAGTGGATATGATCTAAGGAAAAATAAATATACATAAATGAAATATCTTTGCCATTTAATCGATGTACGCTACAACATTTCTCTGAATTGTAACTAGCTTTCATTTTCAAACTTTGGAAGAATGAGTCATTTGTAGGAGGAAGTTGATGCTAAAGAACTATGTTTGGCAACTTGAAGAACATTTTTAGCACTCGGATTTCCCTATTTATAGTACAGCATCAGGCAGAGTAAAATGTTTGGCATTTCTATAAGGGATGCAAAGTCTTTAACATTCTCTGTTGTGATCTAACAATTCATTTCAGAGTAAGATGAATGAGTCTTGTTTGGAAAACGTTTCCTACAAATATTGGCAAGGAAACTGTGACTGCATTTCTGTGGATTTTAAAAATGCAGACTCCCCTAAATTAAATGATGATAAATTGCACAATATTACTTCTTTCTTCTGCATTGCTATAGTTCTATGTGAAGTGCCTTTTATTACTCTGAACTGTCACGCTCCTCTGCCCCATTCCTTGCTTTTTAGATTCTGTTAATCCATGTTGAAGTCACAGACCATGATTCTAGGCCCCTCCAAATGTCAAATTCTTTTTAACCTAACCTTCCTCTCATCTACAGTGTTTTTCTCATAATTAAAACCCCAGATTACTTCATTAACATATACCCTTTTCTTTTACATTAGAGCACCTGAGAACAGTAATTTGTAGGATTTTGCCCTTAACTGGCTACATAGAAGAAGAGAGATAGTCATACTCCCCCACCCACACACACGCACACACCCACACACAGTTGAACTAATGAAAAAACAGAGCCAACGAAATGTAATGTGGGATCCTGGATGGGGTCCTGAAACAGACAAAAAAAGGACATTAGATAAAAACTAAATAACTCTGAATTAAATATGGACTTTAGTTAATAATAATGTACCAACATTGGTTCATTAATTATAACAAATGTACCATGTTAATGTAAAAAGTTAATAATAGACTAGAAAAAAATACAGTAACTGTATTCATACCTAATGTAGTAAAGGGCTAGAGTTGACTCCAGCCTGTTTTGTCATAAGAGGAAATGGAGTAGGAAGTGATAACTAGTTCTCCCATTGCCAAGGTCTTCTGACACAGCCGCCTGCAGCAGAGATGGGCAAAATCCGAGGCCAATCCCAGCCAGCCACAGTGACTGTGGGGCTTGAGCACTCTGTGCTGCTATCTTCCCTGTACCCATCTCTGGAGACATGAGAGGGTGCAAGCTCAAACGTCCTGGGCTCAATTCCCAGTCATTGGGTATTGGGGGCTTTGCTTGACGTGTTAACCTCTCTGGACCTCATTTTCCATTTCTATGAAATCAGAGGGGGTCACACCAGATTTTTCTCTCCCAAAAACTGTGGCTTAGAAAAATTCTGACTCTCTGAATATGTGCTAGAGGTCTCTTTGTGAATGGAATTCATTGACGATGAAATTTTGGTACTAAAGCAATTTGCATGCATTACATAGTTTATAGCATAGGATTACTGTTTATCATTTTCTAGCATTTTTGTACTCTACATCCCCCCCAAAAAAATAGTCCTTAAAAATAATACTGTTGCCATGTGAGACCCACTTATACATTCAGAAGATAAGACTACAGTTTTTTGAAATGCCCACATTGAATCTGAACTCAAAATCATATTAAATATTAAATTATACCTTAATTTGTGATACATTTTTATTTTCATATAAGGTACATTTTCAAACAAAGATTTTAGGTTAATGTGCTTCAGTGCAATTTACTTTGAATTTATTATCTAATATAATTTATAGTGTTATGTGGTGTTTTAATTTAGGGCAATAAAATTTTGAATACCTAATTATACTTAAGGCCTTGAAGACATTTAAGACCCTGCCAAGTGTTCATATTATGCTTGTTGAGTTAATCATCAGGAAGATACTCATCTGATAATTATTTCTTAATTCCTTTTGAGTCAGTCATTGTCCATTATAAGAAATTATTATTTTCTAGCTATAGGTTTTCAGTGCCGTGTTTTGATTAGAGGCATATAAAAAGGAAAGCTTACTTAGGTCTGCCTTAAAAGTTAAATCCAATAATAATCACTTGACCGGTGGAAGCACTCTGGGGAGGGTTTGAATAGTGGTTCTCAACTTTGACTAATTCAGTAAAGTCAATCCAGGGGCTTTAAAAAGTCCCTATGTGCAGGATGTACCCCAAACTAATTAAACTATTCTCTAGAGGTATTTTTTTTTTAATTTCCCAGGTATTTCCACTATGCAGCCAAAGCTAAGAACCAGTAGCCTTGAGGGAGTGGGAAATGCCTCCCGTGATGGTCTTTCTATAGCAGAATTCTCCCACTCTTTGAAATTGGGTGACTTGAGTGGCGATGGATCATTTAAAGAGTGTATACTTTCAAAGAGAAAGAAGCTTGCCAATATTAAGGGGAAAAAATCATGTCCCTTGCCCTAGATCTCCACCTCACAAATACCAGGAGAGTTTGTCCTGATTTTGAAAGGTTTTAGGAAAAAATCCCCTGCATGCCTCAGTGCTACAGTGTTTGCTTTAGCTTTTGTTTTATTTGGCATTTCAGGTCATACACAGGATCCGTGAGAGCTAACATTTATTGAGCACCTCTGCTAAGTATCAAGCCCTGTAAATATGGCTCTGTCTCACAGCCAAGAAAGACAGAAATTATTCCCTTCAAAATAAAAATAAAGAGTCAGAGTTCTGTTTTGTTCGAAAAATCTTATCTCAGTGTAATTGCATATTTAATCATTTATTCATTCATTGATTGAACATTTATCAAATATATGTGCTCTTCCAAAAATAAGTTTAAAAATGCCGGAAGAGTACAAAGGGATCTGTATCTGTTATCTTTTGCTTCATAACAAATTTAGTGACTTAATATGACCACTTATTTAGCTTTTGATTCTGCAATTGGCAATTTAGGCTGGACTCAGCTGAGCAAGTCCTCTGGTCTCAACTAGCCACCCACATACAGCAGTGTTCACTGTGGTTTGGCTTTGCTGATCTTGGCTGGGTCCTCACATATCTGGGGGCTTCAGCTGGGACAACCTAGCTGATGGAACACTCGTCCAAATGGTTTCTCACGCTTCAGCAGGGCTAGCCTAGTCTTGTTCACATGGTGGAGTTATGGTTACCTATAGAATGAGTGAACGTATGCAAGGTCCCTTAGGCCTAATCTCAGAACTGGCACCCCATCATCTCTGCCACATTTCTTGGCCAAAGCAAGTCACAAGTCCAGTCTAGATTCAAGGGGTAGGGAAATAGCTTTCATCTCTTAATGGATGGTACTGAAATGTCACATTACAAAGGATGAGGATAAAGGAAGGAGTAACTGTGGTTACTTTTGCAGTCAACCACAGATGGGAAACTCTAATTCTGTCTTGGGAAACTAGAAAGGTTTCTCAGAGGTAGTTACATTTGAGCAGGTTTCAAAGGTGAAAAATAAATTTAAAATGTATTTCAGGTGAAAGCAATAGTATGAACAAAACTATCGCATTGCAAGTTCCTTAGAGAAAAACAAAATGGAGATTGTAAGTTTCCTAAATGTAGGAAATATGTCTAGCCCAACCCAGAGCAGGTCAGAGGCACTTACCATTTGCATTAAAAAGAGTCAGCACAGTGGAGCAACTAAGAGTGTGGGACTATAAGACAGAGGTCTTACCTGATAGCTTTACCTCTTACTAGTTTAGTGACCTTGGACAAGTTACTAACCTTTCTGTACCTCTCTTTAGTACAGTGATGAGAATATGCCTTTTGTATCAGTTAGCTTTGGCTGCATAACAAAGCACCCCACAGTTTAACAGCTTAAAGCAGCAGCCATTTACTTAGCTCCTGATTCTGTGGGTTTGTAGTTTGGGCTGGCTCAATTCTTCTGGTTTCACTTGGGCTCATGTATATGTCTACAGTCATCTTGCAGTCAGTTAAGTATCTCTGCTTCTGGCAATTGGCTGACTATTGGGGGACAATGAGGACACCTGGATCACATGTCTCTTATCCAGCAGGCTAGTCTGGACTTATTCACAGGACCAGCAGGGTCCCAAAAGTGAGAGCAGAAACAGGCAAAGCTGTGGTCTTGGTTCAGGTCTGACACTGTTGCTTGCACTGCATTCCATGGGACAAAGTGAGTCCAAAACCAGCCAAGAATTAAGGGTATAGAAATAGACAACATTTCTTGCTGGAAGGACCTACAAAGTCACAGTGCCAGGAGTGAGGATACAGGGAGGGGAAGCCTTGTGACCATTGATACAATCTCCTTCACCTACCTGTAGCTCACAACAATCCTATGAAGAATAAGTGAAATGTAACTTGATCTTTCTAGGTGAGGCTCCAAGTTAAAAAGTAGCTGGCAAAGAGTGGATGTTCAATAAGTGAAACCTATTAACTTTTTCTTACATATATTAAAACTCAGATTTTCAGCCAGATTCTTTAATTGCCTACTTTTAAAGAGTATCAGATGAACCTCCAAATGGTGTTCAAGAAGTTTGAATGTTATGCACTTTTTCTCTGCTACAGAAAGGTAATATAAGTAGAGGAAAGCGACTGCCTATGATGGCATGTGTATCTAGGCGCAGAATTTAGGTGTCGTCACCTGATGAAGCTGACAAAGCCTGGCAGCGGCAGCCAGACACCCTCACAGCCATGCATGAGAAAGACATACTTAATGTATGAGAAGGGTCAACTCAAGAAAAGAACCAGAGACAGTAAAGTGTAATATTTCAACTCCAAAAACACTAGAGGCATTTTTAATAGGTCAGAACCCATTTTTAAACCTATGCAAAGAAAGAAAAACCTTAATAAATCTTTATTGATTTCTTTCACTGTTGCCTTATAACTATTTTCACAAAACCAGCCAAGCCCCATATAATTCCAGATGGATCCATAATTTGCTCTTGGATCCCACACATTGGAGCCAATGGAGATTTATTTATCTGGCAGCTAGAATATCTCTAATCATTGATGTGAACTGGGTCAAAAAAAAAATCTATCTTGGGGACTTCCCTGGTGGTCCAGTGGGTAAGGCTCCGCACTCCCGATGCAGGGGGCCCGGGTTCGATCCCTGGTCAGAGAACTAGATCTCACATGCATGCCGCAACTAAGACCCAGTGCAGCCAAAATTTAAAAAAAAAAAAAAAATCTATCTTCTTTTAAATAAATAGGGCATCAAAAGTTATTCAGGAATGTGCAGTATAGAAATATGGCAAATGTTCACTGAGGATAGTGTCTGCTTTTTATAACTGTGGGACTTGAAGTTTCTTAAAGATATGTCATGCGGGTTTCCCTGGTGGCACAGTGGTTGAGAGTCCGCCTGCCAATGCAGGGGACACGGGTTCATGCCCCGGTCATCCCACATGCCGCAGAGCAGCTGGGGCCCGTATGGGCCTGTGCGTCCGGAGCCTGTGCTCTGCAACGGGAGAGGCCACAACAGTGAGAGGCCCGCGTACCAAAAAGAAAAGATATGTCATGTGACCACTGGGCCCTATGTTCTGACTCCAGCCTGTATCACCCAGCGCCCCAACTCCAGGAGCCCCAAGGCCCTCAAAAGGCCGTCCACCTGCTTACACTTAGCTTTCAAGCACTGAGTTTCAATTATACTGCAGTTCCTTTTATGATTTTAGAAAGTCCTGATGGTGGAGTGATTGAGACCTGTGGCTCCCACCGTCATTTCTCTCACTTCCTCTCTGAGTAACGGGGAGTCGGGCGGCAGTGGGCATGGGTACCTACTGAAACTCTCTAAGCCTCAGTTCCTATTCCATTAATCCTGATCATACAAAGACACTTACGCTTACAAGGCAGTTCTGTCACATTCGTAGTCCCAAGTACTGAATCCTAGATATTTAGGTTAAATAGATTATCAGAAAGAAAAGGCAATGTAAGTTCAAATGTTCAAAGCAGCCCAATCCAAACAAGTTTGCTGACGGCCTTGCTTGTGCTTTTAAATCTCACCTGTCACGTGTGTACTCACCACCCTGTCTCCCACTAAAACACAAGAGTACGGTCACTCTTTCCATAAAGAGTAAACAGTTCATTTTAAACACACAGTGTTTGTTTTTAAAGTCCTGTTTCATGGGCCACGTAATAAAGTACCTAACCTGGTACCTAGCGTATGGCCATAAGTATTTGTGGACTTGATGTGTCTGTCTCTGCATGCCTGAGAATTATTTCTGCTTTATGAAATTCACATTGGCAAGGAAAGTGATTTTTGTTGATGCTGCTAGACCATCTGGGGCTTGCTATTCTAAATTTGATGGCTTTATTTATACATAATATCTTTAAGGGGAATCCATATTTTTGACATTTGTTTGCCGAACTAGTAGTTGTATAAAGGTTTCTGAATCCACGATGAGACAAATTTACCCTTGCAAACCTTGCAAATATCTTAAATTACTGCAATTATTTTTTTATAAATAAAACTTAAATGCAAATATGTTGAACTCGATCTCAAAGATCCCTGGACAGTCTAAGGTTTTTAATATTGTTACTGTAAAGGATTTACAGTATATTAAACATTTTAGATTAAGCACATGTCTTGAGAGCTGTTGGAAACCCTGTTCCAATGAACACCACCCAGAGATTTAGTAAGCATAATCTATTTCATCCTTCAGATTTTAGAAGGTGATTAGTAAAACCTAGATATTAGTTCTATTTCATACATCTATATATATCTAAATTTTAAGACTATAGAACTTGTTCCTTTCGTCTTTTAAAAGAATGGCAACCAATACCCAACTTGGAGGGTGTGGAATAATAATTTGCCCTTGTCCCCACCCTGCTCTGTCATCCCCAACCATCAAGTTGAGGGTCAGTCACCATTTCTCATTATTTTTGTGCTGTGGTTTTCTTAAGGTAAAGAAAAAAACAAAAGATAGAATGAGCAGATCATATCTTCAAAGAAAAATGAGAAACATCACGTTTCTTTGAGAAGGAGAAAAAATTTCCCCATGGTTAACCTGGCCTGCCTCAGTGTTTGCATTACCTCCCAGGCCCTGTGCAAATGGGCCCTCTTTTAAATCTGACCTCATACTTCACAACTAACTATGGAAACAAAAACAAAAACCAATACAAACCAGAGTCACCAGATTCAGCAAGATTACTCAAGCATGACTGGAGGAGAGATTGCCATGTACTACCAGATGACAGACTGCAGTGTCTACTAACTATGAGTTCAGGGGTGATTTCATAATAGGGTTTCCATACGGTCTAGAAGGTATGGCAGACATTAGTCAAACCTATGGCACAAATACGTGGACACAGGAAAAAGAGGTGTTCTGAAAGAGAAACACGTATAGCAATGAGCAGTAGCCTTGTGCATGAGAAGGCCTCCCTGGCATCTGATGGGGTGTAGAACTTAACTAAGGGAGGGGCTGGGGCAGTTGAAGGGGTTCCAGGTAAGGAGCGAGTGAGTGGGATGGAGACAGTGAGAGAGTAGAATGAGAAGAGGGAGGGAAGGAGGCCAAAGCCTGGATTTGCAGGAAGTGGCAGCCTACTCTATATGATTTTATTTTCTTTATCCTTTGATCAGTGGGAAACCATTAAAGGATTTTAAGCAGAGGGCTTGGTATGATCAGATTTTCTTTTTGGAAAGATTCCCTCAGGCTGGGGTTTGAAGAAGAAATTGGAAGGCGGCAGGGTGAATGCAGTAGACAAGACAAAAGATGCTGGTAACTTGACTAGGGTGTTGACCTTGGTGATGCAGAGACAAGGACTCATTGAAGAGATGGATTTGAAAGTCATCTCAGAGATGAGACCAAGAGGGCTTGGTGTGTTGGATTGGATATGCGGAGAAACTGAGGGGGTGGTAAAGGGGAGGACCCTGGGATGCGAGCTTGCGCAGAGAGCTGAAGGTAGCACCGTTCACGGAGATAGGGCGTCCTGGAGGACGACCGGTGTGCAGGGAAGATGGAGAGTCCAGTCCAGCATGCACACGTGCTGAGACCGAGGGCCTGGAGACAGCCGGGTGCTGGGGCAGGGGGGAGGTCCCATGGCAGCTGGATATGGAATCTAGGGCTCAGAATAGAGGCTTTGTCTGGAGATACAAATAAGGAATCAAGGCAGCCCGAAGGGAATTGAACTCATGGGTGTGGATAAGATGCCAAGAAGAAAATATGAGGCAAAATAAGGAAAAAGGCCTAAGACTGAACCTCAAAGAACAAGGATCATGTATTTCACAACCAGGGAGAGGAGGGAAGCTCTGGGAGTGTCTTCTCAAATGTGTAGTTACCACCAGACTTTGTCATTCTCATTTCCTGCCGTTCGATACACTGGCATTTTAATGGACACATTGATGACAGTCATTATGGGTAGTTACACAAGCTGCACGTACAAAATTTGTAATGATTTTTTTAACACAGATAGTCAGATACAGAAACCTATGCACAAACCTCACAATCTTGTGAATGTGAGTTAACTGACAGGGGTCGACAAAACCCTTGATTGTTATTTGATTCGTTAAGTGATAGAAGTAAAAGAAAATAAATAAATGAAAGCCTGGTGGTGGCATCTGGAGGCTTAATCAGCTCAGGTCCACATTTTTGGCAAGAAGGCTTCATAGCTCGTGCTTCATCTTACATCACACAACCCGGTGTCCGGTGGTGGCTCTTTACACTCCGTTGCTTCATCAGTGTGTTCACGTGTGATCATCCTGACTCACCCACTACAGCTTTCCGTCAGCCCCAACCCTGTAGTTGAACAGCCTTGTATCAGTGCTGGGAAATAATCATTAGTTCTGAGTTGGCTTTGCATCTGTTTATGACCTACTGTATGGTATTACGTAGGCGCCTGTAAATTTCTGTGAAAGTCTATTTGAAACTGAATTATTATTTTGAAGAATTTCGAATTGATCATTATTTAAAATAGTATTTTTGGAAAATATTCATATTATTTCATAATGCCACTCTTTTATGAATACAAATTTATATATATTAGATTTGGTTAAAGCAAGATCCACCATCTCTTAGAACTTCATCCTGTCATGGGCCCGCCTGCATTTGAAGCAGCTGACTCAGATGTTGATAACGATTACAATTTATTGTTTGAATTTAACGTAACTCTAATTAGCTAACAGAGAGAAGTAAACAGACACTAGAAGTACATTTGAATACTTTAGGTACACTGACTTTTTAAAAGATGCAGATTCCTCTTTATATTTTTGAATAAAGTAAGTTGTTAAAATAGCAAGGAAAGCAGCAGAAGGAACTAATATTTCTTGGGTGACATTTCTGAGCAAGGGCACCAAACTGTGCATGTTTCACAAGATACAAATGTAGCTGATCTTGTTAATGATATCAACTATACTTTTCTATACTGAATGGAAAACTGAAAATCTGAAGATGCTGAACAGAGCTGACATGCAAACACAGGCGCATGTTTGGAAGGCTGGCAGAGCGCAGTATTAATATGGCTTAAAGTGCTAGCCTAGACCAAACAGAAGCGCCTCGAAATAGCGGTAGGGTCCAACTGACGATTCCATGTGTCAGGAGGATTTGTCCTGAAGACATCACCGCTGATTTCCTAGCCAGTCCTTTTAGCATCACGTGGTAATAATGGAAGGGTAAGATTACTACCGACAAAATATCCCAGGCTGTAAGAAGCCCACTAACATCCAGTGGATGCTTTTTGCAGTGTAACTCCCAGCCCAAGCCAGACATGTATGGAAATGAACAGTAGCAAGAGACCCAAAAACGTTTCCATGGTAGACTGAGAACCCTACGCTAAATAAACATGGTGTTACCCCCAATAAGGTGATCTCAAGAAACCTCCACAGACCATTAGAAGTGCAGTTTCAGACATTAATGTCTAGCTGCTTTCTGCCGGGAATTGAAAGGAACAGCCAAGACTTCAAAAAAGAGAAGCTCTCTCTGGCAGAAACTGAGAGCCAGTGAAGGCACAGGGTACAAGTCGCCTTCTGTGCGAAAGTGGCTGGCACTGTGGGTCCAATTAAAATCCCAACGCATGCATATTGTGTGGGGAACTATAAGTTAAAATTGCAACTGTACATTCATTTATTATCTGTTCAGTAGTTTCAGACTTAAGGAGTACAGGACTACTGTTGGAACTACTCTTGATAAAACCGCAAAGGCATGTGTTCATTCACTCCATCGATACTTAGTGCACACCACCGTTGTAGGTGCTGGAGTTACAGCTGCCCGGACAAAGGGCCTGTGCTCATGGAGGTTATGTTCTAGAGAGCCTCCTCCGACTATGAACACAAAGGCCAATCCATAAGATGCTTTCAGATGGGACAACAGGAAAGGAAGAGGGGGCAATGGGATAAGGCTGAGTTGGGGGTGCATGAGAGGGCTACAGAAAGGTTGGTCAGAGAAGGCTTCTCTGAGAACATGCTATTTGAACAGGATGAAAAAAAGGAAGGGGAACCAGCTGTGTGATGACCTGAAAAATGATCGTTCCAGTAGGTAAACAGCTAGTACAAAAGGGTGAGGACAAACTCAATATGTCCAAGAGCTAGAAAGAAATAGCCTGTGGGTTTGGAAGGTCATGGCCAAGGAGACTAAGGAAGCAGCTGAGTCTGAATGGGTTGAGCCTGCCTCGCCCATGGTAGTCCTTCAGTTAATTGTTTGTCAAACTGACCTGAACAGTGTATCGTGTCCATTGAAGCAATGAAGGTCAAGAGAAAAGTTCCAGTAGCCTAAAGCATAAAGAAAGGTATTATCATAATAATGTATTGATTTTTAGTACATTCTTTACCTCTAAGAATTATGGATCATTTTGTAAGTGGAGACATTATAATGAGTGTTTACATCAGCTTTGACATGCAACCTAAAAACAGTATGTGAAAACTAGTGACATTAGACCAGGAGACTTTTTGTATTTCTTGTTGAAATGTTTACTTTGAAAATACTTTAATCATACTAAGTGAAGTAAGTCAGACATATAAAGACAAATATATGATATAACTTATATGTGGAATCTTAAACAAATGATACAAATGGATTTATTTACAAAACAGAAACAGACTCACAGACTTTGCAAACAAACTTATGGTTACCAAAGTGGAAACCTGGAGGGGAGCAATAAATTAGGAGTTTGGGATTAATAAATACACACTACTATATATAAAATAAGTAACCAACAAGGGTCTACTGTATAGTACAGGGAACTCTACTCAATATTCTGTAATAACCTATATGGGAAAAGAATCTGAAAAAGAATGGATATATGTATATGTATAACTGAATCACTTTGCTGTACACCCGAAACTAATACAACGTTGTAAATCAACTATACTCTAATATAAAATAAAAAAAGAAAGAAAAGAAGAAGAAAATACTTTAAAATAATGCTATTTTAACTTATCTAGTAAATTATATTTAGCCATACAACTTTTAGATTAGTATTTTGAGGGATGCAGAGATAAATATGTAGACCTAATCTAGCAGACAGTCAAAGAACATGGCTCAATGTCCATAGCTTCTGAGTGTGTGTCTTTATGTTGCAAGGTTAGATACTACCTTCTGGACTAGACTATACATGCTCTGTTTGGGTCTGCACTCTGAGGTTATACCTGTGCTGCAAAAAGCTTGGTTTGCATGGTGCCCAGTGTGGACTTGTATTGGAAGAGGAACAGTGAGCTGTATCTGTCTTATATTGTCATATCCTGACTATGCTATGTTCCAATAATGTAAGAAATAAAATCAAGTAGCATTTGTCAGTTAAAAGCTTAGAAATATGAATGAATAGTCTAGCTAAGTGATTCTCAGCCCAAACTATACATTCAAATGCTCTGGGGACACATTTACAACTGTAAATGTCCAGACCTAATCCCTGCCAATGTCTGGGGTTAGGCCTGTGCATTGGTATATTGTAAAAAGTTTACCAAGTGATTCTATCCTGTATAGCCAGGATTGAAAATTCTAATATAATTCAGAGGAATTTACTAATTCTCTGTAGCCTTTAGGATAAAGTTGGTTTGATTTTAATCACCTTAGTCTTTGCATCTCATCTATCATCTGAATACTTCTTTCATTATTTCCTTAGAGTAGAGATCAGAACTTATGATCCCAAAGATTAGTTTAGTGGGAAGGTCTTCCTTTCCTTCCTTCTTTCTTCCTTCTTTCATCCTTTGCTTTTTAAAAGTGTATCTGGACATTGAGAGCTTTTAAAATCTATAAAGGAAGGGTATATGGCAGTTAAATTTAAAGCTTCATATATACAATATTTAGAAATTAAGATCTGTTTTTAAGAAATACTGAGATTGTTATAATAAAGACACTTACATAAGACTCTTCAAAATGTGTGAAATCAAAAACTTGTAGTTGGGGTTGGTGTAGAGAGAGGGAAGAAACAGCTAGACTAAGGTAATTGCTATAATTGAAGGATAATTACAGCGTTCAGCTTCCAGCCAGAGGAAAGGAAGTATGATTTTTGTATGTATAGTTTAGTCACTATAAAAAAAAATCAAACTAACTTATCAGGATAAATAAAACCACCTTCCAAGCACTAAAATCTCTGAGTTTATCACAAAAAGCTTTATGCACTACACAATAGAACAATGTCCTTAATGGTTCTACCAAGAAATACAGAAAAACAAATCATGGCAGTTCCTTATGTTAATATTTTATAATAGCTACCTTTTTATGACATTAATTAGTCAGTGGGTTCAGCTGCTATCCAGTCTACCCCCCCAGCTCATGACAATAGAATAGTGTCAGCTACAATATGGAGGCTATTTGTACTCCAGTTGGCAAGAGGGTATCCTTCAGTTCATCGAAAAGCCATATCCAATAATAAATTAGGGGAAATGGCATCAGATTACAACTTGGTTAATAACGTGAAAGATTGGAATTTGATTTTTCAGCCTCTCCCTACCCTGTCTGATCTTACAATGGTAGTACTATGACACAGTCTGGGAGAATGTTATCAATACTAGTTTGGGGACTATGCTGAAATCCTACCCCTTGGTGACTTAGATGGATCCTGGCTACAGAATCAGAGACTTGTGGTAGATTAGTGAATGTTGCAGGACATCTAAGATTGTTCTTAATCATGTTCTTAGTAAGATGAAACACAGTGGCTGCTGGTGGACCAGTTGTCCCTAAAATTTGCTTGTTCCTGATATATTGTAATATGACAGTGCATTAGGAAGTAAAATAAAGTAGGATTTCAAAGGGTTTGGAGAAAGGCTTAAAAAAAAAGTAATGTAAAAAAGACTGACTCTTTCTCTTAAATTTAAAATATAATAATGTATTGTTTTATAATTAGTGTTGAGAAATCACATAACCATTAGAAATAATTGCTTACAAAAAAAAACTGGAATGAAGCCACTTGGCTTAGATTATCTAATCCAATAAATTAAAAGAATAATACTGATTTATATAGCAATATGTAATAGCAATAACTAAATTCAGCAATAACTGAGTAGCAATAACTAGGTGTCAGTGACTACTCTGATTTTTCTAAATGAGTTTTTTTGTCCTGAAAACACACCTTCCTGTTCCATTTTGTAAGTATATTTTTCTTGAAGTTTTCCTGTAATAGAGGCATGAGAAATAATTCAACAGTGACCTTCTCAGGATCAAATTCCACTGTGCTACTTTCATAGTGTGCCTCTACAGAGCTGCTATGATGGCTATGCAGTGCCTATCCCACACCTCTAGGAGGTATCACTCATATGCTCTAGTTTATGCTCTTAGCACAGCCAGAGCTCTCAAAGCCTCAGTGGCAGAGAGGAGTGAACTCAAATTTTTGATTCCATGTGCAAAATTTCTTTGAGTTCTCATATGCCTTTTTTTAAGTTCTTACTAGATTTACATTATACTCCATAAATACCTGTGTTTCTTTTATTAACAAGTGAAAGTTAAAATTGAGTAACTTGGGGCTTCCCTGGTGGCGCAGTGGTTGAGAGTCTGCCTGCCAGTGCAAGGGACACGGGTTCGAGCCCTGGTCCGGGAAGATACCACATGCCACAGAGCAGCCAGGCCCGTGAGCCACAACTACTGAGTCTGCGCGTCTGGAGCCTGTGCTCCGCAACAAGAGAGGCCGCGATAGTGAGAGGCCCGTGCACCACGATGAAGAGGGGCCCCCGCTTGCCGCAACTAGAGAAAGCCCTCGCACAGAAACGAAGACCCAACACAGCCAAAAATAAATTAATTAATTAATTAATTAAATTTAAAAAAAACTGAGTAACTTGGATAGTCAGGTAGAGGTGGCTGGCACCTTTTCCTGAATTTACCACAGCATGCCTCTAAGATGTGCCTTCCCCAATATGCCACTTCACCATAGGCCATTCTCCTATCTCAATTTCATGCCTTTGAAGTGTTCCTTCCCCAAAAGGGGTGAAAACATAGGATAGAGAAGTGCTGAGTCGGGGGGTGTCAAAGCCATATCCTGATATTAGCTCTCATTTTCTTGCTCTCTACTTTCCAAAAAAAAAAAGGAAATTGGGGCAGAGTGGCTACCTTGACAACCTGACATGAGGTACAAAATACTTTGAACTCAGCAGGGGGGAAAGACTCTCTTTTAAATATCAGTGTTATAAATCCATATTCTAGGTCTCTCCAAAAAGTTCTTAATACTGTGGCATATAATGTAAATTCCAAATGTGACCCTTCCACTTGGAAACCACTGTGACATTCAAAATACCAAACTCTTCAAATTATAAAGACCATAAACACAGCCTTCACCCATGACTTCGTTTCATTCATGATTTACAAACAGAAAAAAAATGGGAAATCTTGAGGGAGAAGATGTGATTTTTCATTAGCTATGAAGATTTTCAAAACTGCATTAGTCTCACTTCATTAGGTCTCATAATCACATTAGCTGCGTGGCATTGTAAGGGAAGAAATGCCCTGCAGAGACCTCCCAGTGGATTTCCTAGGAGTTTCACTAACCCCTGCCCCCTGGGACTCAACATAGGATTAGATTTTTCCTTTCATAGGATGAACCAATGGAAATGATACAGCTTGTAGGAACCACGTTTACACAGACGTTTCCTCTCACACTTTCCTAATTCCTGCTACAGTGATTCCCCTGGCCAAATGATGTCAGTTCTGAGTAATTCTGATCCCCTAAAGACTTTAAGATGAGTAACTTCCACCTCACTGGGATTCCTGTAGGACTTGTAACAAATTCAGAGCCTGGGGTTTTCAGCGAGCTACTTAATGTTAGGATCACTTAGGACACGTGTTAAAAATACAGATTCTTGGGCTCCACTGCAGCTGTATTATATCAGAATATCTGAGGGTCAGGCCTTGGCATCAGCAGTGTAACAAGTGCCCAGCGGGTTGTGAGCAGGACTGAGAGGGTTTGTGGGGGGGGGGGGGCATCTCTGCAATGGCTGATGCTCTCACGTGGCCTGGGAAGGAAGCCAAATGAAACCAATGGGGCTGAGAGATGGACGGGCCTGGAGGCCGTGCCCTTTGATACCAGTCGAGGCTAGTTATTCGGTAGGGCCACAGTCAAAACACTCATCCACTGAAGTTGAGAAAATATTCTGCTCACAAATGAGATACTCTTCTATCCTACCATGTCTCTACTCAAGACCCTACAGTTTATTCCATACTGCCTTTATTTTTTTTATTATTTTTTAACATCTTTATTGGAGTATAATTGCTTTACAATGTTGTGTTAGTTTCTTCTGTATAACAAAGTGAATCAGATATATGTATACATATATCCCCATAACCCCTCCCTCTTGAGTCTCCCTCCCACCCTCCCTATACCACCCCTCTAGGTGGTCACAAAGTACGGAGCTGATCTCCCTGTGCGATGCAGCTGCTTCCCACTAGCTATCTATTTTACATTTGGTAGTGTGTATATGTCCATGCCACTCTCTCACTGCCTCCCAGCTTACCCTTCCCCCTCCCCATGTCCTCAAGTCCATTCTCTACATCTGTGTCTTTATTCCTGTCCTGCCCCTAGGTTCATCAGAACCATTTTTTTTTTTAGATTCCATATACATGTGTTAGCATACAGTATTTGTTTTTCTCTTTCTGACTTACTTCACTCTGTATGACAGACTCTAGGTCCATCTGCCTCAGTACAAATAACTCAATTTTGTTTCTTTTTATGGCTAAGTAATATTCCGCCTTTATTTTTTGAAACAACTTTTTAAAATTTAAATGTAGTTGATTTACAGTATTGTGTTAGTTTCAAGTGTACAGCAAAGGGATTCAGTTATATATATTTTTTTTCAGATTATTTTCCGCTTCTCTCTGCTATACAGTAAATCTTTGCTGCTTATCTATTTTACGTATAGTGGTGTGTATCTGTTAATCCCAAACAGCTAATTTATCCCTCCCTCCAACTCCTGCTTTCCCCTTTGGTAACCGTAAGATTGTTTTCTATGTCTGTGAGTCTGTTTCTGTTCTGTATATAGATTCATTTGCATTATTTTTTAGATTCTGCGTGTAAGAGGTATTACATAATATTTGTCTTTGTCTGACTTACTTCACTTGGTGTGATATTCTCTGGGTCCATCCATGTTGCTGCAGACGGCAATATTTCATTCTTTTTTATGACTAAGTAATATTTCATTGTGTGTGTGTATACATAATATATATACCTGTGTATACACCACATCTTCTTACCACATCTTCTTAAATACTCTGTATTGCCTTCTGTATCTAGTTCGAAGTGTTTTTGGCTGTCCATGATATTAATGGCCATTGTAATGAACACAGACCTCTTACAAAGAATGTGACAGGTTCTGATGGTTGAGTTTCATGTTTAGTCACGTCACACCTTGTAAGAACAGAATCTCCACAGGGGTTGCCATTCTGTTATACCCATCTCCCCATCTCTGTCAACAGAGTGTTGTCTTCCCTAAAGTGGGCAAAGGAGAAGAAGAAAATAAATGTGCTGAAGTACGTAGACATGTACATACACGTGTCATTCTTAAACTCCCAAAGTACCCCATGGAGTAAAGCCAGCTGTAAACAAAATGGTAAAGCAGAAAAAAATTACCAGAAAAGTCCTCCGAGTCTGTTCCCCTTGCCTCCCTCCACGTACAGTGTGTCTGCCCTCTGGCCTCAGCCCTCTCACCTTCTCCTTCCCTCCCTTGTCCTCACTAGGTGAATTGCTCTGTTCTGTCATTTATGCCTTAATGGGATTTTAAATGCTTGTGCCACTTCTTGCATGAATGTTTTTTTAAGCTTTGCTTTCACTGTAAAGTGAAAGCAGTTTTCTTCCATTAGGGGGTGGGGGGACGGGGCGGGGGTACTCTCTACAGGTACCCGCCCAGGTCCTTGAAATCTGATCCATCCTCAGCAGTTGGCTGACCCTGACTGTGAAGGGTGGGTGCGTGGGTCCCTGGTGGTGGTCCTGTCCACCCCATACTCATGCAAAGGCTGCCTTTGGAATCCACCAGACACAATGAGGACAGTTCTCAGCTTGAAACAACATCAGTCCAAGGGCACCGCAGCTGCGTCAATGCCACGGCGCCTCTGCTGTCAAGCTGAACGGAATCACGCTACAATTATTGTGGCTAGATGTTGTTTCTCATGCAATATGGTGGAAATGAAAAGACTTCTGGCTTTTTTCCCCCCTGACTTCCCATGCTTGGAATTCAACAATAAATTGTTTTTCATCTGTGATCAAAATATATCTGTGTATTAGGAACTTAATTCTAAAGATTTTCCACCTCTTGCCAGTTGAATTTTGCAACTGAATCGCAACAGACCAGTGTCATCTCATATTTAAGGTGTGATTAGAAGATGAAACAGTCCTTGGCACAGAGTAGGTATTTAGCAATTATTTGTTCAGTGAATTACTGAGTGTCAAAGAGTAAAATACAGTTTGTGCCTTAGTGTCAAAGAGTAAGAAACATTGGAGGTATTAGTCAAGAAACGAATGAAGCCACCCTCAAAGAGTGGTGCATCTTTCATAATAAAGACAGAGAAAGTCTCCAGAATGTTCTGTCACATTTGGAATCTCCTCAGGCTTGTCAAGTATTGAGATTGGAAATTAGATGGATCCCTTTCAGACTTGCTGTCTTTGTAAGATTTTCCTAAGTTGGGGCATATGCCTTTAAAAAGCCTCAGAAGCTTCCAGCAGCCGCATCTTCTCTCTAAGTTACCTGTGCACACCCACCTGCATACTTCGGTTTGATCTTCACACTTTGTTGAAAGGCTTTTATAAATATGAATCGTAAATGTGTAAATATATCAACTACACGTGAATGAGAAAATAAAGAGACTCCTCGTCTGCTCTGCAGCCATTGTGCCTGGGGTCGCTGCCAGATGTGCTGTTGATGTTCTGGGGGTGTCGGGATTGACCTCCGGCGCTGGACCCTGACCGTAAAGACCGCCCATGGTGTCCCCTCCTGACATCTGTGTGACTGGTGTGGCCTTATCAGGTTTTCCCATGGATTATTAAGACTGTGTTTCCTGGGGAGTTGAAACTATTGATCACACTGAGAATTTCCGGTTCTTGCTGGGTCAATACTTCCCTTTGTGTGGAAAGTTCTGGATTCGGGTCGTAAAACTTAGGAATCACTGGCTACTTTTATAATAGAATCTCAGAGCTGGAAAGAAACTTTATAAATGACCTCACTTTTCAGAAGGATAAACTGAGGCAGAGGAGGTTCGGGCTCATTCCAGGCCACAGAACAATGTAGTGGAAAGGGATGGAGCAGAAGCTGGGTCTGTGCCTCCATACATCAGTGACTTGTCTCATTAGACTCTGTAAAGGGCAGCCTTTTATTTGTGTGCTTCTGTGGGAATCAAGAAGGCTTCAAGGACACAGGAGCTCTGACCTCATCTCACCTAACTTTAAGGAAGATGAAGGCCAAGTTTCAGCCCCAGGGATCTGGCTCAATGACCCTTCAACCCTAGCTGAAGGTAGATGAACATCTACACTAGTATTATTCATACATGGCCCTCAGACCAGCAGCCTAGACCTCCCCTGAGGGCCGAATAGAGATGCAGGATTCACAAGAACATAGAGAACAGACTGGTGGTTACCAAGGGGAAGGGGGTTGAGGGAGGGATGGAGCGAGAGGTTGGAATTAGCAGATGCAAACTATTATATATAGGATGGATAAACAACAAAGTTCTACTGTATAGCACAGAGAACTATATTCAATATACTATGATAAACCAGAATGGAAAAGAATATGAAAAAAAGATTGCAAATATATGTATAACTGAATCACTTTGCTGTACAGCAGAAATTTACACAACATTGTAAATCAACTGTACTTCAGTTAACAAAAAATAGTAAAAACTGAAAAAAAAAAACAAAACGCAGGATTCAGAATCTGCCGCTTAACAAGATCCCCAGGTGACCTGGAGAGGAAGTAAGGTGCTATTCTAGAACAGCCTTCTCCAGTTTCGGCACGCATCACAATCACCTGGAGGACTTGTTAAAACGGAGATTGCCAGACCTCACCCCAGACTTTCTGATTCATAAGCCTCAGAGAAGGCCCCGAATTCTGCATTTTTAACAAGTTCCCAGATGATGGTGAGGCTTCTGCTCCAGAACCACCTTTGGAGGAGCTCTGCCCTACAAGGTCCGTGGCCCTGTCGCTTCCTCTATAAGGAGCTTGGGAGTCACACTCCTTGAGTCATGTGCTCCCCCCACCCTCCTGGCAGAAAGCCTTGAGGGTGAGCCCGGAGTACCTACATTTTCAAACACAAATTCTGACTCATTGTAATCAAGCTGTCACTCTGTCTCCCTAAGTAGTTTCTGGGAACACCGGCAAGTAACTCGCAGGGATGGTTTTTGAAGATTTTGCTTTCTAGAGGTCAATGAAAAGCATTTTGTCAGCCAGTTTTATAATGTAAAGAATTCTTAATGTTTTTTAAATGTAGGAAAGGTGAGAATTAAAGATGGCCTTGATGTGTTGAGCACTGGGTAATGTCACGCTACCTTCTTGCTAGTGCCTGGGTAGAATGTTAACTCTTACCTCAGAGTCCTTACATCCGGGTACATCAGAAGGTGTGGCTGATCTAACTCACAATGAAACCAGTACTACGAACTGGGATTCCTCTGGGATGTGGCTTAAATTGCTATCTAACTCTGAAATTCCACTTCTTCCATCCTGAAGGTTTCCTTTTCCCAGAATAAGCATCTTTTGATGTACAGTCTCCATGAGGTAGCATTGTTAGGTGAGGGCTTGGTAAAAGCTAATTGGGATGTGACAGATACTGGAGCATTTGTAATTAGTGTCCAACCACAGTTCAAGTGTTAAAATGAATCTGATCTTTTAAATATCGTGGTCCGTGAGTGGAGGGTTTGAAAGGCATTTATGTCACATGGTAAATTTCTGATCCTCTCAGCAAAGACACTGAAGGGTTTGGGGATTTTTTTGTTTTGTTTTTCTTTGGTTAAGTCTTTTACTACTATTTTTTTAACAAGTGTCTGAATCACCCGTGCGTCAGAAGCCAAATAAAAACAGGCAAAGCAGTGCTTAACAGAGTCCTGACCTCACGTAGAGAACAGACTTGTGGTTGCCAAGGGGAAGGGGGCTGGGGGAGGGGTGGGTTGGGAGTTTGGGGTTAGCAGATACAAACTATTACATATAGAATGGAAAAACAACAAGGTCCTACTATAGAGCACAGGGAACTATATTCAGTATCTGGTGATAAACCACAATGGAAAAGAATATGAAAAAGAATGTAAATATATGTATAACTGAATCACTTTGCTGTACAGTAGAAATTAACACAACACTGTAAATCAACTATACTTCAAGAAAATAAATTTTTAAAATAAAAATAAATAAAAGTCCCACCTCAGTAAACTGGCCCGTGTGTAAACAGCACATCCCCACCAGACTCCAGCGAAGAAGATGGTGCCAGGGCTGCAAAGTGCTCTAGTTCCCGTGGAAGGGAGACCCATGATGACATGGCTGGGAGTGAACAGTGGGCGAATCGGAGGAGAGGGAGCGTTCTTCTCTCTGGTGCCGGAAACAAGTCACGACCGCGTGAAGTTGAGCCTGCCAGAAAGATGGCGTGGCTCCCATGTCCTCACCTGTCTGCTCTTGTCCCAGATGGGCGGACACCTGGGGGTTATGAACATGGTGGGGATGGCTGTGTTTTTTTTTTTTATTTCAAGCCTATGAGTCGAAACTGATATACACTGGGCCCCTTCAGGACCCTGAGGGGAACGTGGGGAGAGGCCAGTCGATCATGTATAGGATGGAGGCAGCACCATGGAGATTTCCCCACCAGCTAGTCAAGCAGGCAAGCCAGCTTCTGGAACCCCTCACATCCCCAAGAAATTTCAGCCTCGTTTGAGAAGACTGAGAAAAAGAATTTCTTCTAATTCTTAACCGTCTCTGAAGGCCAAGTCAGTATCCACCTCCTCTTGGATCCTCGGAATTATTTACTCATTATTAATTCATTCAACTTATGTATTAAGTGCCTACTGTGTGCCACACACTAGGACTACAGCTGCGAACAAGATACGTCTCTCCACAGCCTCCCTCCTGGAGCTTGGACCGGTGGAAGAGACACACAAAGGGCTTCATCACTCTACTCTTGAGTGATGCTATGAAGGGAAAAGCTTGTTAAAAAAAAAAAAAGGGCTTCCCTGGTGGCGCAGTGGTTGAGAGTCCGCCTGCCGATGCAGGGGACGCAGGTTCGTGCCCCGGTCCGGGAAGATCCCACATGCCGCGGAGCAGCTGGGCCCGTGAGCCATGGCCGCTGAGCCTGCGCGTCCGGAGCCTGTGCTCCACGACGGCAGAGGCCACAACAGTGAGAGGCCCGCGTACCGCAAAAAATAAAAATAAAAAATAATTTAAAAAAAAGGGCAGGGGGCCTAAACTAAACTGGGGAGGGGGAAACAGCGTCAGAAAAGCTGCTCCAAGGAAGTGACATTTAAGCTGAGACCTGAGGGATGGTTAGGCTTCCATCGGATGAAAATGTGCAAAGGCGGCCAAGAATAGTTAAGGCTCCCCTTTCCCTTGAGAAATGTAAGACCCAGGACTGTGAGGGAGGGAAGAGAGAGGTGTGTATCAGATTCCTAGGAGAGGAGGGAGGCGTGACGTGTCATCGCTGAGAAGGGGCCAGAGGGACGCCAAGTTTGGGGATACACTGAGATCGCCAGTGTGGAGACCTGGTAAGGGTGGTGAGGATTCACGTACAGAGAAGCAAGTAATTCCAGTGCTGGGACCTTTTTCAAGAGACCTCAGGCTGCTTTGGTGACAGTACAAAAGAGGCAGGTGGCTGTGTTTGTTCCAGAGCTAAGGTTTTGCCTTAAGACATACTTGGCTTAATTTTTAATTGTTTGCCCGATGTGCTCTTCTCTTTTATTCTCCTTCTCTCCCTTACCTAATAAATTATTCATTAAACTTGCATTTTGAGAGTCAGCTTGCGAATCCTCCCTTTGCAGTAACATGTATTCAGTAAAAATGTCTTGAAGTCGTCTCCTGTTTGCCAGCTCATGGAGATGCTGAGAATGTGGTGGGATACAAGATGGATATATCCCTGCCCTCAAGGAACTTTTCATTCAGATCAGATGAGCAAACATGCAAGGCAGGAAGAAATAGAGCGTAAAGTTCAAACTGCACACTTTGTGAAACAGCCCATTAAGACTTGCTTATGCAAGTTGAAGACCCTATACCTGGATTCCTCACCCATGTCTGTCAGAATCATTTTCTCCCTCTCTCTCTCTCTCTCTCTCTCTCTCTCTCTCTCTCTCTCTCTCTCTCTCTCTCTCTCTCTCTCTCTCTCTCTCCCTCCCCGACCCCTCTTCTGTTCTCTCATGAGATTTACCATTAAAAGTAAAAAAAATGAGCCTTGGGAATTGGTTTTCAAGTCAGGATAGGAGGAACAACCTTAGAAGGCATTCCTTACCCACCAAAGTCACTGCCTTTTGGCTTTTCTGAAGGCAAAAACCAAGACGGCGGCAGAGCTTTGATAAGCAATAAACTATATTACTTCTGTAACGTAAGTTTAATGTATTTTTGAAGACAAGTGACAGCCACACACACACACTCCCAAAGGGTCAGATTTCCCATTTCCCATGGGGATCAACAGGTTTAATGTGCACAAGAAGAAATCAGGTTACGCTTACAGATGGCCTGAAGGATTTATAACCCGCTCTTGGGATGAATGCCTTGCTCTTTCCACAGCAGCAGCAAGCCTTGATGGCAGCAGGGCCAGTTTGGTGGTGTCAAGGCTCCCCAGGTTCCTTTCTCTCGCGCTTCAAGCTGCTGCACGAAGAAATGTCAAGATACTGCTCCATAGTGCTGTAAATAAAATGATTCGGGAAACCATAAGGAAAAACTTACCTTGGTGTCCTTTACCACCTTCTGCTCTTTGGGTGTGTTTCCCCCCGACTCAGGGAAAGAGAGAAACGGGGATATCTTTGTAACAACTGGTACGTCAGAGACCCTTGGGCCTTAGCAGGGCCCTGGTGGACAGACGCGGCTCCGTGTTTACAGCAGACCCGCTTGACTCTCACACAGAGTTCAGTGCGCAAAGCTTACCTAGAGCAGAGCCCCTTTGGTCGGAAGAGAAATTGACCCGGATTTGAATACTTGAGCTTAAAACTCTTTCAGGAGACCGGAGACCTCAGCGGAGAGGTTCATGCTTCCATAGCCTGTGCATCTGCCCACGTGCCTCACAGGACAGAAGCCCAGCAAAGAATTTAGGTGTTTGGTTAAAATCTGTTGCTCGTAAAGTGTCATTTTACCGCATGGTTCCCACACCTGGTGATGACCCGGGAAGGAGGCGTTCCCATGGCGATGGATCCTTGACCTCCTTATTTCGGCCATTGGTGAGAAGCCATGTGGAGGTGGTTTCCAACATGCTTAATTATGAGTCAACTAGGACAGCTATAAAATGGTAATGACCATCATTACTGACCTCAACCGGCTTCAGCGGAACTAAGTGTCTGCTTCTATAGCTAATCTCACCGGCCATCCCAGCTCTACCAAATTATACAGAATTTGCAGCCATCAGAGCACCTACCTGTTAAATGTGTTTGGCTAAACAAAGAAATAGCCGGTAGTTGGCCTGCACCTTTCATTGATTTCATCCGGTTTTTGCTTTCTTTTTTGTTGGAATTGATTGGGGTGGCGGTAGTCCAGGCTAATGAAGACAGTTAAAAGGCTCAGCAGAGGCACCGACAGCAAGAATAACTGAGGTCTGTCCTGAGAATAGAATTACACTGCCCCCTTGTGGTTAAACATGGCACCTGCTTTTAAAGTAAAAGGCCCTCGGTTTTTCTCAAGATTGAATCGCTTATTGATTAAAATCGTGAAAGGAACGGATACAAAAGTATGAGTGATTATGGAGCTTTTAGTCCGAAATAGTTATCCAACCCTACTTCTAAAAGAATCCCCGAGAGCAGTCCTATAAACTCAGGCATCGACCTTTCTCAGGGCCAAATGACAATTTCCCACAGTACTCTGAAATGATATAAAATTGCGGGGTGGGTGAAATGCCACTGCCTCTTGTCAATATCATGCATTAAATTACAGTCACCGGTCATGATGGAACGTCAATGCAACCAATGGTGAAGCCTATTCTAAAACAAAAAAATGGATGTACAACTATTAAACTAAATCTATTTCATTAGTAGTATGATCTTTTGCAACACATGTTAGTGGGGCATTCAGGTGCTGTAATAAATGTTTGCTGAGGTACGGTGAATGGTCATCCTTTGCTCTATGTTGAATAACTCATAGAATATTTACACATGCGGTCTGACAGCGGGATATTTTTTAACTTTGAAGAAACAGTATTCTATAATTGAATGCAATTTTATTGAGACAGGTAGGAACAGGATGGAGAGAAATAGGCTTAAATATCTCCTTGAAAAAATCGTGAGAGATCGCCCCAAATAGTTCATGTATTTCTGCTGGTGTGGGTTGATGCTGGATGCTCAGGAAGCATCTTACTTGATACAGGAATTAGCAGAAAATTAGCTGGTCCCCAAGGCCGGTAACAACATCAGGGACTCCGCAGCCTTGGATTATCTTTTCCACGTGGACCTGGTTGGTAAAGGCGCACAGTGTATGATATAGAAAACCCTCGCTCCTTCGGGGGCCCTTCCTTTTCAGGGTGACTTCTTACTTCCCGGACCCTGTGCCTCGCTGTCCTCATTCTCTCTCTCTGTCGCTAATCCTGAGAGAAGCCTTGAGTCTCAGGGAAGGACAGCGATGCCCCGCCCTGCTCAAAATGAACTCCACGAAAGAACCCTGAACACTGCATTTAAGTTCAGTGAAACCAGTGCAGGAGCGTCCAGCCTTGGGGGGAAAGTCCATTCCACTTCTTGGAAAGCCCTGGACCATCCACACAGGACTTCCACTCTCATCTCCACCAAGCGGGAGGAATGTGGAAGTCATAACGCATACATCCGTTATGGGTGTTAGCTCTTCTCTACACACATGGGGGAGGGGCAGTCCGTCTACACACGGTGAGGGGGTAATCTACATATGCGGTGGAGGGAGGGAGTCGTCCATCTACACAAATGGGGCGGGGGAAGGGGATAGTCTGTCTACACACACGGTGGGGAAAGAGGGGGAAGTAGGCCGTTTACACACACTGGGGGGCGCAGTTCATCAAAACACACACGGGAGGGCTAGTCTGTCTACACACATGGTGGGGACAGTCCGTCTACACACACTGGGTTGGTGGGGGGAGGCAGCCATGTCTCAATAGTAAATGAGCCACTAAAATTTAAGAAGGAGATGACCAGAGAAGAAATGGGCAGGAGAATTATGGAAACAGGAGACCAAAAAGAGAAAGAGACCAGGAGAGGAGAGTACCAGTGGTGCAGACCTTCTCTAAAACTGGAACAATCCCACCGGGAGGGAGGTCATGTGTGTGTAGACCCCTGGCCCCTGCAAGGGTAGGTGTTCCTGCTGCACTGCCACCACAGCTGTGACCTGTGTGGCTCCTGGTCGAGTTGCACATGGAGGTTTCTGAGAGGTGGAAGCTGCCCACGCAATTGGAGCCCTTACCCTTAGGGTACGATGTATTGATAATCTGACTCGGAACCAGTACCAGATGATGATCTTGCTTTTCACTGTGAGATTTTTTTGTCCACGATGAGAACTTTTGTAAAAAAGCATTTCTGTCAGTAGCTTTTCTGCAAATTCTGGTTGAAGGGGAGTGATCCAGGAGTTTTGACACATTTTCTGTGAGTTACATCCTTTATTCAGTAGCTGGTAATAATCGACTTTCACCCTTTTTCTCCCCACACTGTTCTGCTAGCTGGAGCACCACATAATTCATTATATTCTATCGCCTCCCCCTGTTGAGAAAGAGAGAAAGAGAAAAGAGAAACGTGTACCAGAGATGGAGAGAGGGTCCTGCTGGATAGATATGTGCCTTTTGAATAATTCACTCAGCAAACTATTTTCTAAGAACCGGGAACTTTATAAAGAGACATTGATTAAATCGTTGTACGAATGAATGAGCAAAGGAGAGAAGGAACACACAAACGCCTGCACAACAGATATCTTTTGTTTGTACCTCCTGAAATGTGTTATGCATGAACCTGGATCTGGATATAAAAATTTATTTCATATATATTCAGAGGTCCCCGTCATTCATGCCCTTGAATGTATTTTAATAACGTGTGGCGCCAGTTTGTAGTCTAAGTTTAAAAGTGAATTATTCATTGTTTCAACAAATCAGAAGAGAAGTGCTGGTGATTTTCACTCAGTTATAGCTGTCCAGGGGCAAACAGGCAAGGGCAATTTGACCATCCATTCCTGTATGCATGTAGTGTTTATAGGTATAATATATAACCAACACAGGAAGAAAGAAGTTCTGTATTACCCAGGAAGTTGTCATTTATTTATTTATAGAGCATTAAGAAGTGTTCATGTTGGTTCAAGGCCATATAGAAAGCAATAGACTTCATCTAGAAATCTCTCTGTGTGCTTGTAGATAAAATTTCTTTTTCTCCAGCTTTTTATTATTTGTCACCTTTAAATATTGAAATAAATGTGAAATGTTTCACCTGGAGAAAATCTGGTCTCGTTGAACCACAGTGACTCCATTAAGCTCCCCAGGTGCTGACTTGATGTAGATGCTCAGTGATGGCTACATAGAGTCACAGGTCTGTTACGGAAGCAAATGCAAATGCAAACATCAACCGTCTTTTTCAAGAAAAAAAAAATGTTTTGAGTTTTGATGAATTATCATGACAAAAATATTTATTTGCTGACTTTATTCATGAATCTTGAAATGAAGTTAAAGGCTGTTTAAGTGAGAATGTTCTAGAATTGAGCAAAGCAAATGTTCTTTAAACAAGGCATCTCTGACGAGAGATCATCGTTGATTTGATATAGCACTCTGTTTTTCAAAATCTAAAAGTCTTAAAATATTTCACAGAACTCATTGGCCATTTTCATTTAGAAGCCCTGTAGCTGGACCGGGAAGCGGTAGCCCCCAGTGAGAAGGAGCGCCCTCTAGGGGCTGAGACCACTGGCGCTGGAGTCAGAGCTGGCTGGTCTCATATCGTCCGCTGCCACTGAGCGCAGTGACACCGTCAGGGAACTTAGTGTCTCTGAAAAATGGGGGTTAGCCGTGCTTTCTTCACAGACTGGTGGCAGTGATCAAATGAGGAAAGCACTCGAGTCCCAGGCACATGCAGGGTACTAATACGTCCCAGCTTTTATACTCAATTTGTAGTTGTTTATAAATAGGTCTTATTTGCTGCCGGTGATGCATTCTTAGCGTAGACTTTCAGCCATCCCTTTGAAAATGGACTTATTGAGTGCTTACAAAGTTTAGTGAAAGCCAGCCCTGAATATAAAGTCACATACTCAGAACAGTTAACTGTTTATGAAGGTGAATGTAAAGACAATCCATTTCGTTAACTGTATTGACCTTAAACCTTCTAGAAGAGAAGCAGGTTTGGGGAGTTGGGGATTCAGGTGGGAAAGATGCAAACTGCATTTTTGTGAAAGCTGTAATAAATGCTTTACACTGTTCTGGCAAAAAAAAAAAAGAACAAGGGAAACCAAATAAGCATTTATTCATTTGCTGTGGAGTACTTGGAGTCTTAAATTTACTTGAAGACATTAAGAATCTATCCCCAAACATATGCAAATAACAAGACATCCGTTGCCTCAAACACTGCGCTAGGCACTGCAGGCTCCTGCTTTGTGTTTTGGGTGAGAAAACAAAGGCCTGGACCACAGAGGGGAACTTGCCCAGACGGAGTTCCAAGTCGTGTCCAGTGCATTCTGCACACACCTCCCTGCTCTGCTCAAACGCCCCCTTCACCCCACGCCCCACCAGGAACTTACTCCCAGATTCTGGCATTTCACGCGAGAAGTTGTCAAAACACACGTTGTTCTCTCTGCAGGAGGACGCAGCCCTCTGCCCCCATGTCGCCACCTTGGAAGGACTGACCAAATCCAGCAGCCTGTGCCACTTCCCACCCACCATGGGACCCGAGGGAAGCTTGCTGAGTGGCGGACAAATGCAGATCACCCTGTGGGGAAGCCTGGCAGCTGTGGCCACCTTCTTCCTCATCACCTTCCTCATCTTTCTGTGCTCCAGTTGTGACAGGTGAGAGCAGTGCATGTCTACTAGAGCCTAAAAATAACATGTTCCCTGGACCCAGAAGACTTTCTATATAAAAAGCCTGTGATGAATGGCATCTCACTGCATAGACGTTCCCAGAAACTCGTATGTTAGATGAACTGACTTCTCTGCCGCAAAGGAGCCCAGAACCCTTTTTATTAGATCAGTGAAAAGCCACATCTGATTTTCCTGGGGAGCAACTGGAAGAGCCCTTATGTATGAAACTTCCCAGAAGGAAATTTTTGCTATTCTTATGAGCACACCCTTGTCCAAATGTGTACTTTCTTTTTCCATCTGTGGACATTTGGAAATCTAAGTATCATGTGCGTTACAGATACTCTTTTTGTTGCCATTTGAGAGTTACTGAGAATTTTTGCTGCTCTGTAGCTTTCAGGGGGTCATTTTATTAAGGATTTGTTATATAGAACTGCAGTTTCTTAAACATTCATTTTTTTCTACAGGAGAAACATTCTGTGTATGAAATAACCATCTTGTCTTATTTTAGAATTATACTTCTCTCTCTCTCTCTCTCTTTCCCCTCCCCCTTTCCTCCCTCTTTGTCTCCCTCATATACAATAAAATGTGTAACCCCTCCACCAAGAAGAAAAGGAGATCTTTGCTTGGAGAGAAGCAAAGTCCTTTCTAACCAGGAGTGATTTTCCAGGTGTTCAGACATTGTTACAACATATGCAGCTCTCTGGTGAGGGCTGCTGCTGGGAGCCAGAGCAGACCAGCTGACAGCTATCCCTCTTTCAAACTCTTCTCAGTAACCTTGGAAGAGACTGGATAAGTGTCATTTAAAAGTCTGGATGTGGCTTTGTGCCCTAAAGTCTCTGTCAGGAGGGGAAAATCCAGACTCCCTGAACACAAGTAGCCTCCAAATCCCTGCCCGGTTTGGATCCAGGACTCCAGGGCTGGGAGAGAGACTAACTGGCCAGAAAGATGAAGAAATAGAAGCAAAGCTAGAGGAGTGTTTGTTCCCCTGGGCCTGGGAGGGCCTGCCTTGCAATTATTTATGCCCCCACTAGGTGTCACTGTTTCCTTATACATCTATGGGAAAGGTAGCCTCTAGTACTGATGGCTTTCTTTATCCTGTCCCGAGTAAAAATAAATTCTATTTTTACTGGATGGACTTTTCCATAGACTGCAAGTACATATGACTCATCCTGAGGGCATGTAACCTCCCCGACAAGCCAAAAGTTGTATTTTCTTTATTTTCTCAATCCCATGGCAGTGTGTGACTTTGCAAAGACTGAATTAAGAAAGATGAAGAGATGAGAATTGTTGATTTCCTTACAAAAAACAAAAACAAAAAACTCATTCCAGTATTCTAGATATAAACAGTTTCTACTCAGGAAACTGCCCCAGTCCTCTTGTTCACTTGTATTTTCTACTCCTGGAGGAAGGGGACGTCCAGAGAGGTGACCAGCCCCTTGCTGGGACTTGACTCCCTCGGACCCTGCTGCCTGCAGAGGAGGGGTAGAGTGAATTGTCCGGCTTCTGCTTCCTTGGCAAAATAAACCCGGTTTTTAAAAGAGAGATTATTTAAATGTTGATCAAAGTTTGAAAAGGAAAGGGGAGTGTGTGTTTGATTTTAGATGGCACGTTGGATGTTACAGCCATGTTTCCTTTTCTGTTTCAGAGAAAAGAAGCCGAGACAGCACGGCGGAGACCATGAGAACCTGATGAACGTGGTGAGTATGCGTGCACGAGCTGTAAAGCATCAGCCGTTTATCTAAAGCAGGTCCCTACGAGCTTACAACCTGAAGGAAGCCCAGGGAGGCGATTCAGCCAGAGTTAACTGGCTGCCTGGGCCGTGTCCTCTTGCTGCAGGCTTATATTCACCGTGGCTAGAGGCCTGTGCAATTAGCCAGGTTGTTGGGAGAGCTCCTGAAACGGATGCAATTGTGCCAGTGCTGGAAGGATCCTCAGATAGTTCCAACCTACTGCAGGGACGTTTCTGTTTTGCCTCTGCTGGGCTCCAGCCGGTGTATTAGTTGGCTAGAACTGTCATAACAAAGGACCATAAACTGAGTGGCTTAATAAATTTATCATGTCACAGTTCTAGAGGCTAGAAATTCGAGATCAAGGTGGCAGTAGGGTTGGTTCCTTCCGAGAGCTGTGAGAGCGCATCCGTTACAGGCCGCTCTCCTAGCTTCCCGTGGTCGGTTGGCAGCCTTTAGTGATGCTTGGTTTGAAGATCTCTGCCCTTACATTGTGTTCTCCCTGTGACTCTTTACACCGTCTTCCCTCTATGTGTGTCTGTCTCTGTCCGAGTTACCCTTTTTTAAGGCTTCTGATATGACCTCATCTTAACCTGTTCCATCTGCAACGATCCTGTTTCCAAATGAGGTCAAGTCTAAGGTATTGAGAGTTCGGACTTCAGTATAAGAATTTGGAGATGATAAAATTCAACCTGTAACAGCTGATCATTAAGCTTACTGGAGCTTGGGACCCGCAGCATCCCAGATGTGGCCTGGCCTTGCTGGGTTTTCTTGCTCTGTGTCCTAAAGGGTCCTGATCGAGCCCCGCGGGCCTCTTGGATTCACCCAGATAGGGAGCAGCCTGGGCGTCCTGGTCCCACGTCATTCTCTCCCCTCAGGCCCATGCCTTTAACTGGCTGAGCAATTCCAGCAGCTGGGGATAGGGCCGCCCTCATATTCGCAAGGCTGAAATGGTGAAGATGCTTCCTGTCCCAGATGTAATTTCTCAAGATCAGGCATAAACTGGTTGGAGGAAGAAGGGGCAAAAAGGAAAGATGGGTGAGTGAAGTATGTCATGTGAGGTCTGGTATGAAATACTCAGCCAGCAGCCAGGTTCCAAGCTCACCCAGGAGGCGTCCCGGGCACCCTGCCCTATGATTGAGGGATAATTCCAGGCCATGCAGCGAAGTGGTCAGCCCTCCTCTCCTGGGAGCTCCTGGGGAGTTCCTTCCTTTCATCTCTGTATGCAGGCGGCTCACACACACACACCCTCCACTGCTTTCCAGGTTTCTCATCACCCCCCTCCTTTTTACCCCCGTTGTCACCCTCACTGCAGTCTCTGGTTGTCTATATCCCCACTTCTCACCTGCCCCCAGCGCCTCTGTTGGATTGCCGCTGTGCGGCACCCAGAGGGTGGGTGGGAGAGGAGGTGGTGCCTCCACTGTGGCTTCTCCCACGTGCAGGTCCCAGGCCCCAGCTTTCTTCCCTTTGCCACTCTCCTTGGTGCCCGTTGGCAGGAGACGCGGGGCTGGGGGAGAGGCTTCCATCTCCATTTGTTAGAAGACTCGGGGGGGTGGGGGGAGGCTGGGAGCAAGCCCTCGGGTCATCCTGATATTTGCTCAGGTGTGAGAACCTCTGCTCTAGACCTTTGGTTCCTGCTCTTCTGCTAACGCCCAGCAGCAGCCCTGGGTGAGACGGGAAGAGAGTGGCGGGTGGATAAAAGGAAGATCTGACTCTCCGTGTGCAGTGTCCTTCATTAATAGCCCCCCATAGCCTCTCTCATATGAATGTGTGAGCAAGGGCGTGCACGTTTGCACACACACATCACATGGCTCTCTTTACAAGCTTCTATCCTAGCTTCTCAATTTTGTACAACTTGCAGAGTCTCCATCCCAGGCCTGAGAAGTCCTTGTAGTCAGCCAGCCTTCCCCACCCCTGATCCCGGCTGTGACACACACCCCGACACACACCGATCGCTCCACAGCCCCAGAGGAGCTGCCTTTAAATCCTAAGGTGAAAAGGGCCGGCGGGGGTGGTGTCCCATGGCTGCATCTGAAGCTGCAGTGAGAGAGAGGCTCCCTCCTGGCTTCTGTGCTTGGAGCTCCAGCAGGCGTTTTCTCGTAGAAGCTAAGAGAAGAAATGGTGGTGAGAGCCTAGAGTATGATAATTCAGCTGTGACGGATTGATGGTGCTGTTATGGGCCCACCTGGGAGCCATCCTCCCCCCACAGCTGACTCCTGCCCAGGGGTGACATCATTTCTGTGAATGGGCACCTGTGTCTGCAGCCGCCCTGCAACCTAACACGACGACCCATCTCACGGGCTGCATGGGATTGAAATAGCTGACTCCCGGTACGTGTTTGGATCATGACGTAGCATGAGCTATTTGCTCTCTGTTATTATTACTTGGTTCCCAAGTCAAAGAATTTGTGAAGCCAGCTAGCCAAGGCTGTGGTGCTGTTTACATCAGAACTTCCCAGGTGGACTCCTGGAACATGGTCCAGTGTGGCCTCCTGGGTCCCGCAGGCCATGCATTCCATGAGTGGGAAGGGGGAACAGATCATATCAGCAGTGATTCAGCTGCTACGTGGGACCAGCTGCATATTTCAAGAAATATGTGAGCTACCACCTTACCTTCAGGCTAGTCATAGCTGTAGCTCAGCCTGGCGTATCATGCCATGTACTGTCCGCCCAGGCTAGCCCAGTAGAAAACAATCAATGCCATTCTTCCCTCCAAGCGTCCTGAATTTGTTTGTGAGAATAAGAAAGGTTTGCATACCTACTTTTTAGCATATGATGGTTTCGGTGAACCTTGAAGCAGAGACTTGGCTGATTTATGAGTCTCAGACATCAGTGACATTATCTTTGATCAGATTTAAGTCCCTTCCCTTCAGATGACAAAGGTGATGTTTTCCTCGGCATGACACACCCTTAAAAAGGGTAACGTTTCCGGCACCCCTGGTAGAAGGATGAGGCCTCTCTCTGCTGGAGCTGATTCCGATCAGCCCTGGGGCTTCTGATCCCCCTCACCTTGAGATAAGGGACCTGAGACCCCACAACCTACCATAGCCTATTTGTGATTACCAGATGGGAAGCTCTGTGGATGGCGGCCTCGGAAGGTTCCCAGGACGGCCCTGTCCAATAGAACCTTCCACCAAGATGGAAGTGTTCTGTAACTGCACTGATAGGGTAACCACTGTCCACGTGTAGCCACTGAGCCCTTGAAATGTGACTAGTGCAACTGAGGAACTCGATTTTATTTCGTTTCGCTTAACTTAAATGTAAGCAGTGGATTTGGGTTTTGTTGTTGTTGTTTTCATTTTTAGAAGAAACCATGGAGGGAATTCCCTGGCGGTCCAGTGGTTAGGACTCTGCACTCTCACTGCCGAGGGCCAGGGTTCAATCCCTGGTTGGGGAACTAAGATCCCACAAGCTGTGCGGTTTGGCAAAAATAATTAATGAATGAATGAATTAATTTTTAAAAATACCCCCCCCCCATAAAAAAGCCGTGGATATTCCCCTCTGCCACGCAGTCTGATCCTTTTGGTGCCTTTATTTTTGCAGCCTTCCGACAAGGAGATGTTCAGCCGTTCAGTTACCAGCCTGGCCACAGACGCGCCTGCCAGCAGCGAACAGAATGGGGCACTCACCAACGGTGACAGTAAGTTCTGCAGAAATACCAGCTATCCACGCAGGCCTCATCACCTGAGAAAGGGCTGGGTTTCAGAAAGTGTGGCTCAAAAACTAGGAAATGTGTTTGTTCTTGCTTACCTTTTGTATTACTACCAGTTTTAGCCAAAAAAATCTCATTTGGATGAAAAGTTAATATCTATGAATTGGCTTCTGTGTGCCATTGTTCTAAGATTTGTATGTATACTAACTCATTTTTTTTTATTTTTTTTTTTTTTTGCGGTACGCGGGCCTCTTACCGTTGTGGCCTCTCCCGTCGCGGAGCACAGGCTCCGGACGCGCAGGCTCAGCGGCCATGGCGCACGGGCCCAGCCGCTCCGCGGTATGTGGGATCTTCCCGGACCGGGGCACGAACCCGTGTCCCCTGCATCGGCAGGCGGACTCTCAACCACTGCGCCACCAGGGAAGCCCTGTACTAACTCATTTTTGCTAACCCGTTTATGCTAGCAACTATAAGATTACCATGACTAATATGACTGCCCTGTAGAGTAGGGATTATTAGTGTTTACAATTTACAGATGAGGCAACTGAAACATTGCTGCTGCAACAAATTACCACAAACTTAGTGCCTTAGAAGAACACAGGTTTATTAACTTGGAGCTCTGGAGGTCAGAGTCTGAACCGGGTCTCCCTGGGCTAAAATCAAAGTATCAGCGGGGCTGCGCTCCTTCCCCAAGGCTCTAGGGAAGAATCTAGTTCCTTGCCTGCTTCCGCTGCTAGAAGCCTCCTGCATTCCTTGGTCCTGGACTTCCCTCCATCTTCAAGTCTCTCTCCGACTCTCCTGCCTCCATCTTTCACTGATAAGGACCCTCAGAATTACACCGCGCCCACCTGGATGCCCCAGTTTTCCTCCCCATCTCAAGATCAGCTAATAGTTCATCAGTATCCTTAATTCCTCCCTTGCCGTGGAATGAAACACACAGAATCCAGGGAAGAGGACGTGGGTTCCTGAGTGGGGGGTGGGTGGGGGGTGGGCATTATTCTGTCTGGCACAGAGAGGTTAATCACTTGCCTAAGATGTTATGGTCAGTGCTCTGAGGATCTGTAATTTGAACCCTCGATCTGACTCCTGGGTACACCCTTAGGACCACTCTGCATGCTGCCTGTTTCACGCCCAGGATGTGCTCGCTCACCAAAGTCACAGCTACATTTCCACTCCCCAGTTTACAGAGCGCTTTCACCTGGGGTAGCAAATCCTCCTCTTACCTCCAGTTACAGACAAGGAAACTGGGGGACAGTCAGGATTGACACCGGAGGCTTCAGACTCCAGTGCCTGTTCTCTGTCCACCGTGACACAGACATCTAATTCCAGAGGGCAAAAGTTCACCCCCTCCTTGATGATCAAGTATTTAGTACACAGTGGGTAGTGATGGTAACTTCCGACGAGGGTTCCATTATCATTTTCCCGAGATACTCTTCAGGGACACTATTTCTAGTCCTCCTAAAGAGAAGTAATCTTTTTTTTTTTTTTTCAGGATAAGAGGTGAGCACTTTATTTCTTCTTTCACTCATTTAGTTTTTCATGTAAAAACATAGTGGGGTCAACCATGCATTAGACACTATTCTGGACTCCAGGGTCTTAGAGAATCCCACTCTAGTCAATAAAAACAAATGGGTTAAAAACTGTAAGTTATAGGGCTTCCCTGGTGGCGCAGTGGTTGAGAATCTGCCTGCCAATGCAGGGGACATGGGTTCGAGCCCTGGTCTGGGAGGATCCCACATGCCGCAGAGCAACTAGGTCCATGAGCCACAACTCCTGAGCCTGCGCGTCTGGAGCCTGTGCTCCGCAACAAGAGAGGCCGCGATAGTGAGAGGCCCCCGCACGGCAATGAAGAGTGGCCCCCGCTTGCCACAACTAGAGAAAGCCCTCGCACACAAACGAAGACCCAACACAGCCAAAAATAAATAAATACATAAATAAACTCCTACCCCCAACATCAAAAAAAGAAAAACTAAGTTATAAACCCACACACAGATGTAAAGAATATATACTGTATATAAGGAATATATATATTATATAAAGTAAATATATATGAATATACCAGTACAAATACATGTTTAAGTATATATTTACTTTATATAATATATATATTATATACATACACTTATATATCTATAAAGAATATATAGTATATAAAGAACATACAGTGGAGAGACAGTAATTTAATAACTGGCTCACTGCGGTGTAAGTACCCAAAGGGCAGGACTCATTGGACCTCATTGATGAATGATGTATCCCCAGCACTTCAACCATCACTGGCACCTAGGAGGCACTCAAAAAACATTTGATAAAGGGATGACTGAATGGCTCCACGCAGTAACATTTCTGTAGCAATCTAAGAATTTCAAATACGAATTTTCTAATTTGAGGTAAAAATGTCGGCACCGGGAGCCAGTAAGATGGAAGGAAGAGCTTTAAAAAGGCACAGGGTAGGCGGACCCTTTGGGATACTGCTTTGGGCACATTTTTGCCCCATTTTTTCCATTGTCTCTCAAACAAAGTGACCTGTGAAGGGGGATGGCTCCCAGGTGTTCCCTCCACACAAGAGGAGGCCAGTAGGGCCAGGAGAGTGGCTGCCACACATACCCCGCCCCCTTGGAGCCCAGCCTCCCACAGTTTGGCCCTATGCAGTGTCACTTTCATCCTCTGGTCACTTTGGACACTGCCTACAAGGAGCCCATCAGGAGTAACAACAAATACTGTATAACTGTGACCCAAATTGATAGCCAAGACAATTTATTAAATACTGTATTGGAAAGATGTAATGGATGGCTTTAGTTTACACTGTGATTGAAATAAGAATATCCACTAACAGTCAAAACATCTGTAATTTACAGCCTCAAGTCAAATAAAAAGCCAGCACTTTGATTTCACCTAACTTGACATCATCTGATTCACTGTAATAATTACGTCAGAAATTGCCTTTCTCCACTTTTAATACTCCCACTGCTTTAGTTCTTTCAGAAGACAGCACCATGACCTGCACGCAGCATTACGAGGAAGTCCAGACCTCAGCTTCAGATCTGCTGGACTCCCAGGACAGCACAGGGAAGCCAAAATGTCATCAGAGCCGGGAGTTGCCCAGAATTCCTCCTGAGAGCGAAGTAGACACGATGCTCAATGGAGAAAGGGCGGACGGGGACCAGGGTCTGGGGATGGAGGGGCCGTATGAAGTGCTCAAGGACAGTGCCTCACAAGAAAATATGGTGGAGGACTGCTTGTATGAAACTGTGAAAGAAATTAAGGAGGTGACGGCCGCCGCCCACTCAGCTGGAGGCCACAGCAGCAGGTCGAAGTCAACTTCCACTGTGAAAGAGCTTCCGGGGCCCCAGGCCAGTGGCAAAACAGACTTTGCCGAATATGCCTCTGTGGACAGAAACAAAAAGTGTCGACAAAGCGCTAATACAGAGAGTATTCTTGGAAATCCACGGGATCCAGAAGAGGAGGCGCCACCCCCTGTCCCCATTAAACTTCTGGATGAAAATGAAAACCTTCAGGAAGAGGCAGAGAGTAAAACAGGAGAAGAAGGGGCCGCCGAGGGGACCAGTGAAACCAACAAGGTGGGCTCCGGCACATTGGTTTCATAGCTTTTGTCACAATTGGGCGTCTAGCTGATCCTGGGGCTTCCGCTTGCACGTTGTGCTAAGGAATACATGCTAGCACCTTCACGTGCATTGAATGGTGGAAGCTGTTTTAGTGGAAGCTGTGTTTGACTTTTTGTTCCCCCCTCCAAGTAATAAAATACTGAAAGCTCATATTTACAAAATATTTCTCTCTTGGCACCTTTCTTGGATATCTTCCAGTTTTTGCATCATGTCTAATGGGGGCAAGTATTATTTTCTTCATTGTGAAGACCAAGAACTGGAAAGACGAGACTCTTTGCCACCCACTTAGCCTCTTCCACTTGTTACCACCCCAGGCAGTGGGGTGATCTCCCCGCTCCCCGGGTCCCAGAAATCAGAGCACAAGAACAGGCAGAGGGGACCAGTTCACAGGTGCCACTGGGCGTATCTGATTATGTATAGACTTTTATATGAATCAAGTAAGAGATTTTATTTTGTGACAATTTCTAAATAATAACCTGTAGCTCTTAAGTGTAACTATTCAACAGAGCTCTAAAATGTACTAACAATCCCCGAGCCTTCTCTGTGGGTGTCTCATAAGCTGATGTCTGAGCCACCATAGCTTGGGATTCACATCTCCAGCTGTCAGCATTTCCTTGGGATTTAAACTAGGCCCTACCTTCTTTAGGCAACTGATATCTAATTTCCATTCTCTGCGGAGAAAGAAGTAGGGTTCTCTTCTCAAGTTTTGGTAGGAAGGCCAAGTAGGGACTAGTCAGTCAGTAGTAGCCTTGAAAAACTTGTGGCGTTCACGATCAAAAGGGGAGGCCCAGCTAGGGTTATATAGCTTATACCAAGGAGTCATTCTGTGTAGTGTTCTCTGAATGCATTTCAGCTTTTCGTTTTACCCGTAAAGTGAGCCATTGAGAGCCTCAGTAAAGTATTTATGAATATATTTGTAAAATGCAAAAATGCAGCCTAATTTTTTTGCCCTTTGTATAACTAAAGATAATAAAACTAATGTGACATTTATACTGCCTAAAGCAGTTAAACCTTCTTTACTTACAAGCATTTGAAAGAGAAGAGAGTTGACTGTCTAACCACTGCTAAGTAAGCAATTCTCCAGATGTCACATTAGAAACTGGAAATATCCATCTGGGAAGCAGATTACCTTTCTATAGTAATACAGGAATGAATAATCCATCATCTCCATATAAACCATCCTAATTTTAAGTGATTGGGAGAACTTGAAATATTTAATATTCACGCATTTATTTGCAAAAAGATTTTAATGAGCACCTACTATAAGCCACATGATACAGGTGCTGGGAATACACTAGAGAACAAAACATATAAATGAACAAAAATCTCTACCCCCATGGAGCTTACATTTAAGTAAGGAGATAGAGACGTAAATACGTATGCAAGTAAAGTATGTGGTATCTTAGAAGGCTTTAAAGTTTAAAGGAAAAAATTAGAACAGAATCCGGGGGTTTGGGAAAGTTGGGTGGGAGCACAATTGTGAATAAAGTGGTCAGGGTACGCCTGGCTGTGAAGGGGCATTTGAACAAAATGTTAAAGGAGGTGAGAGAGTGAGTTGGTACACATTTTGGGGGGCAGAGCAAATGAAGCAGAGGGAATGGCCAGTGTGAAGGTCCTGAGGCCAGAGCAGGCCCGGCCTCTCCAGGAAAGAGGAAGGGGTGGGCGTGGCTGGAGAGGGGAGAGCAACGCTAAGAGAAGTAGGAAGAAAGGTAAGCAGGGCCCCAACCCTGTATGGCCTCGGCTTATTATCTGAATAAAATGGGGTCACTCGAAAGCCTTGAGCAGAAGAATGGCTTAATCTGGGTTAGGAAAGGATCGCTCTGATGGAGCTGAAATTCACCTATGAAGAATGGAAGCAAGGAGACCAGTTGGGTAGCCATTCTAATAAGCAAGACGAGAGACAAGGTGGCTCGGATCAGGGCAGGAGTAACGGGAGACACTAAACTAGAGCCAGGAGATTTGTTGATAGACCAGATGTGGATGAAAGAAAGAGGAAGCAATGAGTCCGGGGTTTGGCCTGAGCCACTGGAAGGATGGAATTGCCATTAACTGAAGTAGAAAGGACTTGTAGGCAGAGCAGACTTGGGAGGCAACTTGGGTGTTCCGGGCTGGACCTATTGCTTTGAGATAGATATTGGTCATCCAAGTAGAGATGTCAGAGAACAGCTGGATGGGGGAGCAGGTTTACGAGGAAGGGCCTGGGCTGGGTTTGTACATTTAGAAGTCAGCAGCAGAGATTTGTTTTCAAAGCTGACATCAGATGAGATCACTGCATGAGTACGTGTGAACGGGAACTAGAAGAGTTCCAAGGACACAGGTCCAGGAAAGAAAAGGAGTCAGCAGAAGAGAGCAAAACAGGAGAGAAAAAACAGGAAAGTACAGTGTCCTAGAAGCCAAGGGCAAACTTTCAGGGAGGAAGGAGTGACCCCTGCATCAGATGCAGCAGGTGGGTCAGGAGAGGTAGTTACACGTGGACTTCAGTGTCCTTGACAAGAGCAGTTTCACTGAAGTGAAGAGGCAGAAACTGGACTGAAATGGGTTTAGAGAGAGAATAGGAAGAGACAAATTATTTGAGTGACTTTTTCGGAGAGCTCTCTTAAGAGGTTTTACTATAAAGGAAGGAGTAATGGAACTGGAAGAAGGGTGGATTGGTTTTGTTTTTAGAATAAATAGCCTGTTTTTACATGAATGGGGATGACTCCACAGAGAGGGGAAAGCTGATGATGTAGACGAAATGGGAGAGATGCTGGAGCTTATATCCACGAGTGAGTGTGAGGGGTCAGAATCTAGTGCACAGGAGGAAAGGATCGTTAAGGAGAAGCATGGAAAGTTCATCTGTGGCAACTGACAGGAAGGAAGGTACATGAATGCAGAGACTGGGGGCAGGTGGGGGAGGTAAAAGTTTATAGAAATTTCTCTTGTTTCCTTCGGTTTTCTCAAGGTCCTCAGCTAAGCATGAGGATGGGTGAAGAGGTGTTGGGAGTTTGGGAAGAGAGGGGAAGACGTGAAGTAGGGAGCTAGAAGACCAGGGACCAGGTGATAGAAGGATTCAGAGCAGCATTAAGGACTCACTCGAGGGATGAGTTCACCAGTGACCAAGAAGGGAGTGGAGTATTTAAAGTATGGCAGTGGAGTTTGACAGGGCAGAAAGGAAGGACGCCAAGGAGAAGCGACACACACAAAAACATTTTGCAGGATTGTAGGAACTGGGTTATGGGAGGAGTGAGCTTGATCGAGGAGTGCTGGTCTGAAGGGGGGCTGCAAGGAGATGGGATGGTGGGGTGTCTGTTTAGGGTAAGTCCGAAGTGTAGCTGGGAGGGTGAGCAGTGAGGTTGGCGGGAGGACAGGGTCGGGGCAGGGAGGTCAGGGAGCTGGGGCAGGTTTGGAAGGATCCCTGTTTGTTGCAGTCAGCAAGAATTCAGGCAGGAGATGCGTTAGAGTCAGAATCAGTGAAGCAGGAACCAAAATCATTGAGAAATGAGGCAGGTAGCAAGTGACAAAATGTGAGCTGAGTTCTCCACTAGCTGTGAAAAGTTTCCAGATGACTTAAGAATCTTCCTGATGGCTCAGGCAAGCTGTAGAAATATAAAATTCCGGCACTTGATAAAGAAACCATGTTTTTTTCTTCATCAGTCTTTCCATCTCTCATTGATGATCAATCCTTCAGTGACATTTAGGAATTGAAACAGTAGTCTACGTAACTGTTCGTTTTATTTGTACCTACAGATTCAAATAAACAATCAGAAAAAGTTTCTCTAAGTGTAATACTACTGGGTATGCAAAAACATACTTTTTACGTGTTTATTCCTCAGGTGCTTTATATAATTTCTTTGTAGAAAATAATTTCTTCTCCAGATAGCATTTGAAAACATTTTTGTAGATAGATGGATCAAAGCATATGCACGAGAAAGGTTCGATTATTGACTTCAAACTCCTTTCTCTTGGTTTATGTTTCTTCTAACAGAGATTTAGTTCATTGTCATACAAGTCCCGGGAAGAAGACCCAACTCTCACAGAAGAAGAGGTGAGTTTTGTTAGTTTTTATTATTATTATTATTTTCTGCGGTACGCGGGCCTCTCACTGTTGTGGCCTCTCCCGTTGCGGAGCGCAGGCTCAGCGGCCATGGCTCACGGGCCCAGCCGCTCCGCGGCATGTGGGATCTTCCCGGACCGGGGCACAAACCCGTGTCCCCTGCATCGGCAGGCGGACTCTCAACCACTGCGCCACCAGGGAAGCCCTGTTAGTTTTTAAATAACCAGAAAGCTCATGTAATAGAGAATAGCACCTCCTTCCTTGAGTAAATGCACTGTCATGTTACCCTTCATCTGAGAAAGCTAAAGTACACTCTTAAGCATATGGTTGGAGATCAGGGTTTGTGGATGTTGGCTTTATAATGGCTCAGAGAGAGTGAATGGCAGATGGTAAGACAAGAAAGAGGACAAGATGAACAGGTCAGCTAAGTAAAGAAAACTCAGTAGGGAAGAAGGAGCAGAGAAGAATAGAAAGGGGAGGGGAGAAAAGAGGAATGAGAAGAGAGAAATGATAAGTGTGGGAGCTTTAATCAGTCAGAAAGTCCCCTTTAGAAGGAAGTTAATAGTGGGTTGGAAAATACAGGAAATTGGAGCAGGTGGGTGTAGAGAATTTGCTCCAGGCTGGGAGACAGAGGGAGAAGGGCTTAGGAATTTGCGAGGCTGAGAGCAGGGAATTTCAGGAAGTACACGTCCAGCTTGGAAGTAGAGTCAGACATGGCCACCAGCAAGAAAGGATGATATATTCTCCCAAGCACCAGGGCTGAAGATTCACTGGTTAAACTTTCAGTGAGCATTAAAATTGTAAAAGCCACTATTTATTGTGTTATTATGTCAAGCTAGACTCAGAGCTGAACACCTTAATTTATCTAGCTACATATAGCCTCTTTCTGGAATGCCTAGCTTAGTAAATTTTGTACATGTACAAAAGTAATGTACATATGCTGGTACGTCACCTCCCATATAGGACTCTGAGTATTAAAATATGAAGCTAGATTACAATCCCACATTGAAAGTTGAAGGAGCAGAAGTGCTTTCCTTAGGTGATGTTGCCCAACCCCCTCCATGTTTCCTGCTCCATGGAAGGGACCTGCCATCTATCCACCTGGTTGCACAAGCCAAAACCCTGGGGTTATCCTTAACACCCCATTTTCCTCACTGTCCTCAGATGCAGTCAGGAACAAGTCCCTTCAGTTCCACCTCCAAAGTAACTTTCATGCACCCCCCCAACCCCTCTCCATCTCCACTGGGCCCTCCTCCCCTCATGAGACTAAGGCAGGACCCTCCTACTAGGGCCTGTGGCAGCTCCTTTGCCTCCACCAGCGTTTTTCACTGTCCCGGAGCCATCCCATTTGGTATAAGAAATATGGGAATTCCCTGGTGGTCCAGTGGTTAGGACTCTGTGCTTTCACTGCCGAAGGTGCAGGTTCAATCCCTGACCAGGGAACTAAGATCCCACAAGCCGTGCGGCCAAAAATACAAGGGGGGAAAGAAAATAGAATATAAAAGATCTGGAAACTAATCCTTTAAAATAAATTGAGGCAGTAAAATTTTAAGTTACTTTTCTTCTTATCTTACATTTGTTTGTGGTTTTTGAAAATAGGACGTGGTTATACTGATGAATGTTTAACATAGAATAAGGAACCGTGATTCCTGTATATTCATTTTAGGAAGAAGATTTAGAAAAAATAAATATGGAAATCATTTATTTTTATATTCATGTAATATAATGTTAGACAGTCCAGACTGAAACTGAGACCTGAATTTTAAGTACTATTATCCCAATTTAACAGAATGATGGGGGAAGGGTTGAATATAAAAAGGAGAGAAATGGGGAAAATGGAGTAATTTATGAGAACATAATAACAATTTACAGACCAAATAATAATGATGAAAGATTTTAAAGAGAAAAATTGCAAAGCTAAATAGCAAGGGGGCTTGAAGAGAAACCTTTTATTTATATACAAAATAAAAATAATAGTCATAGGAGACAAATATTCAAAAGGAATATTAGAAGACTTGAGAAACGTTGATAAGAGTTCAAATTTCAAATGACAACCTCCGCACATTTGGTTCATGCTCAGAGATAATATTAAGTTGTAAGTTAATGAAAGAGCCTATAATCAAAAAAAAAAAAAAAAAAAGACTATAAGGCCCAAGAAGACCCAAGTACTTACAAAGAGTTGGGGGCATTGATGGCAGGGACCATGGGGAAGAAAGTAGGGAAGAGAAACAGAAATGGTGGTGAGGGGTCAACTCTCATTACTCTCACAGGTAAAGGTGTGTTTGTCCTCCTGATGTTACCCCTGAAGGTGAGGAATAAATATCTAGGATGCTGGTTCCCTTCATCACTGTCATCCATGACTTACCCTTTTATAATCTGTCCACATTTTTGGCTTGGACCGCCTTATAAATAAAAAGTTCCATATGTTTGCACCTCCCTATGAAAAGCAGAGGATTTTTTTTTTAATTCTTTCTAAATGGAAAGAAATTCTAATTCTTCATTTTGAGAGTAGTATTTTCACTAAAATCTCTAAGGTGAGAATGTTAATTCAACAGTCCTGAAAATGGTCAGATCAACAGGGCAAGAGTTTCCCAAAGATTATTTCTCTGACTCAAAACCTTTGGCTTGTCAAGGCCTGGCAAATCTGAGCCACCAGCCTGTAGTGAAAAGTCCTCATGCAAATGACCAGTTAACATGCGGCAGGCGTGTCTTAAGAAGCTTTGGAGGCCAGCTGGAAGCTTCCTGCACAGTATGTGAGATGTGTGAGAACAGGACATCTCTCCCTGTACTTGCAAAGCCAAGCATCTGTCAGGAAGTATGTTCATTTATTTCCTGGGTGTTTGAATAAATCAATCGCTGTGGCAAAGATAAATACAGGTAATGAAGGATATTCTTACCTATTTCCAAACATGATTTCTAACAATAAAACAACACCTCCCAAATCTCCTCATCAGTCCATTTACTCTATCATCCATTTTTCTATCAAAGAAAATGAAATCTCTCCTGATATGTGTGGCTACATGAGGTACATTAGTGAGACTGAGTAGGTGTGCTTGGAAAATAGGCTGCTCTTCCCATAGGAAAGAGCATCCCATAAGTTGATTGTCTCCTAGTTTTATTTCTGAGTTGGCTGGTTTCAAATAAGAATGAGTTTTCCCACTGAAGAAAATGTAGCCCCGTCTGTAAATGTATATTTAACCAATAGTATGCCGTGAAGTAAAAAAAAAAGTGGAAAATGATACTCTGACAGATATAGGTATATGACCAACCAGAATCCAGGAGCTACTCTTCAGATCTCTGTGGTGCAGGAAGAGTGGATCAAACAGTCTAGTTCAGTGGTCCTCACGCTTTAGTGGACATCAGAATCAGTCCATCTGGGACCGCCCCCGACCAGAGTTTGTGACTCAGTGGTTCTGGGGTGGTGCCCCAGAGTTTGCCTTTCCAATAACTGTCCAGATCCTGCTGCTGCTGGTTTGAATCGCACCCTTTTGAGAATCACTGGTCTAATGCTTTTTTTTTTTACCCTTTTTTGTAAAGCAGTCAAACCTTTTTGCAGGTGAAATATCATTCTGATAAAGAAACCAAATAAAACCTGATCTGTAGTCAGGTCCTGGGGGTCTTGAGCTGCCAACCCCACCTGCTCTCCTCAAACCCCTGATGAGACCCAGAGAGGACCTGGTTTTCATAGAATTATGCTACTTACAAAGTTGTAGATGACACACGTAATTGTCCTGGAGTTACGTACTCCAGGATTAGTACAGATAATGAAGAACCCATTTCTGGGTATATAGTCAAAGGAAGTGAAACCACTGTCTTGAAGAGATACCTGTACACCCATGTTCATTGCAGCATTATTCACGATAGCCAAGTCATGGAAGCAACCCACGTGTCCGTCAATGGATGAACGGATAAAGAAAATGTAATTTTATACACACACACACACGTACGTACGTACGTAATGGAATAGTATTCAGCCGTAAAGAAGAAGAAAATCCTGCCATTTGTATCAACATAGATGGACTCGGAGGGCGTTATGCTAAGTCAAATAAGTCAGACAGAGAAAGACAAATACTGTATGTTCTCACATATATGTGGAATCTAAAAAGGCCAGACTCATAGACATAGAGTAGAATGGTGGTTGCCACAGGCTGGGGACTGGGGGAAATGGGGAGATGTTAGTCAAAGGGTCAGACTTCCATCTGTAATAAGTTCTGGGAATATAATGTACAGCATGGCGACTAGAATTAACAATACTGTATTATATACTTGAAAGTTGTTAAGAGAATAGCACTTAAATGTTATCACTACACACCAAAAAAAAATGGCAATTACGGTAATGGAGTTGTTAACTAACCTTGTCGTGGTAATCATGTCACAACATGACATCCTCTTGCGCACCCTAAACTTATATGTGTTGTGTGTCAGTAATATCTCAATAAAGTCTTAAAGGGACACACACACACACACACACACACACACACACACATAGTCCTAAAAATCTAGCTTATCACTAAAAAGGGGGAGGGAGAAATCAAGCTTGAAGCTTGTTTATTCACTTCACCCTTTGTTTTCTAGATCTCGGCAATGTATTCATCAGTGCATAAAAAAGGACAGCCAGGGAACAAATCAGGACAGTCACTTAAAGCACCAGAGTCCACCTATACCTCCGTCCAAGGAGCCGCTCCGAGGTCGCCCTCTTCCTGTAACGATCTCTATGCTACTCTTAAAGACGTGGAGAAAATTCCCAACAGCGTCAGCACTCTTGCAGCAGCAGGGAGGCCCAGCGGCGAGGAGCCCGAACCAGATTACGAAGCAATACAGACTCTAAACAGAGAGGAAGAGAAGGCTGCCCCGGAGACCCACAGCCACCACGGCCTTTTCCCAAAGGAGAATGACTACGAGAGCATCGGGGACCTGCAGCAATGCCGAGACATCACCAGGCTCTAGCAGCCCGGAAGACAACCCAGCTAGCATAGGACCAGCCGGCAGGGCCAGTGCTGTTGCAGAACACAAGAAGCAGTGTCAGCCACACTGCATATGCTGCTTTCGGAAAAGGAAGATGACTGGAGATGCCGAAACCGCTTCTCAGTTTGGAGAACAGTGAGGTACACACCCTACTGCCAGGGCACGGGCACACCCAAGCACACCTCCCTCATATACCCACACCCTCTGGAAGGATCCCAGCTGTCGGTGGTCTCACCCTCTTTGTGAAGAAAGCCACATAGTAAGGAAGAAAAGCACTCATCCGAAACCACCGCTCACCTGCCTGAAACACTGCCACTCCCAGGGGCCGGGTTTCTCTCCCTTTCTCCCCTTTCTGCTGCCTGCTACTAACGGTAAAATGAACGGCTTTTTTCCCCTTGAAATCTTCTGATTTATAATGGTTCATTCCAAGGATATTCTCCCACCAGCCTGGCCTTTGCCTTCAATGTGGGTGTTTTTCGATGGTAAGAAATTGTGGTTGCTGCTTCCCTACCGCTCCCCAGTCCTCTTCAAGCAGCTGCCCCTGGGAACCGGAACCGGCCAGTGGATAGGATTGGAGATGCCCCTTGAGCTTCTTAGCTCTTCATTCCTTCTGATTCGGGCAGTCCATGTCAGCAGCCTCTCCCAAAGTACTTGAAGTCATTGTTAGATGCTTTATTTTATTTTTATAGTCAAAATGGTTTTTTCCCCAGCATTTGAAACTCTTCAGAGCCTTCAGTGAATATCGTGGTACTTCCATACTTCTTTTAGCCCAGAGCTCATTCCTCCAAAACAGAGAGCCTTAATCTCTATGTTGGGACACAGACCACATGTTTGGATGGCAGCCACGGCTTCCATTTCCCAAGGGCTGTGAACTTGAATGTGTATTTCTGATGACCCCCGCTGCCACACCAGCCGTGCGGGATTTCATACATGAACTGCTCCCCTAAGGTAATCTATCTGAGATTAAAATATAGACATTTATTTTTGTTATATAAATTTATAAGGTATTTTATGTTTAATGCCTAATTTCTAGAAAGTGCCAGATAAAATGTATATTAACTATTTTGATTTGATGTACAATGATTTGTATTCTCATTTTGAAAAGACACCATAAAGCACATAAGCCGGATAATTATGAGTAGTTGTTACCTTTTTTCTAACCAAGTGTTGAAAACACTGAAGGTTTTTAAAGACTTGACTTTTCAAATGGTACTTGGAGCTCCTGGTCAAATCATCCGGCTCACTGGAGAAATAAGTGGAATAAACATAAATGATCATTTTCAATGGTTTGTGGTGGGAAGTACTGAAATATTTGACATGCTAAAAATGGAAGGAGGAACAAGATATGACTAGGGATGACTGTGAACAATTAACCTCGAGAAGGTATTATAATTTCATTAAGTTTTAGCTACTTTTTTAAGAAAAAGGTGATGAATTCTGCAGCCTGGTGCTTGCAAATGTAAATTGCCTATTGGGACTTTTTTTTTCCCCTTCATTTTACAAAAATCAGTTGCTGAAATAACTCAGATTGAGAGCTCAGCCTGGTTTGAATTTAATCATCTCTCTAGATTTTATAAGGCCAACATTGGGAAGCTTGTTCACTTTTCATTTTAAAATGAACCTGGTTGAAGTGCTATTATGCAGTGTGGGCTACAGAAAAGGAGCTTTTCCTGCACTGCTAAAGAAAAATAAAAAGAGGCAATTATTCTGTACTGCTGTGACATCTGTGACTTTTCAGATTGAATAATCTTGCTGTTTTCGCTCATTATGATAAAGAATGCAATTGGGAGGATGAAGCATCTTGAAAATTGTAGGGACCAGCTCCCGGGCATGTTTTTTTCCATTCCTTGCATTCATGGCGTGATTTTGTGACTGCTCTGTAATATGTTTCTGAAATTGTAAAGTAGCTCGGTTGGGGTAAATTGGTTGGTTGTCGTTATTTTTCAGTGAGCCTGGTCTCTCCCATGAAGACTTCATGTGTATAAGCACAATCATCATTGATCAAAAGATCATGGCGGAATAACCTTGGATTAGGGAGAAGTTTATCAGGAAGGTGCAAGGCCCCATGCTCTCTGAATTCACATCCTTTGTAAGCACTGGTTCGCCCAGTGAGTCTCATGGCTTAGTGTGAATGAGTTTGACCCGACAATCTTGACTCTGTGGGGTTGCATTGTACCTGGTGACAGCCATGTCACACTGCACACCTAGCATTGTGCATGCTGCAGGCTTGTCCCTTATGAGCCCCTGACTGCTCAAAAGTTGTAATTCATGATGTCTTACTTATTGCCAGGGTATGATCTCTAAAGGGTAAAACCATTTCTAGGTAGAGAAGCTCTTTATAAATAGTCATATCATCCTGAAATTTCATTTTCAGAGTTCCCCCAGAAGTTTCAAAACCAAGGCTATGCCTTATGGCCATAAAGTATGCAGTGAAATATCTCTCTTGACTTGAAAACCTGTGCTAAGAATAAGTTGTGATGTAAAGTATTGAAAGGAGCTCTAAGGCCCTCCAGAACAAATCCTAAAAGAATAAGTGATAGCACAGTCCGTGAGTGTCGGGGGGGGAGGGAGAAGCAGAATAAACTTCAGGAGATGGCTCTGCTCTTTAGAGCACTGGGTAACTTACTGAAGTATATTTATTGATGTAGCATCACTGTTTGGACCCTAAAGTACAGTATTTCATAAACTTCATCACTTTTTACTTTATTTGTTGAAAGTTTGTGCTAGAATCTTTGAGTTGGAAGCCTATGGCTTCTTTTAAAAAACATTTCATCCTGAATTAAATGCTACATAGTTTAAATATATGAAAGGATATTATAAAAAAAAAAGAGTTTACTATATCTTTAAAATGTTGACACCCATATTATGTATGCATTCAACTATAATAACCTAGGTAGGTGAAATTTATACAAAAAGATAAAAATACGTTTAGGAATTTTTTTTTGTCTTATAAATCAGAATTATAAACCTATCTTGCCTAAAAGTAGGATCTTTGTTTTTATTCAGATATTTTGAAAGTTTTGAAGAATTTTTTTGTCCTGCTTTTACTGTTTCTCAAATATTGTCAGCAGGGAAGTGTAACCTGTTTTATATGAAATGTTTGAGGAAATTTTAAATTCTAGAAGAAAGTAATTTTTGCAAATATGTTTGCCACAAATTTTTTTTTCTTGCCCTGCATTAAATTACATCATTAGGGCTATTAAAGCTTTTGAGGGTACCACTCTTTGTGGGAAAAAGGCTAATTACTCATTTCTCTGCCCTTAAAATCCAAGAGTTAATTCTAATTGAGTGCTAAATTAACAATAAGTAAACACAAAGAGCTGAAATTTAACCTCAGCATGTCACTAGATCTGTTTCTCATATTTGATTTTCATTTTTCGAATTAGAGCATTTACTTACTTTTACCAGTAACTATATAAAAAATATATATATATATATGTTGTATAAATATGATACACACACACATCCATATATACACACATATATATATAAAGTTGCTCTGGTGCTTAATTAATTAGGATACATCCTGTCATTTATTTTGAGTGTTTATCCTACTAGTGTAATGACTATTGTCATAAAAGCAGAATAGAAGAAACAGTTCTCCAATCATTTTCATTTGTAATTACAGGAAAACCATCTTAAGTTGCCCTCATTGAATTTTTCTAGTTAATGAATTCAGATTTTAAACTAGGTCCATCATTCTCTTAGCTGAAAAACAGTGGTACGTTTAAATAGTTTTATTCATGCAACTCCCTACATATTCAACCTGACAAAAGGGAATGAAAATAGGTGTCCTCTTCAGACAGGCATTTGAAGACAGATTTGGCCAAAGGCAACAAGAGCCCCGTGAGCCAGGATGGCGCCATGGCCAGGTAACCTGCCCACCGGGGGGCAGAAGCAGGGACCCGTTATTACATGAGGGCATTTTATTTCCCTGTCTTCAAAAACCATGAGATTTTAGCACAGAATCAACAGGCAGTGGTGGAGGATGCTGTGCAGAAGAGCCACTCTGAGATGGTGATGTAACATGGCTAGAATCCCAGAGCCTCAGTTCAAGACTGACTTAGGATTTTGTAAATGCTACTTGTAATAGTTGCCATGAGTCCATGTGTTCTAGTGATGCCATTCTTCTGAAAGTGTTGATTTCTGGTACCCAGCTAGCTTAGCTTTGGCTGCGGGAAGCACAGTAGGTACCCATGGTTATTTCCTGGAAATCTTGGCAGGCTTATTGTACTGTGTAACTGGGAAAAGTTAAAGTGTAATGTTTAGTGTTAATAAGTGACTGATGTGAAAGTAGGAACATGTGTCTATAATATCAAATATGGCTTTATTTGCAGTGAAGTCTAAATTTCTTGTCCTGTAGTAGTATTTTCTTGCTCTGTGTTGTACCTTTTCTTAAATACATTATTCCTGACAGTATCATTAGATGAGTTGTATACACTTAGAAAGTGTTTGACTAGAAGAGATCAATCCAGAAACTGTGTTAAATTAAGAGTCTTCATCTGGAATCACCATAGTAAATTAAATAAAATCATGGTCCGGAAGAGAACAAACATTCATAAAGGGTTTTTTTTTTTTCCTACTGCTCATTTTAAAGTTGTATTTACATCCAGTCTCTGATATTTATAAAGTATTTCATTGTTTTTCCAGGTTCTTCTTTTATTTAACTAGGAAATAGTAGTTCAGATTTTTCTTAATGCCAGATGAAATGAGAAATACAATTTTTGCTTAAAAAAGGCAATTTTTTAAAAAGCATTCAATTTGGTGATCATTTATCTTAATGCAGTTAGATTTGACTTTTCTTTGCTCGCCACTTATATACTATGGGTGTTTTTAAAAAATGTATTGTGCTCTGTCTCAGATCACCTTGTGTAATGGATTGTAAAGGTTGGTAATTGTCATTCCTCAGACTTCTGTATATTAAATTGGCAACAGTAAAATAGTTTAATGTCATTACCTCTTAAATATTGCATTGTATTAACACGCCTCATGTTTTCAGGGGGAGTTTGAAATATAACTAAACAAATAGGAATTTGCATTTCACTGTGCGTGCATTTTTTTCCTCATAAAAATAGTTTCCAAAAAAAGTGACATATTATCTGTTAGGTGGTCCCAGTCATTTTCAAAGTACTCCTGTTACTCAAAAGTAATTCATGACAGTTAGCATCATTGTGACTCATTGTCTCAAAAAGGTCTGTGTAATGGTCAAATTGTCCAATTCACAGAAGAGTGGGAAAGTTGTTTTCAATATTGCGAGTGTTTAAACCTTCTGTCACCTTGCATAGCACCACCCCGGCCCCTCTGTGTCTGCTACTCCCAGTCCATTCCATTCCCTCTTTTCTAATACCGATTGCAATCTTCAGTATCACAGACGCGGCCTGGCAGCATGGAAACCGTTCCCCAGCACCTCCTGGCACGAAGACAGCTCTGCCCAGCTCACATGTGGGCTATCTCGATAAGGCACAGATCCCCCTGGGGAAGCAGATGCCGGGTGTTATTTGCCATGAACTTTGCTAAACCATGTACACTCTTGCCCACATCTTTCGTGAGAATGGTTGGCACTGAGGATCCATGGAGAAGAACTTTTTAAAAATTCTGTTGAGGACTCAGACTCACAAATGCAGAAAAATGAGCACTGTGCTCTAACCAGGTAAGCTCACAGGTCCCCTACAAGGTATTGAGATTGGAGGGAAATCCCTGGAACAGCAGACCAATAGCTGCCCATAAAGTAGAAGGGCACTGATTATTTTGAGAGGGGAAAAAAAAACACAAAAAACTCTTTTCTGTAAGAATTAATCACTTCTAGAGTAAATTATGTGTAACATTTCTTAGCCACGTAGCTATTGCACCCCATCCCCTGAGAAACAGTGCTTATGAGTTATGTGAGTTATAACTAGTTTGAGCTCCTCTCCAGGTCTCAAGGAAATGAGAACGTTCAAGCATCTGACTCTGGAGTTACCAGATGTTGAACATAACTTGGCCATTTATAGGCAAAATCCCTGATGTTTGGTGATGTTAGGTGATCCAGTGGCTGAGGGTCTCACGTTCTGCACACCTGAGGATCCAGAATGTGTTTAGTTTTGATTCTTTTAACCTTCACTCTCATCATAGCTTATTTGAATGGGTATTCTAGAGTGTAATATTTTTTTCCAAATTAACAGAACAGATATGTTCATTCTCATTATACATTTAATTCTTAAAAGCCTATCTAGTATATCAGTTAAGCACCCTTCACAGGACAGTTAAGGCTAAAACAGAGAGACCAGTCTTGTCCCCTGGAGCCTGCATTTCAGAACCGACTTGTTGCAACGTCTGGTTTTATTTTGTTTTGTTTGTTTTTTTAACTCAACAAGTGGGAAACAATGAGTGTAAACAAACTCTTTCCTTTTCCTTTTTTAAGCTTAAGGAGAAAAAGAAATGTAATTTTAGCTCCTCACTTAGGTAGTAAAGGCTTCCCTGACAGACAGCAGTGCCTTTCCCTAGGCAAAGAGACTAGAACCAAAGGCCTGAGTCGGTCTTTGAACATTCCTTTGACAAGTTTTTATGTATTTTTAATGTCAGACCCATAGATGAACCTGACATGATGATCATGACCCATCCAGTAAGTGTGCTTGCTTTTTTCGCATTCATCTTTTTAAATATAAGCTTCTCTGTTTTTCCTGGAGCCGTGCTCGAAACTTAACTCCTGTGGGCTACTCCACGGCTGCCTCCTGATGTCCTGGAGATTTGGTGGCACCATCAGCAGTGCTTTGCTCTCAGGGAGAAGCTCGCGGAACGTGTTGGGAAAGTTGAATTTTACATCCACGTCAACAGGCGTTTGAAAGAGTCCTGTATGCCTCAGATTTTTGACCCTTTTTAAAATTTTTTCTTTATTTTTTTTCTGAGTACCAACTACATATTTGATTCTCAGGGGGTGGGTAGGGCAGGAATTAGAAGTAAAATTTGAACTAAGTGATGTGGGAAAGACTTCCTGCCCCTGTGTGTGTGACTCTGGAAAATATTTTATTCCAATGCCCTGCCTACCACTCTGAGTCTCTTGAGAAGCACACCGTAAATGTATATAAGATTGAGAAAGAATATCTCAAAGACTTAAATTATTGTTTAGGTATTTTTTTCTTTGTAAACTCAGGAATAAACCTGGTTTGTGCATGGCAGAATATGGCTACCAAAGCTATAATTTGTAGGTAACTAGGTGCATTCTTTCAAATATATTTCATTCTAACTTTTTTTAAAACTGGGGAAAGAAACTCCTAGTAATGAAAAAACAAAACCAACAAGAGACTTCCATAAACTCTTTCTAGAAGAACATAGTATCAGTCTAACCTCTGCCCCAGAGTGTTTGTTTCTTGCCTATAGTATTTCAACAATTTTTATGGGAGAAAAAAATGCACGTTTTTATGTCTTGGAAAAATGAAAAGTATTGAATTAAATTCTCAGAGGGGACAGTTTAGTTTAAAGAGAAGCATTGGCTTTGGAGATCAACTCATGGCTCTGTGGTCCCCGTTCCAGCACTGACTTTACTGTGTGACCTTGAGCAAATGATTAACTACTCCGTACCTCAGTTTCTCCATATACAAAATGGGGATAATGATACCAACCATTGCCTACCTCATAGGGATGTTATGGGGGCAAATGAGATAATATAAATACAAATGCTTTGAATTCTGTAAGAAAGGTGCTATATAAGTTGAAATTGTGTTATTTTTAATGATCCAATTATTAATTATGTTTAGGGTTTAACTAATAGCAATACTGTTAGTCATGTTAAGAATAAGTTTCAACTTGATGCATATTTACAATTCTCTTCTGTGGCCAGATCTTGATCATTTATCCAGTAATGGTACCTAAGGAACTGAAATGGATATTTGTTTTCTGTGTATTTTTGCCCATAGTATTTCTACGCTGTATGTTCCCAAAAGGCTGGAGTTCAACTTGTCCTATCTTATAGTTTACATGTAATGAACCTTACTCAAGCTGTATATAAAAGTATAATTACATGTAAATAGCAGGTGCATTGTAATTAAAGGCACTTATCAACTTGTCTTTGTTCTTTTTTAATTGCAATAAAGTTCAGTTTTACATAAAAGCTTGTTAACATTCATTTACTATTTGGGAAGATCAAGAATGGCTCATTTACATGCCCTTAGGGCATCACCAGGGTTTGAGGGTTTTACCAACCAACTCACCACCTGGCAGGAAGGAGGTCGTGCCTGATGAGCAGGCTGTGCAGTGGAGTGATTAGAGTCACAGACTCTGCAGAAAAGGACCTGAGTTTGAGTCCCAGCCCTGTGGTGACTTTGAGGAAGCTGTGAGACCTCTCTGTACCCCTGTTTTCACCTAAGAAGTGAGGGATCGTAGTATAGAACCTACTAGCAAGGTCGTCTTGGTCATCCCCAATGAGGGACTGAGCATGGCACTGGAAGATGCTAAATGCTCTGTAAATGCTAACAGACCCTTTTCACAAGCCTGGGAAAATGTTGGTGACATCTACCCACAGGGCCAGCCATTCCTGTGAAGAAATGCAAGCTGAGAGCAAATAATGCCCCAGGCCATGAGGAGAGCCCACCTGCTTGAGGGCAGAAAGGGGTGTAACCCAGCAGGAGGTCTCAGAGCAAATGGCTTTGGTCAGCATCTGACCCTGGTTGCCCCTTTCCTAATCACCAAAGACAGACCTGGAGGCCAAAAGGTGAAGTGAGGGAGGGCTCTCTTTGGCATGCTCCTGTATCATTTGTGTTTGTGCCCCTCAACTCCAGGATACCCCCAAACCCACAAATTTCCTCTTATAAGACCCCCCGGACCTGACACCCACCCACCCACCCACCCCCCCGGGCCTTTCCCATGCTCCCTTCTTTGGCCCCTTCGCATCTGTGCAGTTATAAGTACTTACCCTGTTCCAAATTTGCCCTGGACTGACCTGCTTATTTCTAAGGAACCAATGCCTCCCTGTAACAATAAGTTACTATCCTCACTTAACTCCTAGACTATCGACGGTTTAAGGAGTTTGCTGCCTGTCACAGTCTTGGGCCCAAATCACCCTTAACGCACCCTTGACTCTCATGATGAACATTGCAAATCCATGCACCATGTCTGAGTCTGAGCTCACCCTGGGGCTTTGCTTTCTCGCACATGATGCAAAGTAATGATGGCAACCTCGAGGAAAAAGCAGGAAGAGCCAGACCATCTCCGTTTCAAACTCCTCCTTCATTTCTCACCACGTGGGGGAATTTCCTCTCCTTTCCCAGAGCTGTCCGGCCCAACTCCATTCTGTGTGCTGAGGCTTTCAGTTAAAAGTTTGTCCTGAGTCTTTGGATCACAGAATCAGGTTTCCCACCTGGACTACCTGGGGAAACTGACTTTCTGGGGCTTAGCAGTTTGGTCGATTTTCAGTCACTTACGGAATGGAGTAGTTTTGGCAGTCCTGCCGGAGGTGGGCTGCCAATTCTAGGACGTGTGTTCATGAGGGGGACTGGAAAATTCTGAGGCCCTAGTTAAGTTGAGCCAGACATACTCCACCCTTGTTTGCTATTGTTAAAAATCGTTCATTGGTCTACCTTTCTACCTCTGTGAAACTGCTCTGTGATTGTTTTTAATTTTTTTAATGACACAGGACATTACTGTCCCTTAAAATCACCATTCTGAATATTTGCTCTCATCTAAGATGATTGTTAAAATCTCAAGGCTGGACCTTGAGGGCTCCAGAGCCAACTGTTTACCAGGCATCACATCTGTTTCCAAGATTTCTCCATCTGTGTGTCCTGATGTCATCTCAAATGTGATCATTCTGGAGCAGAGAGCATCTTTCCCAGCTGCACCCCTTGCCCTTTGAGGCACGGTTTAACTTCTAAGTGTTCCCCGTGGCATATACCACAGTTTCCTGCACACAGCAAGCATTAAATAAGTGTCTGATCTGATTTGAATTCTCATACCTCTCTATCATCCATAATCCTATGAGCCTCTCTTAGACCAGTGTTTATGAACTCTTAGGATTTTATACTTGAGCTCTTCTCCTCCCAAAAGCCTCTCTGTGACTGTGAATTTCTGAAGAGATGGCAGAGTGACAAGGTAGGGATGTCCTCTAAGTGAAACCAGCTCCAAAACTGATGGCCAGCGGAGGAGGGGAAACATCTGACTTGTAGATAAACAGCACCACAACCTGGCAGAGTTGTCTTCTAAAACAGAAAAGGCATTCAAAGCAAACAGCTTTAAATGCTCAAGTCCAAAATAAAAAAAATAATACTAATTGCAACATCAAAGTAGAGAAACAAGAAACAGGAAAACAAAGGAAACCACAGAAAAACCACTTATTGATTCAGTCCATAATTTTTTACTGAGCACTTACTAAGTGCCAGGCCCTGAGAAGCAGCATAGAAGAAAGGCAAACTCCTGCCTCATCGAGCTCACCTTCTGACAGCCCCAGGGCTTACCTTTAAATGCCTGACATGCACATTTAAATTCTCAGGGTGTTCACTATCTCAGTATCTCAGCTGGTTGCAGCAAGTCTCTGGAGATCCATGTTAGATACCAGGGTCCAGAAAGGCCTCTGTGAACAGTTTATAGTTAAGGTGAGACTGAAAGGATAAGCCAGAAAGAGAGCGTTCCAGGCATGGGATAAACCAACTTCCATAGTGTCACCAGGATTATCCTTCTAAAAAGCTGGCCTGTTTTGGTAGGGAGAAAAGGAGAGACTTCCTGATAAGGTAATTATTAAGTACCTACTATTTCCTAGGCACTATTCTAGATTCTGAGGCTACCATAGTACATAAAACAGACAAGAATTACTGTTCCAATGAAGCTTATGTTCCAGTGAAGGAAGAAAATAATGATTTATCAAAACAAATTCCAGATCATAAATGTGGTGAATGAAATAAATAAGATGCAATAAAGTAAATAAAATGAAACAGAGAGAAAGTAGTGGTTTGGGGGGGAGTGGTGGGGGGAGTGGGAAGGGATGACGTGTTTTATCTTAAGTGAACAGGGAAGACCTGAATGACCAAGAGGAGCCATACAAAATTTGGGAAGAAAAACATTCCAGGAAAAGAAAATAGCAAGTGCAAAGGCCCTGGGGAAAAAGAGGCTGGTATGTTCCAGGACCACAAAGGAGGCTAGGGTGGCTATAGCACAGCAGTGGAGAGTAGTAAAAAGGGAAGTCTGAAAAGGTGGGGTGAGAGCCCACGCAGCTGAGTAGATTAAGATACGGAATTGCCCTGTGATTCTTGGAGCAAAGAGAAACCATTGAAAGAGTATAAACAAAAATTTGGGGACAACTGGTTTTCCATATGAAGAATAACATAAAATGGGACTCTCAATTTATACCATAAATGAAAATAAATTTCATATGAATTAGAGAGGCAATCATAAAGAACAAACATAATAAAATAATAACCTATAACAATACAAACGTGCAATTTCTCAGACTCAATTCTATATGTATTTAGTTGTATTAGCTCATTGGATCTCCAAAACAACTGCAGTGACTTAAATACCCTTAAATACTTTTATCTGTACGAATGACCAAGCTGAAGCACAGAATTGTTGACTAAATTACCCAGCTTTTAATGGCAAAGATAAGATTTGAACTCAGTTTCACTGAAGGCCTGAGTTCTTAATCATAATTGTTCTATGGGAGATCTTTTATTATCGTTTAGAACCAAAGGGTTTCTTAAGCAGCTGACCCTTGAACAATGCGGGGAGTTAGGGGTGATGACTCCCACACAGTCGAAAATCTGAGTATGTATATATTTATAGTCGGCCCTCTCCATCTGCGATTCCATGTCCTCAGATTCAACCAATTGTGGACCACATAGTACTGTAGTACCTATTTATTGAAAAAAATCTGCACGTAAGGGGACCCACGCAGTTCAAACCCGTGTTGTTCAAGGGTCAACTGTCCAGAAAAAGCACAAATAATAATACCTTTTAAAGGACACTGATATGTTTGACTCTATAACTTTACAAAATTTCTTTGTAAAGGTTTAAATATATGCATCGGTGTAAGACGCAACATATATAAGGACAGCATATGTTGTTTGCTGTTTTGTTCGCTGCCATATTCTCATTCCCCCACGAGTAGTGTGCACACAGTGGGAGCTCAGTAAACATGCATTGCAAGGATGGATGATGGATGGGTGGAGGCTTGTGTGGGCCATTGTCCGGGCTCTATGCTAGGTGCTGGCAATACAAATGTGAATCAGACAGACTTCTCCATATCCCCTTGAGCTCTCAACCTTGTGAGTGACGTAGGTAACATTTGCAGATACAATGGCAAGGAGCCGAGAGGCTTCAGTCTGAGGTACTTGGAGTTTGTACTAGAGGACGCTGAGACCAGTTTGGACAAGATGAGGGCTTGACCAGAGCAGAAGGAATAGGGAAGACAAAGATGCTAATTCTAGACATAAATAGGTAGTAAAACAGAAGGGATCTGGTGATTGATAGGTCTAGGGGATTGGGGGCATAGAAGAAAACTCTTGGGTTTTTGGATAGATGATGGTAATATTAATGCACTAAATACAGAAGGAGAGGATTTGAAGGGGGATAAATAATGATTTCAGTTTGAGCTTTGAATACCCACATCTCCATTTCCACAACTAGTAGTGTAATATTTACCTATTTGTTTTAATATTTACCTATTGGTAAATATTTTGGTTTCAAATTATTGGTTTCATAATTAATCAGTAATATTGCTCTGATGGGCTTCCCTGGTGGCGCAGTGTTTGAGAGTCCACCTGCCAATGCAGTGGACACGGGTTCGTGTCCCGGTCCGGGAAGATCCCACATGCCGCGGAGCGGCTGGGCCCGTGAGCCACGGCCACTGAGCCTGCGCGTCCGGAGCCTGTGCTCCGCAATGGGAGAGGCCGCAGCAGTGAGAGGCCCGGGTACGGCAAAAAAAAAAATAATAATAATATTGCTTTGAGCTTCTTGGTGACATATATTATGTAATATCATACCATGGGGAGGGGGGGGGAGATGTAAACTCTCCAATCATAATAAATTGGAAAATTATGGAGTTTCCATTGAAACATAATTAACCAGACATGATCCAAATCCGTGGGTCCTTCCGCGTGCGGGCTTCAAGAAGAGATTTGCCAGGGCTTCCCTGGTGGCGCAGTGGTTGAGAGTCCGCCTGCCGATGCAGGGGACACGGTTTCGTGCCCCAGTCCGGGAAGATCCCACATGCCGCGGAGCGGCTGGGCCCGTGAGCCATGGCCGCTGAGCCTGCGCGTCCGGAGCCCGTGCTCCGCAACGGGAGAGGCCACAACAGTGAGAGGCCCGCGTACCGCAAAAAAAAAAAAAAAAAAAAGAGATTTGCCGAAAACTCATAGTTCTCTTCCATCAACTTAGTTCACATTAACCCCAGCCCCAATGAATAAGTGTTATGTTACAATCACTGCCAGTGCTGGATGAAAGAATCTCCAGTCGCCTGAATGAAGACTATGGTAGTAAGTGGGTAGAGGCTCAAGAGAGCCGAGAGCTGGCCAGCGGTTAGCAGCAAAGTAGAACTCACAGGGAATTGAAATCTCTCTACTGATCAGTAAGACCCAAGTAACAATTATTAAATTGAGGTAAAAATAATTTTCTCACAAACATATTCCCTAGTCTCTTACTCATTACTCATTAATGACTGGGGAGCTTTTGAAAACTAAATGTTTTTAGTTCAGAGATTCTTGTTGTCAATTATGATTACTGTTAGCGTTTTTTTCTACGTAGTCTTCGATCCTGCGGTGCTTCTCGCTTCATTTTTTTCCATAACTAGTTGGATCCGGTGACCTTCAATTGTCCCTCGTGACTTTCACTTGCTTATCATCTACATCTTGTAATATGGGGAAGGGTAAAACTAACAGATTGACTGTTCCTCGGGAAAATGTTAAATATTCATATCCCTTGGCACGAGTGGTTTCCCACTGAGTCTTGAAAAAAGCAGCCGTGTGCACGTGGGGCTCTGCCTTGACTGACCTGAAGTAAATGCCCTTTCTCCCTGCCTTGAAGATGACTCGCACACCCAAGGCTCTGTGACCAGTCTGCACGATGTCAGCTACGGTCATGGTCATGCGCTTTTGAAATGTAACAAAACCGGCACTGGTATATAGTGGGAAGTCCCAGGTTGTCCCGAGGTTTCCGTGGAGTGTCGGGGCTTTGGGGACACCCCACTCCTTGTTAGACCATCCCTCTCTCTTTCTCCTTCACCCCAGCAGCTGTTCTCCTTCCTGTTCTTCCATGACGCAGACCCCACTTTTTTTTTTTAACATCTTTATTGGAGTATAATTGCTTTACAATGGTGTGTTAGTTTCTGCTTTATAACAAAGTGAATCAGTTATACATATATATATATATGTCCCCATATATCTTCCCTCTTGCGTCTCCCTCCCTCCCACCCTCCCTATCCCACCCCTCCAGGCGGTCACAAAGCACCGAGCCCGATATCCCTGTGCCATGCGGCTGCTTCCCACTAGCTATCTACCTTACGTTTGTTAGTGTATATATGTCCATGCCTCTCTCTCGCCCTGTCACAGACCCCACTTTTTAAATTTCCCTCGAAATCACTCACACAAAGCGCTTCTGAAGGTGACAGATGTCGCTGCAGGTGAAAGTTAGAACTGCATCTTAAGCGTCTCAGCCACGCCGCAGGTGTTCCTCGCCCGCGTTCTTCCTCCCAACACTCTGGCCTCCCAATCTCCTCATTTGAACATGCTGTGCGATTGTGTTCTCCGCTCCCAGTGGAGCCCGAGGCCTTCCGTTACACGTTCCAAGGCTAATTAATGGGCTCCCAGATACAAAAGATCATCTACTCTGGGGCTCCCTCTTTGCAGCAAAGATAGGCAGTAGTTTAACATTTGGCTTCTTCTTTTCCACAGAACAGCCTGTGCTGAGCTGCATAACTGGGTCAACAAAGTAGCCACATCAAAGTAAGGCATTTAACCAACCCACTGAAACTGGATCTTTGTTTGCTTAAAAAAAAAAAAAAAGAACCCAGACCGCACCATGTGGCCCCGGTAATAAATATCATTTAAGTCCTGTTATGTCCAGGGACGTCTCTATGCACCTCTGCACACGGGTCCTTCACTCCCCACTCCTACTTCCCACCTCCACACACAGGGCCAACTGAGCGCTGGCCAATTGATTCCATTCAATCTTTCATTCCTCAGATAATTACTGAGTGTTTAATGTGCCAGGCACCATATTTCCCTCTAAAAGCAGTGGGACTACAGTTGAAGAGAGTGGGGATTAGTGTCCGATTCCAAGTCAGCTTTTGAGAAATTAAATGCCATCCTGTGTGTCTGGGACATGATGATGAGGTAAGATTTCCACCACAATCAGCTTAGTCTAGAGTCTGGGTTACCTTGTCCCACCCTCCAAACCCGCCAGGCTTCACAGACAGAATATTAGAGCTAAAAGGAATCTCGAGCTCACCTAATTCATCTGCCTCCTTTTACCACGTAGGCCCAGAGGTTTAGTAAGGCAAAGTGATTTTCCTCTGAAGTTCCCCTTCGTAAGTCATACACAGCTCTTGGAAGGCACTGCAAGAAAGGGTCATGGGAGAGGCAGTGAGGGGAAGGGGGCATCTGCAGCCTGGCTTTGTGTCAAAGACCGGAATTCAAATCCCAATAATGCCACTTGTTTACCATTTAACCTTTGTCAGGGTAACTGGCCCCTCTGTCTACCTCACCCTGCTCATCTCTAAAAATGGGACAACACTCACCTCAAGGAATTACATCAAATAATATTTATGAAAGTGCCTGACATTTTCCTCCCAACACATTTAGGCCTTTTTTTTCCTTCCTTCAGAGACCCTGTCCCTTTACACTGGAAAAAAGAAAAGGTGCCCATTTATCACCATCAAGACTCTTTTTTCTTTTTAAATTTATTTATTTGGCTGTGTTGGGTCTCCGTTGCTGCGCGTGGGCTTTCTCTAGTTGCGGCGAGCGGGGGCTACTCTTCGTTGTGGTGCACGGGTTTCTCATTGCAGTGGCTTCTCTTGTTGCAGAGCACAGGCTCTAGGTGTGCGGGCTTCAGTAGCTGTGGCACACGGGCTCAGTAGTTGTGACTTGTGGGCTCAGTAGTTATGGCGCATGGGCTTAGTTGCTCCACGACATGTGGAATCTTCCCAGACCAGGGCTCGAACCCATGTCCCCTGCCTTGGCAGGCGGATTCTTAACCACTGCGCCACCAGGGAAGTTCCATCAAGACTCTTTTAATGGCCTTCTTCCCTTCCCCCACCCAGGTCCTACACAAGCACTCACATAGACACACGTACACACACACACACACACACACACACACACACACACACACACACACA